>NC_086154.1:199534729-199909729 GCF_035149785.1 Candoia aspera | reverse complement strand
TGACTACTAGATGGCAGCAAGGAGATCCTGAACGTTCTAACTCTTTTGAATGGTCATCCAGATTCTGTAGCTTAGATATGCGTATGGAATACAGAAATAAGAAAAAAGGACATTTTAAAGAACATTAAACATGCTTATTTCTATATAAGGACAGACACACAATGAATTTTCACAGCATTACTGACAAACCATTTCAATAGGATCTCTGTAAACATGGCCCCACATAATTACTGCACTTCCAACAGGACTGATGTTAGCATGAAGATAAATGACTGGATAGAATAGTTATCAAGAGATACTTTAGCTAATTCAGTTGGGTGTACTTTGTAATGCAAACATGAATACAAATGTGCATCTGTATTGGATGCAGAGTTGTTACAGGAAAGGGGTCAAAATGTCAAGATGGCAGCTCTCACTTTCTTACTTGCATCAAAAAAGTCAATATGGTGGCTCCAACTATGCAATCAAAGCCCTGCCCTTTTTTGCATGTATCCAAAACTTCAAGATGGCAGACACAACCATGCAATCAAAGACACACCACCTCTAGTCCTAGAGGACTTCCCCCCATTCAGATCATTTGTAGATATTTTCTCCTCCTTCCCCAACTTCTAGGTGTGGGCTTCACATAGGATTTTGTCTCTAGTCCCAGATGGATGCTGTCACCAGAGCTACTGGATTAATTTAGTTCTTGCTCACCTGTAGCTCAGGAAGAACAGCAAAGTTTTCATTTTGCAACTGATAGTTCTGGAGCTCTGTGGATCTTGAGGGTGGATGCAATTTTCCCATCAACTTGTCTTTTTTGCTCCTTGGTGGTTTCTTTTGGCAACTAGCACAGTCAGGATAGAAAGCGTAGACTATCAGAAAAAGATAAGCAGTTAAATTAATAATACCTGTTTGATTTTAATTAAAAAGAACAAGTAAACTGAACAAACTCTTAGAGCAGTCTAAAGCAGATTACTTAAAGTAATTCATACTTTTTAGGATAATTGAAGTGCTCTAAATCATGCATATTTCTACAGAATGAAATATTCATTCTACACATGTGCTCATGTGCACATGCTAATGCACACATTCATATATTCATATATACATCACCAAGTCTCATGTAATTAACTGAATTTTAAAAGATATATTTTATTATCTGGAGTATTATTACACTAATTTGGAATAAAACAATTACTTTTTCACTGAAAAGTTCTCCATTTTACAACAAAAATGGCCTAATTTAATATCCTATCAAAAGGTGAACTCATATATTTCAGAAAGAGACACTTTAACTACTGGGCAAATTATGCTTAAAAAAAAGCAAGGTATTTTAATATATACCTATTATTTTGTCCCAGCAGAGGGAGCCCCTATTATTTCATGCATGCTGATGACTCTTGGAGAATTACAAGGAAAATTAAGAAAAATTGATATAATGACTAAGAATTTTTAAAATATAATTTCCTGTTTCAATAAAAGCTCCCAGGTATGTACTTAATCATTTAAAAACAAAAAAAGTCCATTAAAAAAACAAATAAACGGCAGGACTAGATTGAGAGATTTGGCTCCATGTGGCTTTAAATTAAAGGTTTGTGAATTGAACATTGCATTAAGATAATGAGATAGCCAGGCATCTTTAATCAGAGACAGGAGGGATTTAAATCAAGGAACATTCTCCCATCAAAAAGAAAAAAGAAAAAAGAAATCATAGGTTTTTTGTTTTTGTTTTTTAAATGAGTTTTATTATACATTTCAGATTCGGTTGGCTCCTTAACTGTAATGCCACAGTTTCTTGCCAAGTATGTTAGGGGAGTTAGTGCAGACTTTGTCAGTCTGTGATATGATATTCTCATGGGAAGGGCAATACCATCACAGAATTGATGTTGGACAATAGGCAGTAGGATGGACAACAGCACGAGGGAAGAGTTTGATGTAACTGAAAAAAAGAGAAACAAACAAACAAACAAACGTTGTTACTGCTCTAACGAATAAAGACATACTTGACATACTGCACAGGATCCTCTGTCATTTCAACCTGCTGCCCTGTCTAGTGCTGCCTATGAACTGGAAATTTCTTCATACAGTATCATTTAATAAGGCTTATCCATTTGATTTGCCAGTATTATAATAATCAGTAAGATACCCACATAAAAGATGGTATGGGAATGAAGTTAATGGCTCATCAGTAGGTAACCTTCATGGATGTCTGTTGAATGATGTAAAGCATGAGAACAAGCTTTTCAGTAGCTTCTCATCTTCCATCCCAAAAAAGGTTTTAATGGGCCTTTCATTCAGAATGGAAGTGTGGGTGCTCACCCTGGATACTAAACTCCAGAGTATCTTAAATACCTCATCACATTTGTGAGACTCAAAAAGCATTAAATATCCTTATTTCCCAGATTATTTGGAGCAAGCACTATATTCAGTAAAGTGTACATTCTGTCTGTCTTCCATATTCTGTATAAGCACACTTTCAGTTGATCAGGCCACTGAATGATATGCTCAGAGAGAAATTTTACTGAACCCCTAACACTCTAATCCAATACAGAGTTAAAGATGCTTCCATCATATCTGTACGGGAGTGAGGCAAGCCGTCTGTTAATCAGTAGAATTGGCTTGTCAATACTGGGGGTCCTCTGATACTCTCTTCTTCTCATTATTGACATCTCCAAACCATATCCTGTCATTTCTGGGAGAAGGAAGTCCTAGAACAAGCTTATAATTTTTCATAATAGCAGTTAATCAGTTCCCTTGCAGCCATGTAGACCACCAGTTTGTGGTTATGCCCTGAGTATCTGAAGCTTGCCTTTCTAGAATTGCATAATTCCTGCTCTGTCTTCCAACAGCAGTGGAATACAGTTCTAATCAAGTTGTTCTGAATCTGGCAATGTGCACCACAGATAGTTCTGCAGCATTTCTAACAAGGGCAGCTGAAAAATGTTGTAATTATCAGGGATCAACTCAGCACTGTCTCATAAACATAAGGGGGTTGCTCTAGTAATCACATCTCTATTGTGCTTGTGGGATGTCACATGGGTCACCTGATTTCCACTTCCTCCTTCTTCTTGGACTTGGGGATTAACAATCTCTATTACCCTTCTGGCACACATGCAAGCAGGAGGTGCTGCAGGAATGCAGCTCTCCCCTTTTTCATCATCCAGTGATGATTAAGTGTTTTCTACTATGAACCGACCTGTATTCAGATCTACTGAATAAAAGTAAGCTATCTCTATTTTTCTTCATCTAACTACTGTGTGAAGACTGGATTTATTTCTGAACATAATTAAGCTTAATGTGCAAGTTCCTTTTTTGGTTCACGCTTCTACTCTGCTGTTAGCTGCTTGGAGTTCTTTTATTAACATTTAAAAACTCCATCAAAAAGAATGATGAGTGCTAAGGATGTATGGTAGCTTCTTTCCTTTCTATGTGTGTGAATGTTGCATATCAACTCTTGAAGGGTTTTTCTTTGCTAACCAAGACAAAGCCACCCAGCATGCATTTACCAGTAACATGGAGTTCACCAGCAACAAGCCAGGCTGAGGCCTAAGTTCTAGAGTGTAGGTGATGTTTTGAAAGATAGGAGAGGGGCGGGGGAATAAGCAAGAGCTATGGACAGTGAATAACATTGGATCAAATTACCATTTTTGACATTACTTGTCTGAAACCTGATTTGCTTTCAATCCTCTGCAGAAAGTACAAAGAATCTTGCACTATGAAATATGAAGACACTTTCAGAAGGGCTGTAAATCCAGGCTTTTAATCATTAGGATTGTCACAATCTAAACTGGATAGGGGAGAGGCACGCATACTGGTCTATTTCAGTTCACTTGGCTGGCTGGCACCAGCACAGCACCATTTTAGACTATAGAGTTTGCTGCCACTGAATTTTCGAATTCAATTGAGTGGGTCTCGGGTTAAAAAGTTCTTTTTCTGAGATCATTCCTCTTCCTTTATGCAGGTGCTCAGTCTACAAAGGAACAATTTTGTTCAGCTTTTTGAACTTTGACACTGTTAATGTTTACTCTACTTTTAGGCATCTTAATCAAAACTGTTAGACTCTCCATTTATTTAAAGAATCATACTGTACTCACATAATATAGAAAAGGGTTAACAAGAATTTCAGATGGGCTAAACACCATAGGTTTGTGTGAGTTCTTTCCTCGTGAGAACATAAGGTTTCAATTTCTTATTTGTTTCATTTTTTTTATTTTCATTGTTTTTTTTTCCTTTTCCTTTCCTTTGTTTTAAATTTATACAGCTTAGTTTAATTTTTAAGATATAGTTTAATTAACAGTAGTTACATGAAATAAAATGTATTAGTTTTGTTCTTCACTGTTACTATTGTATTATTTGTATTAATAGTGGTACTATAATTCCAGGTAACATTACTTGTATTATGAATTGTATTGATTTAAAAAATCAATATAATTTTTAAAAAAAATGTTTCAACAAGCAGAAATGGAAGTGGTACATTTCAATCTGTCTTTAAGTAAGCCAAAATCTCTGTGCTGAGAAGGTATTAGTCTCAATCTCTTACTCTGAGCTGGTTTGTATATAAAGCTAAACCACAGTTTAGCATTAAGAGGATAAAACATATCAAACTTCAGAGTCATTCTTCTTCCTCTCTTCTTTTTAACAAGACATCAGGAAATTAGAATTTTCACTTTAATTTTAGATTTGACTCAGTTTACTGTACTGAGTAAACATTACACTATGGTAACTCTTAATTATGGTTAAAAACTATTCCTGTAGCCCTTTATTCTCTTATACTATTGCAGCTTCATCATACTTTCAAGGAACTCAACCAGTATTTATCTCCAGGTGACCCAAAGCTTTGCTAAATGCCTTTGTTAATGAATCAGCTGACTAAGAAAAGAAATGTGCTTAGCTTATTCTATTTCCTTCATTCAGACAGTTCAGCATAAAGCAAATTCTGACACTCACTTTCCAAATAAACAAACTGAAACAGTGGCGGGGGGAATTCAGCAGAGCAAATCTTACAACGTGTACACTTTCTTACAGTTTATGATCAGAAGGATCAAGCAAGTTGTGTTAAGACTCTATTCTAATAGTAGCCAGCTACAGGCATATGCAATGGAGACGTTTAATTAGCTATTAGATGCCAACTTCTCCTTGAACCCTGGGAGTTTTCATCCAGTGGCCTAAGAAGTGAAAAGCCTCGTATCTTAATTCTCATCACTGAACTTCCAATCAGTTGACTGAACAGCTGCTGAGGCAGAGGCTTCTTCCCTTATTAGTAAACCCAGCAAATGTCTTGAGTTGGAAGAGTTACCCAGCAGCTGGGAGAGTCCAGTTAACAAGCAGTAGCACTAAGAGAATTTGATCAACAATTTTAGGCCTAATTCTAAAAGATCTGGACCCAAACATTACTTTTTACACATCATTAACTTTCCAGCTAAAACTATGGTGGGGTAGCCTTTTTTGTGTGTGGGGGGAATATCACCTAGGGAAGATTTTCACTGAGGAAATGTCTATAGCAGTGTTTCTCAACCTTGGCAATTTTAAGATGTGTGGACTTCAACTCCCAGAATTCCCCAACCAGCATGGTCTACAGGAAACAGAAAAAGCCTAAGCCTGTCTTGTGCTGTGTAGCTCTGTTGGATCTCAGCATTGTCAACAAGCTTCATGAGGCTTAAAGTCCCACAGAATCAGGGGACCTCCAACTGGAGTAAGAAGACCTAAGGAAAGAGGCTCTCTTTCCCTATGATGCCATTAAAACATAACTGTATGTCATTTCCAAATTCAGCCTCTGACTTTGTGAAGATGAGCAAAAGAAGACTGGTACAAATACCACTTGGCACACTTAAAGACCTTTAGAAATTTATCAGATTTGTGGAAAACACTCTTCACAACACTTCATTAGAACGATTATACTGTATTTCCATCAAATAATTAATTCATCACTGTGTATTGAAATTACGGTGTTTCACACAGCTAACACTGAATTGGTCCACATTCAACTGTCAAACAGCACTCGACCTAATGCCCAATTTTCTGACAAATTAGGTACTCTTCATCAAATCTATTATTAAACAAATATGAATTAACTGCCTGCAGTCCATTGCATTACTTCTAAAACTGTTCTGATCTACCCTTTTCCACAGCCTCTCTATAGTTTTATTCAATTGATTAACTCAAACCAGTTTTATCACTAAACTACTCATTTAATTTAGCAATCCACTAAAGCCTCCATTAAAATGCACCATCTGTCCCTCTTCTTGGGCCTTTAATAATTACCCATGTCTACTGTGTGTTCTAATCTCTTCTTTAATGAGCGTCCCAAGCCCTTAATAATTTAAAAGGATGTCAAGACAAGTCTCAATTAAAGAGGGTTTTTTCCCCCCTAGAAGTGCACGCAATGGCAAGCATTACACCAATCAAAAGCAACAACAGTGGTAATCTTTATTAGGAAAAAAAGCAAGAAAAAAAATCACATGTGAGGATGGGAAACTCTAACAAGGCAGGTTTATCTCACATATTTCAGGGCAAATGTGTTCTCTGGTGCTAAGAACCCAAAATTTCCATCAGACTCTGAATTTAGAATATGTGAAACTGCTGGTCAAATTGCATAAGCAAATTTGGTTTCAGTAAAAATATTCACCAGCCCTCAAGGTTTCCATCCAAAATGCTGCAAGAAACAGCCTGAGTAGTAGAATCTTGACTTTAATGGGGAAAAAAATGAGAGTGTGAATATAAAAAGACCATATGAAGCAAACAACTAGACAGTCATAAGAACTTTCAGCCAAAAATGATCATATTCCCCAGCTTCTGATATTTCCCTGGCAAAGCTATGGGTTGAATGTAGGATTTTCTTACTACAAAGGACATCTGCCCCTCCCCCAAGTCATCAAGTTTTAATGCTCAGGATTATCAAGGAATTTTTCTCTGCACAGAAAGGTATTGTTATAAAAGGGTAAAACCAGTCACTGAAGCCACACAAAACAAAAAAAGGAAATGCAGAAGAAACTTTATTTTTTTATTAGTATTATTCAGAAGGCCATAGGGATGCGGTGGCGCTGCGGGTTAAACCGCTGAGCTGTCGATCGGAAGGTCGGCGGTTCGAAACCGCGCGGCGGGGTGAGCTCCTGTTGTTAATCCCAGCTCCTGCTCACCTAGCAGTTCGAAAACATGCAAATGTGAGTAGATCAATAGGTACCGCTTCGGCGGGAAGGTAACGGCATTCTGTGTCGTCATGCTGGTCACATGACCCGGAAGTGTCTATGACAACGCTGGCTCCAAGGCTTAGAAACGGAGATGAGCACCGTCCCCTAGAGTCGGATTCGACTGGACTTTACGTCAAGGGAAACCCATTCAGAAGGCCAGGCCTAGTTTGTCCTCATTTTTTTTAAAAAAAAATCAATTTACTGCAGTGAAGAAGGATTAGAACTGATACATTCTGTAATGAATCAACTCTTAAAGTCAAAAGATGTATGTGAATTGTAAACACTTTTGTAAAGCTATTGAATATATCAACAGTTCTATTGAGCACATAAAGAAATCTGTTTGTTGGCGGCAAAAAATCTAAAACTGATTTGGTGATGGCAAAAAAATATATAGTAGATATAGTCAAGGGCAGTCATCTAAATCAGAGCCTATGACTGTCTCTTTCCATTTTTCATCTGCTCATGTTTAAGAATTCCTGTGAGCCATTAAAGGATTTTTCCCCTATAATGCAAGTTGGTTGTTCTAGGAAATCAGCTCATGTTTGCATCTACAGGAAAGCCTAAGATTTTTAGCTCCATTTCTCTACATTATTTATGAATTGAGTAAAAAACTCAGGCAGATTTTGAAGAAAGGAAAGAAGAAAGGGAGCTACTCCTTGAGATAATTACAAACTCAACCAAAAGGATAGGTAGAAACAGAAGAAAGTTGCTGAAACAAACTAAATGACACTGATAATTGTGTTGTATGTCTCACTGTCAAGGAAGTTTAGTTTGGTGAGCACTGTACACAATGTAGAGTCATTCTGATCAGCTCCCACTTTATTAAAAATTGAATAGGTGTTGAAGTCTTTGTTTCTTGGGCTTTGGTGGATTTTAGTACCTTTTCTAGCACTATTTTAGCTTCTACCAAAATGAATTCAGTTGTCATGTGATTTGCTTGTTTTCTTATTTTTCTATTATTGCATTGTGGTTTTCAATCAAATATCATACTGTGTAGCTACTAGGTTTAAAGCAATTTATAAATACTTTAAAAAAATCCATAAATGGTAAGGAGACCATAGCGGTTTTATCAGATCCATACTAAGGAATTTTGTCTACTTGCCCTTAACCATGGCACAGATATGCCCTGGAAACATCTTCTTCCTGCTGTGTTTTTACGACATTACCTTCCACACATCCCATAAGCAAGACAGCTTTAAGTCATACATATTAAAGGATATTTTCCCCATTATTCTGACACCATTCAAAGGCAATCTCAAGGTATATAAATTCTGTTAGCTTTTGTTACATATTACTTTTAAAGGGAAGTCAGGATAAAGCAGTGACTTGAAACAAAGGCAGATTTCACGCTGGTGTAGTTTTCTGCTGACTCATTGATGGGTGGATAACACTTTAACTCAGCAATAGGGAAAGGCCCAGAAAGCTTTGTTTGTCCACATTTGCTTGCTTTCTCCTCCCATGAACACCTATAGAGAATTCTGTTTTTATAATGAGTGAGTCTGAAAAGTAAATGATTGGATAATTTGTATACAGTCCCAAAAGACAAATAAAACAGTAACCTAGGAGTCAAAACCGGTCCATCCAGACCAGATTTTCTCAACCTTGGCAACTTGAAGATGTGTGGACTTCAACTCCCAGAATTCCCCAGCCAGCCATGCTGGTTGGGGAATTCTGGGAATTGAAGTCCACACATCTTCAAGTTGCTGATCTTGAGAAACATTGACCCAGACTAACCGTGACCTTTTGCAGTAGCTTTTCTGGGATCCCTTTGGTCAACTTTCAGTGGGCTGCTTGGGCCTTTCATATCATCAGGTTGCTTCACGCTGTTGTCATCTGCATGACCCCTTGAGAATCAGCCAATGGAGATGGCTTTGGGTGGCTGTACAAAATTTTGTTTATTTTGTATAGGACATTTTGCTCAGCAAAGAGCGCTGAGGCAGAACAGAAATACAAGAGATCAGTAAGTGGCATCTGACTTTCAACTCAGCATAACTGTACTTTGCTCAGCCTCTGGATGAAGTGTGAACAGCTGTTCTGACTGGCTTCTAAGTGTAGTGGAATGGGAATTGGCCTCCCTCTTTGCAATGTGATGAGTGCTATGATGCCTGCCAAACACATGCACGCATACTCAAACATACTGAGGGAAAAAGCATGTGAGATAAAGCATGCACCAAACTTCATCTGAGAAATATAGCTTGGGACCCCCATTTCTTGACCATAATTTGCTTTAGGTGTGGCTGGATATTCCTCAATATGAAAATGTGATTGGGCCTTTGCTTGTCTGTCCTTTGTCACACAACAGAACTTGCTTTATGTGCCATTGAAGCACAAATGGTAAGTATGTGCCAAGTACAGACTGAAGAATGTCTCTCCCTCTCTCCCTTTGCTAAGGAACGATGCAAACTAATCATGATAATTCAGTCCTGAATCATCAGGACTGAACATGATACCTGAATCGACCCAGGCTGACCCTGGAGCTACGTGTTTTGACTTCAGTCCATTGGATGGAGCTGTTTTCAGTTAGCCAAACCTTGAACATAGCAGTGCTTTATGAAAGCTTTCAGATATTCTTGACTGCATGCCTATTCAGGGAAACCTGTTCCTGTAAGGGGGTCGCTGGCCTTCTTTAATTGCTATGATTTATGAGCTCCTGGCTCTTTCTCCTTTTCTTTTGACCATAAACTGGTTGCTTTTTAATATTGTAAAACTGAACCATGCCGCTCCTTTTTTCCCTTATGGAATGATAAGCATGGTTTGGAAACTCCTGCGAGGAAGCAAGGGTGGGTAGGATTTGTAGTGATAAGGTATAGGAAGAATATGGTTAAATATGCTGTTCCATCCATTACCTCTCCACTGACATAGCTTCCTTTCAAAGCTGCTTTTCTCAGCAGACATTTGGTTTTTATACCTGCATTGAAGCATCTTGTGTGTGTGTGTGTGTGCGCACACATGTGCGCACGCAAGTGCATGCACCTTCAAGTCAGTGTTGACTCCCGGTGATTGCCTGGACAAGTCCCTGCAGTTTTCTTGGCAAGATTTTGGAAGTGATTTGCCATTGTCTGCTTCCTAGGGCTGAGAGTGACTGGCCCAAGTTCTCCCAGCTGGCTTTGTGCTAGAACTCACAGTCTCCTGGTTTCTAGCATGGTACCTTAGCCATTACACCAGACTGGTTCTCAAGCATCTTGGAAAACTAGAGATTCTATAAGACAGATAGCCCCATCTCCAACATTTTTAAGGAGATAAGTTGGTACAAATCCACCAGACGCTACACTTTCTAGCTTAAAAAGCCTTTTCTGAACACACAATGGTAGAAGTGGCATGAAAGTTGCCACCTCCTTGCTAGAGATGGAAAACTGGGGATCATCCAGAAGATGCCCTCATGGCAAATCTTCACTATGTCTAAGATACTGGGATAAAACTAACTTGGATCAACCCTGCATTCAATCCTTAATCTCCCACAAGCATGATGCTTTTCACTTGATTCTAGAAACAGTAATGTTGCAGTAGCTCATGTGCATCCAATTAACAGAATCCCACCAATTGTGATGTTAGAGGATTCTTCCACATACTTATTTTCAGTCCCTATGTGGTGTTAGCCAGGCCAACAGTGGCATAGTTTTGGGCTGGGCTGGCACCCCTGCATTTACTGAGAATGGCAGGTAGCAGCTGAACATACTTCCCAGCATTGGCTCCCTCCCAGCTGAGTGAATAAGCCAATCCCAGGAGTGATCCTCAGATTTCATTCATTTGGCTGCCTCACACTGGCCCAAGTCCCACAGTTGTGCTCCTAGCACAGGGACTGTCCAGCTGCTTTTATGTTCAAAGAGAAGTGTAAATATGCCTGTGCTTCAAATAGCTGAGCTCCAATTACAAGTTCTTAATTTCATGGATAGTACTAGGGCAGTAACGCAAAAAAATAGTGGCTGAAACAAGGTTCACCTCAAATCAGCACATACTTTGAAAAGAAAATTAAGACACTAAGGAAACATTCATATGTCAAGTTTTAAAGTGATAATTATAAACAATAACGGGAACTTGTTTTAATTACCAAACTACCATGACAGTATGCTTTTAAATTATATATAATGGGAAATAAGATGAGTGACATAATCATACTCCATTTGACACATAACCATCTTCTTCAGCAACCTTTATTCTGCCCCTATGTCAGGGCTGCACAATGGGGGCAGGGTTCTTCAAAGATCTGAATATGTATCTCATTTAACCCACTGATGATCCATCAGCAGTCAGCCCTGAGAATGGCATCTTATGAAGCCAGTTATAAGAAGTGCAGGTTAAAACATCCCCAAATACATGCTGAATCTTTCTTATTATATTTATGAAACAAGCCAACCAGACTTAAGGTCATAGAAATAGAATATTTACAGTAAAACTTCATGGCACCTTGGATGCATGTTTTTCAGAGCCACGAGAAAAGCGTATCTCAATCTGTTATGAATGTGCAAAACTGTTATGAGGCAATATTATTATTATTTCCTAATTATAAGAAGTGTTGAAATCAGCCAGCAGTTGAATTTAGCCAGGAAGTTCTGGAAACTGAAATTATGCCATTATTTGTTAAAAGGCATTACAGGTTGTCCTCATTTAGCAACTGCCTCATACAGCGACTGTTCACAGTTACAGTGGTGATGAAAATTAACTTTATGACCTATCCTTGCATTTATGACTTTCGCAGGTCTGTAAAGCAAAGGAAAGCTGAAGTAAGATCATAAGCATAGTCATGGTTTCACTTAGTGACTGCTTTATTTAATGACTGAGTTGCCGGTCTCAATTGTGGTTGCTGAACAGGGACTACCAGTACAATCTAAAACCTAGTAAGAGGTCGAATATTGCAACAATGCCACTTTAGGCATACTTTAGGATGCTTCTTTAAAACTTCTCTCCCTCCCCCCTCCCCCCCTCCCCCACAACCAGGAGGCCCTATCATTCTCTATTTTTGAAACTGTAAAAATTTTAAACTAGGTTACCATTCAGTCTAAGTCACCATAGATTCACCAGAGTCCTGTAATCTAAATGGCAAACTACATGTTACATCCGATCTATCTTTGAAACCCTCTCATCCTTTTTTCTTCACCCCAAAGTTGCTACGGGAGCCTTTAATCAGGATCCTATGAGGACACATTTATCTTGTGGTTTTTTTCCCACTGAAAATATCCCCTGTATAACCCTGAAACTGGCATTTTCTGCTTTTGACCAATTCTTAGAGCATAAGGAGGAAGGCTACCAGATCTGGACTGCAAAAATCCAGCCAGTCACTAGATGGACGCAAAGAGATTGGCTGTCATCAAGTGATCATCGGGATTCTTGCAGCTCAGACCTGGTAGCTAAACTGGAGAGGCCTTGTTTCTAAACCCTGAGGGAGTATAGTTATTTAAATTGCTTGCCTCCAGTGCATAAACCAAATAGAAATGAAGCTGGTTTAAGAAATGCCTTTCCAGATTTTCAGCCCCTTCCTCCACTTCAGCCATAGTGATTTCTTGATATTTTGTCCAGACTGCATTTACTGCAGCCCCTGATTTGTAGATTCCCATATTCTTTACCAGATGAGTTTAGCGGCATTTCTCCACTTAATGATGGGAAAAAGTTTTTTTCTGAAAAACACATTGGTGATTTTTTTTCTTTTTTTCAAGAATTTTAGTCAATCAAACACTAGCCATTGGGAGCCTTCATTTTAAAACTGGCCATGCCCACATTCCTCTAAAGGATAAGTGCTGTGATGAGAAATTAATTGTTTTTTGTTTTAAATCATTCTCATTTGTTTTGAGAGAAAAGAAACTATTTTCAAGAGCAATATTTTAGAAAAAAATCTCCTGGGTGGGATACAGGCTTCTGGCACTTATCCAAGTTACAGGGTGGCGAAGGAATATGTGAATGTCCTCTATATCTTTGTAATATCTTTGTGACAGGTTGCAGCCTCCCTGTCTTTCCATGCTACAATTAAATTTCGGTGGAAGGCATCAGGAGGACTTGCTCCATGGGTTTTTTTAGATGTATGTGTGGACTGCTGGGGATGCTGTGGAATAACAGAGAAATACGCCACAGGGAGGGAAAAAAAAGAAGGAAATGTCTCTCTCCACCATCTTGTAACAACATAAGCTCAACTCTACCACACAAGTAGACCTAAGGCATTTTAAGATAAGATAGAAGAACAGCATCTTTTTTCTTTTTGCAGGGGAAGACAAGAATAGTGGAAGATTTGATCATGCTTTTTTTTAGGTGATTCAAAGCAAAGGAGACTGGGAAGAAGTGACTCCTTAGCTGCAGTCAATTAACTGGGCATTTATTCAGTAGGTAAGATCTATACAGATAGTCCTCGCTTAACGACCACAATTGGGATCGGAATTTTGGTTGCTAAGCAAAGCAGTAATTAAGCGAATCTGACCCAATTTTTATGACCTTTCTGGCAGTGGCCATTAAGTGAATCACCACAGGCATTAAGTGAATCATGTGGTTGTTAAGTGAATCATGCAGTTCCCCATTCATTTTGCTTGCCAGAAGCCAGCCAGGAAGGTAAAAAATGGTGATCATGTGACCACGGGACACTGCAATGGTCATAAAAGTGAACTGGTTGCCAAGTGCCCAAATTGTGATCACATGACTGCGGGGATGCTGCAATGGTCGTAAGTGTGAGGACCAGCCATAAGTCATTTTTTCCAGCACTGCCATAAGTCCAAACCTCCACTAAATGAATGGTTGTTAAGCAAGGACTACCTGTAGTGGATTTCAAAAGAGAAAGAATGTGAAACAACTTCCTAAGGCCTTACAATGTCATGACAGGTTGCTTCCAAACAAACTACAGGTCCCATTTTGCTACTGATGTTTCAACTGAACTGAGGATAATGGTTAAAGTAAAGGTTGGCTATTTATTTCTATACATAAGTAAATATTTATTTCAATAATTTATTACCTGCCACAGTCTCAAAACTCTCAGTAGTTTACAGTAATGAAATATTACAAAAAACTCCCCCCATCCCTAGTAAAATCATAAAACTTAAAGACCATTGTATAGTCATCTATCCTAGGTATCATGCGTCACCATAGATGCTCCAGAATAGTTCTGCTTTTATTAGTTTTTGGAAGGGCAAACTGTGGAGGCGATCAGAGTTCAAGCAGGAACCTATTACAAGTATAGATTCCACCACAGGAAAGCAGCATGTACCTTAAATAAATGGGAAACTACCATCAGTTTTTCCTGGGACAAAGAAGTTGGCCAGTCAATACTGTTGGAGAAGGTGGCCCTTTCATGCTAAGGGACCTTGAATTGCATCTGGATGCTAACTGGCAGCCAATGCAGGGCCTGGAGCACAAATGTAATATGTCCAAGGCCAATAAATAATTCTGGGTAACTGCATTCTGGGATAACTGAAATTTCCAGGTAGTCTTCAAGGGCAGTCCCATGTAGAATACATTGCAGTAGTTAGTGGCATGTTCACGAAAACATGAATTATTGTTGCAAGGTGCTCAACTGGCCCACCACCCAAATCTGGGTTAAGGGCTCCTGTCCACGGCCTCCACTTGCCTATGAAGCAACTGTTGTGAGTCCCAGAAAATTCCCAAATTGCGGACCTGCTCTTTCAGGGCTAGTCAAAGCACCTTGATGAACAAACAGTGGCTCCGTCATGCTGGGATTCAACTTCAGCCTATTTCATCCCATGCAAACCCTTTCAAACAATCAGACAATGGGACAAGAAATTTATGTCATCTTGTGCTCAGCCTAGAGTTATGATATAAAGTTGAGTATCATCAGCACATTAATGATGATACCCAAAATGGTAGATGATGTCCTGTAGTGACTTAATTATTAAGTCATTAAGATATTATTAATTATTAAGATATTAAAAAGCAGGGGAGAAAGAACCAAATCCTGCAGCACCACATAGAACAAGATCTCTCTGCCCCTACAATTAACAAATGGAACCGTCCACTAAGACAGAGTGCCTCTAATCCCCAACTCTCACATCCCTCATTTTTCAAATATAGTCTTTCTTTCCTCAGCTTCAGAGAGGCCACTTCATAGATAGAACTGTGCAGCTAGAAACAAAGGGTTTTACATCATTTACACAGGGAGTGGGGGAGAGGGATGTATTAATTTATTTATTGCAGGACTTACGGGCCACTCCAGTCAGCCAACTATGAGTGGTGTACAACTCCCCAATACCTAACTGGGATTTCAAAAATGCAAATCAAATTTACAAACAAATGTAGAATTGAATAATATAAAACTGGAAATCATATTTCAAAGAATAAAACCAAGTCCTCCTCAGGAGGGCTGGTTATGGCCAACCGGCCCCCACAGCTTGATGAAACGCCTGCGTTTTCACTAATTTCCTGAAGCCCACCAAGTTTATCTACAAAAGCACAGGCTTAATCCTTCTTGGGGTTTTCGTTGGGTTTTTTTTTAGTTCTATTAGCTAACAAGTTGGCTTTCTTTACATCTTGCCATTTGTTTTTGGTTTTTTTCCCTCCTTCTGGATTTTTTTTTTATTATATTTCATAATAAACGTAATGTAAATATGTTCATTATTTTCGCTGACAATTATCTTCATTAGATGCAGCGAGACTTTTCTTTCAGCATGCATGCATAGGGGTGGGCTTTAAGATATGATGACATTAAAAATATAATGAAAGACACATTTTTGTGTGTTTCTATGTGAGAAAGTGAAATATGCTTAGAAAGTTAATTATTTCACCATACATAACAGAAGTTCATACTTTTGTGCTGCCTTGATAGCACTGCAATAAGCCTTCTTATTTTTTAGTTTTTAGTGAGTATATATCCCAACTCATGTTCTGCTTTATAAAATTCAAATTTACATGAATTCACCTTCCTAACCTTCTTTTTTGATCACTGCTCTCCTTCCTCACTAGGTAAAATACCAAAGAAAGCAATCAAACTGGCAGATTAGTCAAATTTGCTTATTGCATTTCATTTACATATGTAAAAAAGCAATTTCTGCTCTCATTATTTATTGATGTCAAAGGGGCAATTTAAAATTCTGCTCTTTTTTTTCCAGATTGTCAGAAAGATGTCCTCCCCCATTTCAACATGCCCCCCTTTTAAAAAATACAAGTTATTTCAAGTGCCAAAGAATTGTAATATGTAAAGATAAAGAAGTCACTTAGGTTCAACATTTTAAACAGCTTGTTGTTTTTGTTTCAACAAAAGTGGGGAGGACATCTTTTAGCTCCTCAGACCCACATTTTCTTTTCATTTGTTCTAGTACTACTTACATTTTACTTGAGTGGGGATTTAAATTTTGTTTTGTTTTTTCTTGTGGAGACTACAAATGATTTCTTCTTAACAATACCCTGAAGGTATCATCATGTTTTCATAATGGGGAAAACGAGGAGGGAGAAATAGCTCTTCACGTTCTGCTGATCTGGATCTGAAGCTCCTCAAGGAACAGTTCCTGAAGGCTCACGTTTAATCAAGCGGTGCTACAAATGGTCCCGTAAGACGCAGCCTGCACCATTAGAAGTCCGTACTTTAAAAGAAAGTACAGAGTTGATCATATATGCACGTGGAGCCACTCTACATTTAAACATTCTGTTCTTTTAGTTGTTTCTCATTCCTTAATCCAGGATGCTCAACTGGTAACCTCAAAGCCATGTATGGCATCCAAAACCTTGGGTGATGTCCTCAGGGCCTCTGCCAAAAGTTGTCACCTATTTGCAATTTTTAATGTGACTGAAGGGAATAACTAATTATGAGGAGGAATCATTTGGACAGGATTTAATGTAATTAAATGAAATTGAGGTTTTGCTCTGGACCTACCCTCCCAAAGGCCAAATTAAATGCACATGGTTAAAAGAACTTGTACAACTTCCCTTAGCTCTCCATGCCACAAATAACTTCCTGTCTGTGTGTCTGCTTGACTCATACTATTATGTACAGCATTCTTGGCATAACATTTAAGGGTTCAGCCTGGTTAGTATCCAGATGGGAAATAGCATGGGATTTCAGGGCCGTAAGCAAGACTGCAAAGTAAAACAACAACAACAACAAAAATCCTTAACAATTTCCATCTTGCATGGATATATCCATGCAGTTACCAAGACCTGAGCACAATTCAAGGGAGACTGTACCATCCTAGGTATTGAAGCTATACTAATACTGTGACTTGGTTTCATTCAATATAATTCATGAAACAATGACCCAGATTACTCATTTCATTAAATAGAATTTGAAGAATTATTCCCTTGGGAGGGCTGGACAAGATCAAAAATATATGAAGATGCCTGCTAGATCAGGCCAACTGTCCATCCAGCCTAGAATTTTCCTGTCAAACAGTGGCCAACCAGCTGCATTTGGGGAACTCATGAGCATGGACAACAGAATGAAGTCCTCCTCCTCTGTTGCTCCCTAGCAGTAGATATTCTAGATGAGATAATTCCAGGGCTAGCAAGCGGCCATGAAGCTGTGTAATCACCGATAGCCGGATCTGGTATGACTTCGTTGAATATCCTTTTAAAATTATCTAAATTAATGTTAACTATGTGTTGTGTAAATACTTTCTTTTATCAGTCTTGAATCTCTCTGGAATTTGCTTTAATGGAAGACTCTAAAATTGTGAGAGAAAAAGAATTTCTGTCTCAATCCACATTCTCAACACTCTGCATGTCTGTACATATCTTTATTATATCCCCCTTATTCACCTTTTAGACAAGCTAAACATTCCCAGACATGGCTGCTTTTCCTAACAGAGGTGGCAACTAAGTCAGCTAGTCATGTTGGTTGCCCCTTCTTGTACCTTTTCCAACTTTATCATACTCATTTGCAGGTGTGAAAATTCACACTATACACAGCTCTTCAGTGGCATTCACTCACGAGAGTTTTGTGTGGCTCAGGATGGACTCTGCACCCCTATGATCATGTGCCTTTTTTCAACAGCTGATCCAATTTACTTCTAGCTTTCATAGGATATAAGAACTGTTCTAAAGCCAGTTTTAAGCTGCAGGCATTGGAGCTTCATGGAATTTGGGGTGTACCATTTCCCCATTGGAGAAAAAAACTGTCTCATATCTGCTGCTAGTTCCTAATCTTCAATTGCCCTAGTAGGTCCTGGAAGGGGAATCCTGGCTTTACAGCTTTACAGTTCTCCCTTTCAATAGCCCAAGTGAATAAAGCAAGGGCCAAATTCACAAGTTCTGTCCCCCCCGCTTCTCTAGGAATTGGACCTTGTGGACATCTGTCTTTCTTCCCCTCCCCTTCCCTCCACAACAAATTTTGGAAGTTTGGGATGAGCAAGTGGTTTTCTTCCTTGTTCTCAGTGTTTCTGAATCCCCAGAAGTGAACATGATTGTGGATGTTTTCAAAATGCTTTTGAGGGATTGATGAGTGGAAACAGAGGCAATATGAAGGATTCCAAATGCAGCCTTATCACAGATTCAGATAATGGTGTTACTTTATTGTCTGTTTTACTGTCTATTCCCTTCCTAATGATTCCAAGCTTGAAATGTGCCCACACACTGTGTTGACATTTCACTTACCTATCCATTTCCTGATCAATTGCTACCAGCTAAGAAATCAAAGCTCTATTTTTTTCATTATCCTGATTTAGATGATATACCCATATTTTTTAAAAATAAGTGGGGCTAACTACCTCCCTATAAATGGCATCCAACCCATCTGAACATTTGTTCAATGTGGGAAGTGTTTCTACTGTCTAATGGGGGAGGCCAAGAAAATAGATGCATGCGAAAAGATTATTCTCCCAAGAGCCCAACAGTGTGGACCTTACATCTCCAGTGGACTAGATGAAGCTAGTCAATGCAGCCCCTTAATCTCTTTATATAGGGTGGGGTAGTTTTAATCATGAGATGATTAAAAGGAGTGTGAAAAGCTAAATGTAATGAACATGGGCGCATACAGAGACGGTGCAAAATACAGTATTCCTTCAGAAGAGGAGATGACTATTCTTTGGCCTTAGATGGAAGGCAATCCTTGTCTGGTGAGTTCATTTACAAAGCTTTGACAGTGCAGCAAACAAACCTTGCTTCAAATTTTATGTCTTTTTGGAGCTTACAGCTTGGACAGAGTCTCATTTGAAGTCTCTGCCCACCCCAACTCCCCAAGCGGGCTTGCTTCTTTCTTGTTCATAGCTGATATGATACTGTTACTTATGAAAGCCACACTCCACATTCTGCTTCTTTCCCTGAGCAGTTCAGCTATACTTAGATGCAAGCTTGGGGCTGTGCACCAATCTGATAATGTAAAATTAAGGAATGCATGCACAACTCATACACACACCCACACATGTACGCTGAGACCCTCTATTGTACAAGATAAGATAAGGCAAAATTTTCACAACTTGTTAGCATCTGAGGAATCTTTTTCTTTCATGCCTATCCAACAAGCAATTTGGGTATGTATATGAGGGGAGTGTGTACACTTCCATCTTTTTTCCTGTCATATGTCCTTGGTTCTTACTATCTTTAACATCTAGTGATTAAAAACTATACCTCATAAATCACCCATTACTATCCCTGCCATTGGTATATCATGTGCAGCTATTTTTATTTTTGTAACTCACAGACTCAGCATCCTGTCTTTCCTTTTATTCACAAAGCCATTTCATTTTATTACAGAGCCTTCTTCATTCTTCACCTGGATTAGATGAAAAGAAGACACAGAAATGATGAGGTCATCAGCATGTGGAGGACATCCCCCACAAATCCCCTGAAAAATTGTCCTGGCATGTTCATTACCTTGGTAAGCACAACTGAATAGGATCCTGAAGCACTCCTAAAGGATCTGTTGTGACGTGGAGCAGAAATCTTCTAGGAGAGCCTTCTGGAAAGATGTAGAAGATAGAACAACTGAATGTGCAGCACTCCTATATCTTACATAAGGATTTTTTTTTAAAAAATCATTCAATCATGTCCAATTCTTGGAGACTGCCTGGACAAGCCCCTGCAGTCTTCTTGGCAAGATTTCAGAAGTGGTGTGCCATTGCCTCCTTCCTAGGCCTGAGAGACAGTGACTGGCCCAAGGTCACCCAGCTGGCTTTGTGTCTAAGGCGGGACTAGAACTCACGGTCTCCCAGTTTCTAGCCTGATCCCTTAACCACTACACCAAACTGGCTCTCTACATAAGGATACATACAGTTACACACAGTATCCAAATTAGTGTGGTTCAAGGAGAACCCATAGGATCATATCTCCCCTATTTCCTGATATAAATCACTCAGTGGGCTAACCAATGATCTGACACCAAGGTGAGTGTGGAGTTAGGCTAACACAAATCTCCATGCCTTACCCAGGACTGGACATTCAGAAAATAGATCTATTACTTGATGGAGCATCATAGATAGGTCAAATGCAATATTTTGCTTTTGCTGAACTTTTAAGGGTAATGAAAGATTTCTTTCTGCCCCAAAGCCAGCTGTATTCCCAAACACTTTCCTTCTACTGCAAAGAAAGCAGGCTTCCTCTCCATGCTCTTTTCTGTAGTCCTCATTTTGGGCTCACCAGCAGCTGTGACACACACATCTTTGCAATTACAGAGCAGAGAGGACTGCTGGGGAAGCAGGAAGGAAGCACACAGGTAGCCCAGGGAAACTTTGCTTTTGGAATAATGAGGATGATCATAATTAATAAATTATTCTGTATCTTTGGAGAATTGTGCTAATTAGTAATCTCCTATTTCAAAAGTCCTAATATTTTATTTCTGCTTATTGCCAACTACCAAGTGGAACATTAATGGAAATGTGGACGACTGGTAGAGCAATAATTATAACTGTAATCATATGAACTCGTCTGCTGCTAACCTCTAATTAAAATAAATCAGAGGATGTAGAAAACTGGCTTCACAGAGCTAGTTTTTCAATAACATGTATTACTGGTGGGGACTAATTCTCTTGCACTCCATGCAGATGCTCCAGTTTTAGAAAGTGAAAAATACTTGCCGGGAGATATGAGTTGTACAAAAGAGATATTCTGAGTTCCTTAGAATATGGTTAATAGATTTGTTCTATTGAGAAAGGCTGCTTAACAGCTGTAGAACAGCCTTCTCAACCTGGGGCCTTCCAGGTATGCTGGAGTTTAATTCTGAGAATCTTCATGTCTTAGGTTAAGCTGATTTAGAAGGAAAGAGAAAAAGTAGATTAGGTGGTAAAGCTAATGATTAGATGCACATATTATTGAAGCTTTGGTATATGAGGCTGCAATCCTGTATGCACACTTATTTGGAATTAAGGACCACTGAACTCAATTAGATGTGCTTAGAATTTGGTAGAAGGGCACTTTTATAAAACATAATTCGATTCATTTTGACTATGAGAAACTAATGTGGCGAGAACTATCAGCAACAGGAAATTAAACCTACATTCGCAGAACCATGTCCAATAAATTTTCAAAGGGGTCATTTTAGATCTTTAGATGTGCTTATGAAAGGACACAAAGGGAGAAAAATACAGCAAAATGCAGTTTGTGAACAGACATTATCAGACCTACCTCATTCTAATACTGTCTACATGTATAGTACCAATATGCCATCCCATATTTCTTCCTCTAACAAGCATTTAAACATACCCTTGGAATTAGAATTTGCAACCCAAATTTACCTATCAATCTTTTATTATATTTTACTGCATCTTACATTTCACTTAGAGCATATGTTTAACCCAGTGTCAATGCATTCCAGTGCACAGCTGAATATACTCTAAATTAGCCTTTCTAACCTAGTATCGTCCAGATATTTTAGCCTACCATTCATACAATTCCAAGATTGCATGATGTATTCCACCCCCCTATAGCAGGGGACTAATAAGTATTTATAGACAAGATACAGTCAGGAGTGTTTGTTGCATCCACTTTGTTGCATCCAGTCCAGATTTGGAGAGGCATTAATACTTAAGCCAAAGTTCAACAACATGCTGCTCTGCAGATATGTGGGTCTACTGCTCCCCTTAATTGCTGGCATTAGCCAAGCTGCCTGCAAATCACGAGAATTGTGAGTCAGATATCTAGAAGGCACCAAGTTGAGCAAAGCTACCTTAAAACTCAGAGTAAGGTTGATGCTACATTTGTCAAGGGGTGGATCAGATTACAGACTTCTCTAATACCTAAAATGGAGGCTTTATTTATAAGTGAAAAGGCATGGCTTGGAAATCGGGTATGCACAAAAAACAGGGAAAATATATGGAATAAATATTCAGCAAAAGAAACAAGCTAATTATAATATTGACTTGCAATACCACATCTAAGCCTGGGACAATTGCACCATATATGCTCCAACCTTTCTGGGCAGTCAGAGAGAAAACTGGTTTCAGCTATCTTTAAATCTTTATATCAGAAAAAGATCTTTCACTACCATCTCTCTCTCTCTCTCTCTCTCTCTCTCTCTCTCATCATCATCATCATCATCATCATCTCTCACTTATATCCGGTTTTTCAAGTCTGGTGAGCCCTTGAACTTAAGGTGGCTAACAACAAAAAGAGAACATAAAACTTTAAAATACAAAATCAAAAGAGTAATAAAGCAAGTATTAACATCACCAAGCCTGGTGAAAGAGATCAATCTTTACAGGTTTCTGGACTGGTGAATGAGTGGAGCCACCCGCAATTCCTGTAGGTGTGGGTTCCATAGCCAGAAGGCAAAACAAGAGAAGAAACACCTCCTCCCAAGTCCCAGAAAGAAGCGCCTCCATCTATCAGTGGGAGCAGTTGGTGTCCATGCAGTGGCTAATGTTCAGTTATCATTTGCCTCTAAAGAACAACAGGCGGCACCTTTGAAACTTTGTCGTGTAACTTCTTTCTCCAGGCTCCTCTGTTAAAAGCTTCTGTAAGCTTGAAGGGATGAAAAGAGAGTTGCCAGGGACTTAAAGTATGAATCCAAAGATTACTTGGGATCACCTTATTCTTCTTTTGGAACAAGAGGTCACAAAGGTCCAGATGGATGGAAAAGACATTGACTGTGGTAGCTTCCTGACAAAAATAACTATTTGTGTAAGTCACTGGAGGTGGGGGTGGAAGAGTGTTTTAATCTCAGGTCCCACCTCTTTCATGGTGTCTTACTTGGAGACAGCTCTTTGCTTTTTCCCTGCAGAGATCATGCTGAAATAAACTGCCAAACATCCCTTATACCTCCATGCCATCTAATTATAGCCTGTAACACTAGAGAGTGCTGACAGTGCTGAGCTATTGACTCTTGACACTCTCTAAAGCACTTAATTATCTTTTCACATCAGCCCCTTTCAGACCTGTCAACTCCTTTTGTATTGTTTATGGAGGGGGGAGTTGCCTATTAAGATTTCAGGACTATGCACCTGGAGTCAAACTTGTACACACACACACACACAATTTAAGTAGCAAATGGAAGAGGACTGGCTCCATCAGTGTTGTTTAGAGGAGGCTCGGGCAACTGACGTGAATATGAAGGACAAAAATTACCCCATTCTTCAAGAAGGCTTGCTAACAGGGTGGAATAAAAAGGTAATCATCATTTTCCCTGTATTTTTATTTCAGTGCCTCCGGCCAGATCTTCTTTGAAATCCTTTCCTCAATTCATGGTTATATAACTGAATGGGAGGAAAGAGTAGTGCTTGTGTTGGTTCAAGAATGCAGATGTAGCTAAATTCACGTTTAAATGTGAACTAAATTGATTTCTTTTCCCCATTCCTCATGGTTATAAATGTTTTCTCAAAGCTTCTCTTAATTTCATATACCTAAGCACAGGACAAAATCATTTATCAGTGCATTTCTTAATTGCAGATTGGAGCACAATGCAGTTTGCTTTGAGCTGACAGCTCTGCATCCAAAATTGAAGGGATCCATTCTCTAACCACACTTGTCAATTCTCCCTCCTACCTGTGCAAGTGAGCAGAACAATCTCTTGGCCCACTTAAAGGTTTTCTCAACATCCTTTGCAATTGTAACAGTTTTCTTTTAAAGCAGAGATTCACTCATGCAATCAAAAGCTCACATTAAAAGCATTTAAAAAGCATTTCGTGAGCAATTAAAGAAACTACTTTAACACATGTGCTTTTTAAAAGAAATGAACATAAAAAAACCTCTTTGAAGTTTAGAAGATCAAATAAAGTCTGAAGAGCAGACTGCTATTAAAATCAGTATATAAAAACCTGACAAATATCTGATTCCTTTGTTACCAGGAAGCTGAGTTTCACTGCCATTGTAAGGGTACCTCATGATGCAATCTTCTCCAACTTGGGAAGCTCCAGATGTCTTGGATATCAAGTCTTGTTCTCTTTAAGTCTGCTGGAGAGAGTGGGAGTCAAAACATGACGTATGAGGAGAGATTGCAATATGGAGGATACATAATCAGCTCAGTTCAGTTCTTGAAAATCAGTTCTTAGATGTTCTTCCTCTCAGGAAGCAACAAAGGTCCAGCAAGAAGATAGACAAAACAAAGGCCCCAGAAACAGATCCAGGCTGCTTATATCTGTGTTCTTGCTATCTGCAGCCATGCCAGCTACCTTTGCTATAACATTGGCTTCCACTGGTGTATACACTGCTGTAATTTGGGAATAAGGCTTGTTCATTTCCCTACTAAACAAGACCCAGGATAAGAGTTCAACAACCTAGCCAAGCTGGAGAAGGTGGAGAAGTCAGAATAAGCCAAGGCCAACCAGGAGGCATATAGGTAGGAGGGATATGGACTGTGATGCAGAACAATGCATCTAAGAAAGCAGAGGGTACCTGAAAGCTCCTTTGCCCTAAAAAAAAAAAAATCAAGGTGGGAAATTTCTAGTTTTTTTTCCCCCAGTAGACCCTCTCTTCACAATGGCTAAAGGGGGGTTACTTCCCTACCAGCTGCCTCCCACAGAGACTGCCTCTCTGCAAAGCAAGGCTGACCGCTCTTACAGAATTTCCACATTCCTTTCAGTCCTGCAGCTATGAAATTAGAATGAATCTCTCTTTTGTGCCCAACCACCATGCATAGCTACAGCCCAGGGCAGAAATCTGCACCAAAGTAGCCAGGAAATAGGTGAAAGATCCTCCAAAGGTGGGATCCACCCATGAGTCTACCCCAAAAACCTCACCCTTTGCTCTCTATAACAAGGGGTGGGAGAGAGTGTTTCTCAACCTCAGCAACTTTAAGATATGTGGACAGCTGGCTGGGGAATTCTGGGAGTTGAAGTCCAGGTGTCTTAAAGTTGATGAGGTTGGCATGTCATTCTGCCCAGGGCCCCATACATTTGCTTAGGATTTTATAGATTAAACATACCACACAAAAACATGATTGGGTTCTTTTTATCTAGTTTTAGGACTTCTGTGGAGAACAGATTACACTTTAGGTCATATTTATGCAGCAATATTGAAAATTCAAAAGGGTTCACAAACTTTTAAGCACCACTGTCCCACACCATGCTTCATGTAAATTCACCATCTGCAAGATATGATTACTTATTGTACACATATACATTTTGTAGTTGTTCCTCATTGTTCTTACCTGCAATGTCTGAATAGTCTGCTTTCAATCACTGGAATCTGCTATGTCTCCTTCCTGTTCCCATGGATGAGGTTCCTGATGAATTTTGAGTCCCAAATGACACAATCAAGATCACTATCATTTTTTTGCATGACAATGTCTTCTGGAAAAATTTCTCACAGTACACTCCCCATTTTTAAGAAACAGAGAAAACTGTTAAGCTTGGATTAGGGAACCTGTGGTTGCCTAGTTTAGATTACCCTCCCAGAAATATGAAGTATTTGTAAATATTTACAAAGCTACCTTAGTATGATGATTTTTGGGAGATTCATTGAAAATGTGCAGAGAGAAAAGTTTGCAATCAGGACAGAAGAAATTAATAATATGTACTAATGGTCCTGAATTTATAGTATGCATAATTGATCTCTTCCTTTATAATTATTACTTTTTTAGTAGTCCCACTTTAAGAAACAGAGTGTACTTGAAGATGATATTTAAGCATCCATAATTCATAAGAAACAAACCTTGCTTGGGATAACACTGTATCCTTGTGGCCAAGGCTTTGATAATAGGTAATATCTGCACCTCCAATCTGTCTTTAGTCCTTTTTCCTTTCTTTGAGATTTCATTTATATATGGTTCCCTTCCTGGCCAAGCCTAATTAGGCTCTGCATAACTATAGTCCAATTGCTCCTATTTTTCCTGTTTGAGAAAATGTCTTTCTTCCTGTAAAATCTCCTGCTTGCCCAATTTTATATTTTTTCTATTATTAAACACTACTCTGAATATCCACCTTTCATTATTAATATTAGCATATGCTAAGGCTTGAGTCAAGAAATCTAACTCTAGATTGAAAAAACACCATATGACTTCATTTTCTTTTTTGGGGGAATAGGGGACCTGTAAGTTTCAGATGTTGTTGAACTCCAAAAGCCATCAGCCCCAGACAGCAAAAATAAAGATAAGGAATAGTCCAACAATTGTCCTGTTCAGACTATGCAACCAGGCAGAATACTCTTTATTAAACAACTATTTATAATAATAAGTCCTTGAAGTATGAAGAGCTGGGTTCAAACAAGCCCAACTGGGCCACAACAATACAGCAGAACAGGACAACAGGAACTGGAAGGCTGGAAGAGACTATGCAAGGTGCTGCTGAAGCTGAAGACACAGGTCTCAAACTGGAGGCCAATAACTGGAGTCTCAAAGCAAGGCTACGAACTGGAAAGAAGGCTGGACTTGACTGGAAACCCTGGACTAGGCCAGAGGTTAGGAGCAAGACTAGAACTCGGAGCAAGGTTGGACTCAGCTGGATACCCTGGACTAGGGTGGGTTCTCTGGACTGGAGACTTGGAGCAAGGCTGGAAACTTAGAACAAGAGTAGACTCGGCTGGAAGCCCTGGACTGGGCTGAATTCTCTGGACTGGAGACTTGGAACAAGGCTGGAAACTCAGAATAAGACTGCACTGGAATGAAGATCCAGAACAAGACAGGTATGAAGTACCTAAACACGGCTGAGCACACGAAGCATAGTTGGACAGAATCGAGGACATGCAGCAGCGCTGGAGTTTCAAGGCATGCAGAAGCTACTTGGAAGATTGCAGAGTTTCAAGGCTGGAAGCAAGACAGAGTCTGCTGGGCTTGGCGAGCAATGGATCCTTGATGGCAGCAGAAGCGGGATTCAAGTCCCCTTCAGAGCGGAGCAAAGGCACTAATCCCTCTTCAGCAACAGACGCTGTCTCCGATGCAGGTAGGGTCTCTTCCATGGACACTGGAGGCCTGGAGGACCAGTTGTCTCCGGCAGCTCACTCTTCGCGCATCTGCCTTTTATCCCGATCCTTCACGCGCCTGGACACTTCTGCAGCCAATTGGGCTGCCTTCTCCTTTGCACGCTTTTCTGCCTGTCATTGGCGTGCGCTGATTGGAGGATTTGAATCTTCCCCTGAATCCTGGCCAATCAGCGCCTTGGACTCTTCCTGAGCTGCTGGCTCCTCTTGGAGTTCCGTTTTCCCGGTTTCAGCCTGGTAAGTTTCCAATTCCTCCTCTGACTCAGAAGGGGTTTCACTTTCTGAGTCAGAGGCAGGCTTGACTCTGACAACAATATCAACTGGGTTACAGTTCCCTTTTGATTTGGCAGAGAATGAGACAAAATGAAGTCTAGTAATGTATCATATTTAAGATTGAGCACAGGAAAGGCAGTAATCTTGGGAATTCCTCTAAACGTTGTGCTTACTCTTTTACTTGGTCTCAGAATATAAATTAGAAAGTACTCCCTTCACATTCACTCTGCTTACATTCCATCTACATCATCTGTACAGTTTTCCAGGTCCCAGGCCTCCGATAACTATTACCAAGCACAACTCTGCAATGATCATTGATTGTGATGTAATAGTGAATAATGCCTGTTTTCCTCTGATATTTCTTTAGTGTACTAGATACTGACATATGCCTTTTAATGTTGTTGTTAAGTTCTCTGTGAAAGAGATTTCTTTTCCTACCTTATTCTCAGGATGTTTGAGAATTCAGGATTTATTTTGGTAGCATTTTTGTTCTTTATTGCTGGAGGTTGTAGAGGATACTCCTGCTCAGATATTCTGTTACATGTCTTTCCACTCCATCTTTGCTGCTCATACATCACAATCTGAAAAAGTTTAGTTTCTCTGGATCTCTTTCCTCAAGAGTAATTTGAAAGTTTCCCAGCCAGGAAAGCTGAAGACCACTGGCTATGTTGTTTTCAATGAAAAACAGGATATTCACACATCACCCTTGGCCATTAGGACTGAGTATGGACCAACTACAACAACTCCATCCTCCATCCGTGAGAATTTTATCAAAATTCTTTTCTCCTTTTGGAAAAAAAATTAGAAAGCAAGTCTCTTTTAGCAAACTTAATGAGATCTGATAAAAGGTGCAAGAGAATTTCTTAGGCCTGGATTCATGCTAGAGAAAAATTGTGGAGCCTGGAGAGGCTTATCAGGTACAGTGCCAGACAACAAGAATCCCTACCTGCCAATCTCCTTTAGAAATGGTTGTGTGTCATATAAACTCCTAGCTGCTTGAGAAATCATGTACCAAACAAATATTATCCCAAGATCAGAACTTCACAATCAAATGAGGGATAGCCCATCACATTGCTCCAGAAAAGGTTGAAAGTTGGAGGCAATGGACATTATATATCGTAACTAATTCTGAAGAGATACCTCTGTTCAGTGGAAACAGCTATTTTTCTTCATCTCTAAACAACAGCAAGAGTAGAAGGATTATGTGTGGCAAAATTCACTGATTATCAAACAGTTTTCTCCTTTTCATTTGTCATTTATCTGGAATCTCCTTTATTCTTCCCAGTAAGATATATAGGTTAGAAAGCTTACCGTTAAAAAAGGCTAGAATAGAAAGCTTACTGTTAAAAAAAAACCACACACACACACACACCTCTTTTTTTGTATATGAAAGCTTCATTAAAATGCAATTATATGGTACCTTGAGGTGCTGCAAAATTGAATTATTGGATGCTTTTTATTCTTCGTCAGGATGACAAAGAAAAAAATCTTTCATTTTAAGGCACTTGAATGATTCATCATCATTTATCTCTAAGCAGTAAGCAGGAGACAAATAATTATGTGTTGCAAGATTATACACACACACACAAACACACACACACCACTATAAATTGTTGCTGTCGGGTAAAATGTCAATACCAATTTGTGTGTGTGTGCGTGCGTGCGCGTGCGCGCGCACTTAATCCTAGTTGTCAACTGTGCTTCCTTTCATAAAAGCTTTGAAAATAATCTGAAAAGTGCTTTGAATTACGGGATGAATGGAGTGTTGTTTCTTACATTTAACTTTTCTGAAATTATGAAAAAAAAAAGGAAAAACAAACTCAAAATTATTCTTTCTTGAATTTCTCTTTCCACTAGGTTTCATTAGTATACTTTTATCTAACTGCTTTTTCAGTATACTAAAGACTTAGTCAATAACAGTGGTCTCATCAGTACTCAATCCTTCAACTTCCATTGCTGGATTCCAGATAACTGCCATATGATTATGGCTCTTAAGAACCTCTTTAATAGAGTAGAACTCAATAAATTCATTGACATACATACATACATACATACCTACATACATCAATGGAAAATATTGGGCTTAAAAATTATTGATTACAGAGATAATAGTAATCGTTGGTAACTTGCTTTCACTGAGTTCATCCTAATCGTTTTCAGTAGTGTACCATACTAAGTATAGATAAATATAGATAATATAGTTATATAGATATAGATGATAGATATAGATATAGATGATATAGATATAGATATAGATATAAAATTCAGAGAATTCTTGTGCATTCTAGACTATGAAACCTTCTGTTACCAGAATTATTATTTCTGTTTTTACAGAGAAGTTATCCTGCCAAATAATAAACTACAGTTAAGACATTGTATATAACAAATTTATAAATCACATTTGGGAATGATCATCCACTTTTTCAGACTTGCTGATAGGTGAGTAATTGAGTTATTGTGCAAGAGCATCATCAATGTTTGTATTAGATAAAACAATATGCCTGGCTAAATAAATTGATTTTCTGATCTAGTTTATTCCATACATGTCAACTTGGTATTTTGAAGAACAATAACAATCTACTACAGTATGTGAACATCAGGGTAAGGTGAAAAAAATAATTTTTTAAAAGAGTTTCTTGTTTAGGGTGGTAGAGTCTCTAGAATAATCTTTTCCAACCTTGCACCCTAGATATTTTTGATATTTTCCTGCACTGGATCATGCCAGCTAGAATCATAGACATTGACGTCTAGTACTTCTGAAGGGCATGAAATTAAGGAAGGCTGGCTTAATATAAAGTTTCATGCCACCATGACTGTAAAGCTCTGAGTTCCTGGTAATCTGGCTTCTTTGATCGCCATCTGTAAACTTGCCATTAGAAAGGAATCTTTCAATCCAATATGCACTTTCAGGTATTACTGGGAAGCAGAGGCACAAGGATGAGGCCCCAAAATCAATGCAAAAATGGTGGAAAGAAACAGGAAGACAGTTGCAGACCTTTCAATCCCCATTGGATGTAATAGTTAAAAATGGTTTTGGATTGCTACCACCTGAGATTGGGGAGTGGAGTGGCAATGGATTTATAGACAATTAATACATCTAGGATGGCAAATGGAAATCCACATGTATCCCTTGAAGCCCCTTTTCTGCAATTCCTGGAAGCTTTCCAGTTTACACAGCTGAAATTTTAAGGCACATTTTCAGCAAAAAGGAAAAAATATAAGCAGGGCCCTGGGAAACTAAGCTATTTTAGCTTAATTCCTCATCTCTGCAACATCCTAGAAAATAATTTTAAAAGCCAAATATTCTGAGTGTGCCTTTTGTCATTGTGTCACACTGCAATTCCTCTAAAAACCTCAAAGGCTTAAGAAATTATTTAAAAACCTGCCTCTTGCAGTCCCCAAAAGGTGGCCCATCCTAGTAATAGATTTGTGGAAAGTCTTCTAATTTCTTCAGCTGCCAACAAGTGAGAAAAATAGAATATGATCGTATGTTCCTTTGTGAGTCTTTATAAATTTGTGCATAAGAGAAATGTGGAGTTTTTAAAATTACCATTATTGCATTTTCTCTTTGTATTATATTTTTCCTTGGATCCCTTAGGCAGTGGAATGGCTACCAAAAAAAAAAAAAAAAACCCTAGAGAGGGAACTACCAATTTTAGCAATATAAAGGCAAGACACAAAGTACTGTATACCTTTAGTTTCTAGCTTAAAATTCTTAAGCACAGGATAATTGTCAGCTTCATCTGGGCTGTGTTCTTTTTCTGATATATTTAAATTAATTACATATGGACATATTTGTTCTCTTGAGACACAGCTGTGATTTCTCCTAGAGCGCAGCCTAATGGAAAAGCTAGACTTTATTACAGCAGACACAGGGACAAAGAATTACAGCTTCTTCTCATTTATTGCTCCAAACATCGAAAATACTCCATCTATCAAGCTCTGCACACACACACACCCTCCAAAAAAAGAAACAAGGAAACCCCTTCACAAATCCTTCCATAGCAGTTTGAGGGTCATTTCTTTTTATTTTTGGCTGTTTGATTTTTAACATTTCTATTTCTTTAAAGTAACATACTTTCACTTACCAGAATGATCTAAAGTATACTTTCATCTCCTATGGCTTCCCTCTCTGGCCTAGCTATTCATTGCTACCTTAACCTTTCACCTCTGATTCTAAGCTAAGGTTGTCCAATGGGTGATGGCTCACCTATGCTTCTGACATGTCTGGGACAACACAAACAATAACATTGAGTTGCACTGAAATGAATAAAATAAAGCAAATAAAATAATATTTATGCAATCCTTTTTTTCCCTTTCCAACATTAAAATAATATAACTTTGGTGGTATGTTTCAAAAGAGTTCTGGAAATCACATCCAAGGCTTTCAGATGCTGATTATGACTCTGGAAGTTGAGGTGGTACACCTCTTGTCATGGCAGGGTTTATATCACTCATAGTGATGATGGATTCAAAGTTTTAGCCTCTTGGGATGTAGATCAAGAGCCAAGACATATTTTTAAGTTCCTTTTCTCTTAGAACAAAATGGGAGGGGGACACCAGAAGTCTCCATTTTTTTCTAGTGATTATTTGACATGATCTGGGTTGTAAAATAAGGCTGGGCTTGCAATAAAAATCTCAACCAGTACACAGATGTCCAAATGGCATCATCATCAGTGCTTTTAAAATTCTAGGCCCTGGCACCTAGCAAAAGACAATCAGTAGGAGAGCTATCATATCAGATCCCCTATTCTGGCCCTGAAACAGTGGATGTATTTTGTAGAATGAATGAGTCTCTTGGGGGGAAAGGTTATCTGTATACACACAGAGAAATATACACAAACATGTTTGGGTGTGTTGTATGAATGTGTTTCATATTATTATATTTATGCTCTGCTTTTTGTCTAAGGAACTCAAATCACTGTTCATGAATTTCATACCATGTTATTCTCAATACAATTCTGTGAGTTTGGTTAGATTGAGAGACAGCAGTTATGACAAGAATATCCTATCTTTGTATGTATGTATGTATGTATTTTCCATCCCACCTTTATTATTTTTATAAATAACTCAAGGCGGCAAATGTACCTAATATTCCTTCGTCCTTCTATTTTCCAAATTTTACAAATGAGTAGGGATTACAATCCACTCTAGTTTAGGAATCTAACCACTGTATTATTTCTTTTCTCAATTTCTCTAAATGGAGAAAATGCTTTATCCACTTTTTGTTTCAAATCCCCAACATTAGTGCCTTCATTTTTTTCTGACTGAGAATGAAATAGAAATGAGTTGTGGAGCAACCACTAGCAATCTTAAATCAGGAAGAAATAAAACAGTGGTAAGGCAAGATTAAAAGCAATAGCTTTGATGGAAATTTAAAGGCATTTGAAAATTTCAAATCTTGCTATCATTCACTGCACCAAAGTCAAGAACAAAAGGCTATTAAATATCCAGTGCTATGATTGCCTTGTTTGTTCCTCTATCTTGGTTTCTTCTACCTTGGCTTCAAGTCAGCGGCCAGAAAAGCAGTTCCATGTTTGGTTATGCTGAATCAGAATTTGCAGCATATATCATTCAAGCTTTTAAGAAAAGTTTTAATAATTTGTTTTTTAAAAAGAGAGAAAAATAAAGCCAGAAGACAAACATCAGTACATTCTGTGATCTTGAGGATTTGTAAATATTATTGGCAGCAGGTAACTTCTGCAAACCATGATGATGCCAGAACGATAACACACGTGGAATGACAGAATCACCCAAGATCTGAAATTGCTCACTTGCATCAGAATGGAAGCCCTGGCATTTGTGTGATGATGTCTTTATGTACTTTCCATCATTCACCCCTCGCTTATCCTCACTGCAGATATTCAGGAATATTAGTTAATTTTGTTTAATGTTTAAGGTGAGAAAGCTAATATTAACAAGATTACCTTGTGTGTATGTTTGTTCTGTGTACTGTATATGGTGCTAGCAGTGACAAAATTCTCAAAATGTATTTTTCCTTAAACAGTGACTTTCTCACCGGCTAGCAGTGATTGTTCTTGGGGTTATCAATATTTTCCCTGTAATATCTCTGAAAATGATGCTACATCACAATGAAATATAATTGTTATAATATTGGCAGGGCACATAATTATCTACAATATTGGGACACCCATTTGAAGCTTTATCAGCACAGGACCAATTGGTTACAGAGCAAACAAGCCATTCTTCAGGAAGCAAACTCAGTCAACATTTATTTTGGCCCCAGGGAACGTTGTTGAAAATACTGTCCTAATTTTGTGATTTGAGAGCGGGCTTAAGAGATGATACAGCTTTACTTGTATTTGTATTTCTTAAGGTGAAGGTAAAGGTTTCCCTTGACATTAACTCCAATCGTGTCCGACTCTTGAGGGCGGTGCTCATCTTCGTTTCAAATCCAAAGAGCCGGCATTTGTTCGTAGACACTTCCGTGATCATGTGGCTGGCATGACTAAACAGAATGCCGTTACCTGCCTGCTGAAGCAGTAACTATTAATCTACTCACATTTGCATGTTTTCGAACTGCTAGGTTGGCAGGAGCTGGGACTAGCAACAGGAGCTCACCCCATCACGCGGATTCGAACCCCCGACCTTCCGATCAGCAAGCTCAGCAACTCAGTGGTTTAACCCACAGCACCACCACATATACAAAACTCTCTAGTTCCCCCATGTTTCTTTTCCTCAAAAGCTGCAAGCCTAGCCAGCAACATTACACTTTAACAAAGCAGGGAAAATGGATGTGGGAAAGTTGGTCTACTGAGGCAGCTTCTTTGGAAGGATATTTTCAAATATTTCTAGAAGGAAGGAAGGAAGGAAGGAAGGAAGGAAGGAAGGAAGGAAGGAAGGAAGGAAGGAAGGAAGGAAGGAAGGAAGGAAGGAAGGAAGGAAGGAAGGAAGGAAGGAAGGAAGGAAGGAAGGAAGGAAGGAAGGAAGGAAGGAAGGAAGTTAGTTCTCTTTTTCATGGGTTAGGATAGATTGATTGAGAGACTGTTTCTATCAAGTGGGTGTCTAGTCTTACAGTAGTGACCACTCAGGTAGATTTTTTTCTCCAGGACTATCTGCCTCCAACTAGGTCTTTCAGGTGTTCCAACAGTTTACCTATCAATGCTGTAATTGAGTCCATCCACCTTGCTGCTGATTGTCCTCTTTTCTTTCCTTTCACCTTACCCAGCATTATATACTTCTCCAAGAGGTAGTTCTTCACATAATGTGTCCAAAGTATGAAAGTTGTGCCTTGAGTGGAAACTCTGGGTTAATTTGTTCTATGATCCATTTGCTTGTTTTCTTGGCTGTACATGGTATTCTCATCCAACACAAAAGTTCAAAAGCATCAATATTCTTTCTAGATGCTTCTTCAAAGACCAACTTTTTTCTGCATAAACTGTCACAGGGAAAACCATTACCTGCACTTTTCTGATCTTTGTAGGTATAGGCACATCTAAATATTTTTTTCCAAAACATTCTTTGTTACTGTACAAAGTGCTAGTCTGAGGCTTATTTTTTGACTACTGGTTCCTTTACTTTTGATAGTCAGTCTAAAAGGCAGAATATATCCGTCACTTCCATATCTTCCCGGTCATTTCTGAGGCTGGTTGATAGACCTGTTGTCATTTATAATTAATTTTAGCCCCATTTTCTCACTGTGCTCCTTGACTTTCATTACTAGAGCTTCCACATCATTTGCATTTTCAGTAGTGTCATCAGCAAAGTACAAGTTATTGTTTCATCCTTCAAATTTAAAACCACACTCATCTTCTTCCAATCCAGCTTCCCTCAATATATATTCAACATCTAGGCTGAATAAATAAGGGGAGAAGATACAGCCTTGTCTTGCTCCTTTGCCAACCTAGAGCCAGTCTGTTTCAACCACTCAGAGTCCCTGTTTGGGGGGAGATGGGTGGTAGTATAAATTTGAGAAGCAAACAAACAAAGAAATAAATAAAATGTTCTGTCCATACTGTGGTTTCCTGACCTGTGCATAGTTTCGGCTTTCTCAATCTCAAACTCTGCATCAATAATAATGTCTCATGTTCCTCAGCTTTTTCAAAAGCCAGGCTGAACATCAGGCATCTCTCTTTCCATGTGGGATTCTAATAAGCATTGGATGATCCTAAGCATTGTTTTTCTAGTAGAATACTATATATTCTCATAAGTAGGGAGTATCTTCTAAGGTATCTTGCATATTGACATCTCTAATGTTCAGAACTTCAGTATACTCCTTTCATCTTTGAACTTTTTGGAATCTGTTTCTATCTGTTCATTGGTGTCCTTTAGCATACCAGTTTTAGGTTGGAATCTTCTGAGTTCAGATATCTTTTGAAAGACTTTCCCTGTTTTGGGGGAAAATAATGCTTAGGATCATCCAATTCATATTAGAATCCCACATGGAAAGAGAGGTGCCCGATCTATTTCCATCTCTGATGTATTGACAGATGTTGTAATGCTGCTTCTTGTTTCTTTTTGTCATGTTCAGACTATGAGGTGGCCAGACAGCAGTATTATCAAACTCTTTATTAAAAACAACTATTTGCAACAATAAAGTCAGTGAGTGATTAAACAAACAATTTCAATCAAGACCACTCAGGCAATGGCGGATGAACAGGCAGGACTGTGGTGTCAGACTGATGCAGAACCACAAGACAGAATTCAGCTAACTCTCTGATTGAAGCTGTCAGACTTGGTGATGCTAGAGTGCGAGGCAAGGAGGAAACGGAAGGCAAGGTTTCATGGACTGGCATGCCGGAAGGATCAGACTGGAGCGTGGAGGCTAGGCATGAGTGGACTGGAACCTGTAGATGAGGCTTAGCTCTGGAGACTAGGCTGGACTGAGCTGGAGAGACAAGGCAACTGGAATCAAGATTGGGCTGGATGGGAGATTCTAAGCAAGGCTGAGAGCTTGAAGCACTACTGGACTGGACTGGAGATCCTAGGCAAGGCTGAAAGCTTGAAGCAAGACTGGACCTGACTGGAGATCCTAGGCAAGGCTGAGAGCTTGAAGCAAGACTGGACTGGACTGGAAATTCTAGGCAAGGCTGTGAGCTGGAATCAAGGCTGGACTGGGCTGTAGATCTTAGGCAAGGCTGGGAGCTAAAGGCAAGGCTGGAAGCATACCTGGAATGCCTTGGAACATGGGGATGAGGTCTGGAGCTAGACATGAGGCTGTGCTCAGCAGGGACAGCAAGAAGAGGCTCAACTGGAGCAGCTTGTGAGCTGGAATCAAGGCTGGACTGGACTGTAGATCTTAGGCAAGGCTGGGAGCTAAAGGCAAGGCTGGAAGCATACCTGGAATGCCTTGGAACATGGGGATGAGGTCTGGAGCTAGACATGAGGCTGTGCTTGGCAGGGACAGCAAGAAGAGGCTCAACTGGAGCAGCTTGTGCAGAAGACGAATCTGCGGAGGTAGAAGGTGCTGGCGCTGAATCCACTCTGTCTACAGGCAAGGCTTCTGATGCAGGTAAGGACTCTTCCACAATGGCTGTGAGCTCGAAGGATCAGTTGTCTCCAGCAGCTTGCTCTTTGCACGTCTGCCTTTTAAGCCAATCCTTCCCACGCCTTTTCTCTCCAGCAGCTAATCGAGCTGCTGATTCATGCGCTTCTCAGCTCTCCTGTCTTGAGTGCTGATTGGAGAGCTCAAATCCCCCTCCGGAGTTTGTCCAATCCATGTTTGCAGATTCTCCCGCTCTGCTGAGTCACTTCCTGGTTCAGCTTCTTTGACTCTCTCCTGATGAGTTTCGTTTTCCCCTTCTGACTCCGGATAAGTTTCATTTTTGGAGTCAGAAGTGGACTTAAACCTCACACTTTTAACAGCTCTCTGAAATTCTTTGTTAAGTTTTTGCCTGAGATCTTGGACTTTCTTAGCTTTGGCTTTTCTTCTCTTCTTGGCAGTTTTCACAGTTTGTTCTGACTTCCAGTTTGCTTTCTTCTGTTTTGTGATCTTTGGCAATCTCTTTTCATTTCAGATTTCCTCTGGTTGCTGATCAATGAGGTTCAGTACTTCAAAGCAATTCCTGATGTTCTCCTTGAAAAGGGTGGGCATATGGTTAAGATCATATCATGGAAACTGGCTGACTTTCTTCTGCTGTAGCTTGACTTGCAACTTGCCTGCGAGCCATTCCTGTTCTGTTCCACAATCAGCCCTTTAGCAGAAGAGCAGTCTTTGCTGTTGTAACTGAGTTCTTCCACCTTCTTGTACCAAGAATATAGTCAATTGTATTTCTGCATACTCAATTTGGTGATGTCCAGACTAGAAAATTTTGGGTTCAAATACACACAGTGATACAAATTTTTTTAAAATTAATATTCAACTGAAACCAGAACTTTTCTTGCTGGGACGAAGGGATAGACAACTAGAAAAGACTAATGGATGATTGTTTTTGTACATGGTAACTGCAGCAAGATTATTATACACACAAAGATGGGAAGATTCTGAAATATCCACAGTGAAGGAATGGTTGTGTGATGACTGGAATACGCAACTTCCCATTAAATCTGACTCATAAGTAATTACTTAGAATTCTCTTTAATGGTGGTAGCATTCAGTGCAGAAGAAAAAGTTGCGAATGAAAAAGCCTGTGATTTTTCCCCATTAAACATTTTTAGTGACTTCAAATCCCCCCCCCACTCCCCTCTCAGATATGCCAGTTAGTGAAAGCATGTGCAGCTGCCTCCAACGTTCTTTGTAGATGACCTTGAGAGTTCAACGATAGTCCAAACAAAATGATACCTACTCCAAGATGTTTTCCCCTCCCTTCTTTTCAACTCGCAAGGAGAACACACATGTTGAATGAAACATGCATGCGAGTCCAATCAAGTGGTCTGAGAGCGTTTGAGATGAGAGCATGACAGGTTGGTAAAAATTTACAGAGATGGAAAAATGACTTGTTTGACTAGGGAAAAGACAATAACTATAATTGTTAGTGACTGGAAACCCTTTATGGACTTTTTGCTGAAAACGCAAAAAAAAAAATGAACTTGTGATTTATGGGTTTGATGGCTAGAAATGGTAGAATATGGAAAGAAGGGGGCCATGATGTAACCTTAGAGAGAGGGGATAACACATAAATGCATTTATAATTGCTGTAAAGAAGATAAGAAGACACTTCTTTATACTTTTTTTTCTTTTTTTTTCTTTTTTCTTTCATTTCTCTTCTATTTACTTATCACTTTTCATTTACTATTCTTTACTTTCTTTTTTCTTTAAATTTGTATTGATTTTACTTTGCAAAATACTTCTTTAATACAAATTAATTTTAAAAAGTTGTTTTCCTGCTTCAGTTCAGTTTCCTAGGCCATTGTCCTAACAGTCAGGAAACCACGCTGAGACGAGGAATAGGTCCCTAGTGTTTATTACTGCTACATAAGACAGAAAATCCTAACAAACTGAAGAAGTGTGGGAAAAACCCAGACAGATAAACCCCAAAAGTCAAGGCGGGTCTGATCTGTGTCTCTTTGAATGGCTGCTTAACTCCTCACTACTACGCATGCGTTTCCCCCCCTGGATAGGGGCCCCCTCCTGCTCACCAACAGTGCTCATGACATCACCCTCCCCTCCAGACTTACATTCCATTTCAGCCCCCTCCTCTCTAGAGTTCCTTCCTCCCTCCAAAGTCTCATGATAGTCCATCTCCCCCTCCAAGCTCCCATGGGAAATGGGCAACGATGGAAATTCTTCAAAGGAAAACTCCTCCAAGGACGAATCAGTGCTGCTCTCCAGGTCTGATAATGCTTCTGGCCCAGGTGGCTGCTTCTGGAAAATAGCTAGATAATTAGAAGATTCTTCCCCCCTCCCCCTTGGGAAATGCAAGCCCGAGGTGGAGGGCTGAGGCTCCCCCTCCTCCTCTCGCTCTGGCCTCAGAGCCTCTGGCGGGGGTGGAGGTTGCCAACTTATGAACTCCTCTGCTTGGGATTCCTCTGCTTGCTCAGTCAAGTGAGGAATCTCTGGTAGAGTGCAAAGCTTCGGTTTGTGAGGGAAAAGCTGATGGAATCATTGAACCAGCACTGGTGCATGCACATCTCTGGCATTTTCCCACGTGCGCTCTTCCTCAGGGTACCCTTTCCACTGTATTAAATATTGGATGCCCCTTCCCCTCCTCCTAGAGTCCAGAATCTCCTCGACATCGTATTCCTCCTCCCCTTCCACAATTACTGGATGGGGGGGGGGGGCGTTTGTGATTGTAAGGTACTTGGGGGTGGGTCTTTGGCTAGCAAGGCTCTGTGAAAGACTGGATGGATTTTCATGGATGCTGGCAGCTGTAAACGATAAGCCACTGGATTTATCTGCTGTACCACAGTGAAAGGGCCCACAAACTTAGAGTCCAACTTCTTGGAGGGCCTGGTAGAGGTCAAAAACTTGGTAGAGAGCCACACTTTGTCTCCTACCGCAATCGCTGGCCCCTCTTCTCTGTGAGCACCTGCAGCTCTCTTGTAAGCACTCTTTGCCCTGTTCAGCTGCTCCTTTAACAACTCCTGTGCGGCTTGTTGCTCTTTAAGAAAATCAGCCACGGCTGGAACAGGTCCCTGCTAGGAGGAGGTGGGCAACACCCGAGGGTTAACCCCATAGAGTGCTTGGAAAGGAGACATCTTGGTAGAGGATTGCACAGAGTTGTTATAAGTAAATTCTGCCATGGGGAGCAGGGCTGGCCAATTGTCTTGCTGATAAGTGGTGTAACACCTGAGATACTGATGTAACCATTGGTTAATTTTCTCAGCTTGCCTGTTACTAGCCAGATGATGCGATGATGATAGGTGGATCTGGACCACTAATGAATGGAAAAGGGCCCTCCAGAACCTGGAAGTGAACTGAGGGCCTCTGTCACTCACCAAGTGATTTACCATGCCTCTATACCTAAAAACATGGTCCATAAACAACTGCACTGTGACTTGCACAGATAGGAGGCCCTTGCAAGGAATAAAATGTGCCATTTTTGTGAAAAGGTCCACCACCACTAGTATGGAAGTCAGCCCCTGAACCGGGGGTAAATCAGTGATGAAATCCATGGAGATTGTATCCCAAGGCTGACTGGGTAGGGGTTGCAAGAGTCCTGTGGGCTTCCCTGGGAGAGGCTTGGCTCGTCTACAGGTATGACAAGAAGCCACGTAACCCTTTATGTCTGCAGTCATCTTAGGCCACCAGTAGTCTCTCAGAGCTCTATGGAGAGTTTTGAAAACTCCTCCGTGGCCTGCCCTTTGATGGTCATGGCAAAGTCTCAGTACTTCTTCCCTCAATGAGGGGGGAATGTATAATCGCCTGCTATGCCAGAGGATTACTGCTTCCACATTAAATGGGGAGGCAGTGTCTTGCGGGCCCCTCTGGAGGTCATCCATCCTGGCCCTGGCATACAGGTCCTGTTTTTGCTGAGCTCTGACTCTTGTAAGACTCCTCTGCTTGTCTGCCTGCTGCTAAAATCTCTGTCTGGTTCCCCCTCATAGACTGATCAAAGTTATGAGGTTGTAATATAGTAGCCTGTACCTCCTGGTGAGTAGCGGGGGTTGTCTGAATGGATCAAGACAAGACATCTGCCAAACGGTTCTGTGCCCCAGGAACATAAGAAATAACAAAATTGAAACAGGAGAAAAACTGGCTCCATCTGATTTGGTGTGGGGTGAGGGATCTGGTGTTTTGTAGAAGCTGTAAATTCTTGTGATCAGTGCAAACCTTCACAGGAAAAGTGGCACCTTCTAGCCAGTGCCTCCACTCTTGAAATGGTGCTTTAATTGCCAGCAACTCCTTGTTAAAAACATCATAGTTTCTCTCTGCTGGTGAGAACGTGCGAGAGAAAAATGCACAAGGAAGCAATGTCTTCCTTTCTTTGGCAGTATATTGCAATAAAACAGCCGCGATAGCAAAATCTAAAGCATCTGAATGCATTATGAATTGCTTCATGGGATCAGGATGCTTTAAAAGCAGCTGGGATGCAAAGACTTACTTAAATTCTTGGAAGGCTGCTTGCTCCCTCTCCCCACAAATGAATTTTGATCCTTTTTTCAAAAGCCGTGTGAGCGGTTTAGCCCTGTCACTAAATTTATTTATAAATCTTCTGTAAAAATTGGAGAATCCTAGAAATCTTTCACATTTCGGGGGGGTTGCCAAGAGGAATTGCCTGGACCTTTGAAGGATCCATGGATATGCCTTCTGTTGATATTCTATAGCCCAGGAAATGTAATTCAGTTAAATCGAAGGCACACTTCTCTAGCTTGGCGAATAGCTTGTTCTCTCTCAGTCTTTGTAAGACATTACGTACATGGGTTACATGAGTTGTAGCATCCTCACAGAATATTAATATGTCATCTAGATAAATGACCAGATACTTATCTAGTAAATCAGAGAAAATTTTATTCATAAATCAGGAAAATATGGCTCCTGCATTAGTCAAGTCAAAGGGCAAAACAAGGTACTCAAATTTACCAAACCTGGTATCGAAGGCAGTCAGATATTCATGCCCCTCTTTCATCCGGATCAGATTGTACGCATTCCTGAGGTCCAACCTAGTAAAAATGTGTGCTTTCTGTAAGCGATCCAGCAGATCAGATATTAGGGGGAGTGGGTAATTTTCCTTGACCATGACTTTATTGAGGGAGCTGAAATCATGTACTACTCTCATGGGGGCCTCCTGAGTTGCCAGTGCCAATGGGTCAGGCTTCTTTGGTACGAAGAAGGTGGGGAAGTAGATGGTCAGATGAAACCCTTTTGGAGATTAGAATCCAAGTAATCTTTTAAGGTGACTAGTTCCTTGGGGGACATGGGATATTGTTTCCTTGCTGGAATCTTGGCTCCTGGTATCAACTCAATGGTGCAATCACAGTCCCTATGGGGGGATAGTGCTGTGGCCTCTTGTTCGCTGAAAACGTCTGTGAAATCTGCATACTTGGCTGGCAACTGGACCCCCCCTGCTTCCGTGACTGCGTTGGTTGCTGAAGAGAGAAGAGCGGCTTCAATCTTGTGGTGCTGGCATTCCTTAGCTGGGAAGGAGACTGCTCCCATAGTCCAGTCCAACAATGGGTTGTGGATCTTCAGCCAAGGTGTGCCGAGGACTATAGGCACATTTAGTAATGCAGTAACATAAAGTTGGATCCACTCAGTGTGGTCTCCCGTTGTTAGTTGCAAAGGTTCTGTGAAACTTCTAATCAGTCCTGCCTTGAGGGGCTGGCCGTCAATGGTCTCCACTTCTATGGGATGTGGCAATTCCATGGTCGGGATGTTCAGGTCTTGTACAGTCTGTACATCAAGAAAATTGGTGGAAGCTCCAGAATCCATGAGGGCCTCTAGCTTGACCTGGTGCTCTGGGTTTACGTGCATTATGACTGGTAAGTAGTAAAAGGATTGCCTGGAATCCTCGAATGAGCCCTTCTTAATTGATTGAGGGTCTCCCTGCTGAACTCTGTGGAGGGAGACTGATGGAGTTTCCCTGGTTGGAAGTCGAGGTGGAGGTGGCTCTTGGTTCTGCTGCTTGCCCTGGGGCTCTTACGGAATTTGCTTGGCTTCTCCCTAGGCAAGCTGTCACCATATGCCCCGGGATTCCGCAGTAGAAACAGAGGGCTCTCTCTCTCCTTCTCTGTCTCTCAGCCTCGGAAGTAAGCCTCCTGCTCACCCCAATCTGCATCGGCTCCTCTGGTCCTGAGTAGAGAGATGCTGCAGAGAGAGCTGGAAATCCTGGAAGCGCTCTGAGGCCCCTGCCTCTCCTTGGCTGCATCTGTCTGAGCTCTTCTAGCCTGGCATCTATGACCACAGACATCTGATATAAACCTTCTAGGGTAGCTGGTGTTCCCTGGCGCACTAATTCATTTTTAATTTCCTCATCCATCCCCTGTTTGAATTGGTCTTTCAAGGCACTCTCATTCCAGTCCAGATCTCCTGCTAACAGCTTGAAATCAGCAATGTAAATTCCCACTCTTTGTTGCCTTGCTTGAGCTTCCGAATTTCTCGGCTGGCAGTGACCTCTCTGATCAGGTTGTCAAAGTGTGCTCGGAACCCTGCCAGAAAATTCCAGTAGTCGTTGAGAATTGGGTCATTGTTCTCCACCATGGGAATAGCCCATTTGGCTGCTGGGCCCTTTAGCAGACTTAAAATGAAGGTGACTCTGGTTCTTTCTGTGGGAAACTCTGCCAGTCTGCTGTCGAAAAACATTGTGCACTGTGTGAGAAAGGTTCTCAACTGTCCTGCTTCTCCTCCAACTTCTCTGGTAGACTGCCCTGGGATCTCAAGACTACTGGTGGAGCTGCTGCTGCTGCTGCTGCTGCTGGCACCGGTTGTGGGTTAACCGGAGCTGGTTGTTGTAACTGCTGTAGCATAGCTGCTTGTAATGTGTTGATCTGGAGATCTACTTGTTGGTGGTGTTGTTGCAGGGCTGCTGCAAGTTGTTGGATGGCTTGCCGAATTTCCTGGTTTTCCGAAGACATTTCCCCAAATGTCTCTCCTTTATTTTTTGTTCCTCCCTCCTTCAATGGGAGTAGGAGTTTGTTAGGATTGATGTCCTAACAGTCAGGAAACCACGCTGAGATGAGGAATAGGTCTCTAGTGTTTATTACTGCAACATAGGACAGAAAATCCTAACTGAAGAAGCATGGGAAAAACTCAGACAGATAAACCCAAAAAGTCAAGGTGGGTCTGTTCTGTGTCTCTTTGAATGGCTGTTTAACTCCTCACTACTATGCATGCATTTCCCCCCTGGATAGGGGCCCCCTCCTGCTCACCATCAGTGTTCATGACAGCCATACCATCTAGGAATATTTCCAGCTTTGGTACTCCAGCTGGTATGGTATTCCAGTTTCCTAGGCCATACCATCTTTAATATTTCCTGCTTTGATATTCCAGCCTCCAGTAACAACCAGCACATCTTGCTCAGGTGATCTGTTGATTTCACATTGAACCTGACCATAAAACATGTCAATCTGCTCTACTTCTGCTTTGGGGGTTGGAGCATAAACTTAGATAATTATCATATTAAAAACTTATCCATGAAATCTAATAGGTATTATTTAGTCATTGATTGCATTGTATCCAAGTATTGTTCTTGCTATATCCTTCCTGACTATGAAAGAAATGCCATTCCTGTTTTTGCTTTTTGTGTCCTAAGTGATAAACGGTATGATCTTCTGGCTGAAAGTGTCCATTTCCAGTCCATCTCAATTCACTGGTGCCTAAGATGTTAATGTGCAGTCAATTCATTTCATCTTTCACTGTTTTGAGCTTTCCCATGTTCATGCTTCTTATGTTCTATGTTTCATCTTCACAGCTTTTGATTTCTTTTCTTTGCATGGCAGCTTCAACAACTAGATGTTCTGAAGGCTTTAATTTAGCCACCTCATAAACACCTTCAATACTCTTAAAGAGCCTTATCTTTATCCTTATCTTCATGACTTGGATGACCCTGATGGGTTATATACTCTTGATATAGGCTACTGGCATTCTTCACTTATCCCTCTCAGGAACACCCCCTGCCACAATGAGGCAGTACAACAGAATTAGGGTTACTATATATTTTACTATATAAGACAGCCTCCTACATTCTGAAATAATAATGTGTATGTAGTGAACAGATTATTTTAAAAATTGAGGATGATGATGATGATATTAAAGGAAGGAAAATGTAGTACCGGAGAAATATTATATATTTTAGCAGGTCATTTCTTACACTACACTGTGTCTAGCAAATAATTCTGACACTCAAAAAGTCCAGAGATATGTATACATCCATCTCAATTTCCCAACAAATTAATTTGTTTGCCTACTTTATCTTGTCGGAATTTAAATTGGGCTTGGGAAGCTGTTGGACCAAGCTTTGATGTGACTTTTCTTCCTTTCCCAAGTGTTGCTCCTTCTCTGGTTTACTTCAGTCTATTAGCTTGTTCCATTAGGATTTGCTTGAAAGACAAGTGAACTGAATTCTAAGAGCACTTGTCAGCGATTGAAAATGATCCTTGCATTTATGCAGACATTAGGCTATTACTACAAAAATAAAGAATGCAAGGAGCCAACCAACACAAATAGCATTGCATATGCATGCATTTTAGAGTGATAGGGTGGCATGACCTTCTACACACCATCCTTAGGATAGAAGTGAAACTAGGTCTTGAGGGCCTGCATTAAAAAGACATGCTTTCCCCATAATAAATCAAACTCACTCATAGACTAATCAATAAAACAAGACCTAGACTAACCTTTGAAGGGCTCTTGTTACATTAAATTGCTTCTCAAACATAATATAATCAGTTTAAACTGTTCAAGGTCTTCCTCTGTAATCATCACAGAACCATCTAAATGCACAGGCAAAATCCCAGAAAGGGAGGCATATAATACAGGAAAAAGACCTCATTTGCTATTTTTCAAATAGTATTGGCATAATTCAGACAAGTAAATGGACTGCTGGCTATTTAATACCTACTTCCACTGTCTACTGAAGTTGAACTGATTATTTAGGAACTTACTCTTCAAAATTCCATGCTTACTTTATTTATTAATTTGTTTATTGAATTTATATAGCTGCCCATCTCAATCTTGTGATGCTGGGCTGCTCACAATATAAAACTTAAAAACAAGTAGTAATAAAGCATTATTTCAGCAAAGCAAAGCCCCCTGAAAACTATAACCCAATCAAGCCATACATATTGGGTTCTATTAATAACCTGGCCCTACCAAGAAAAGTCAAGTTTTCAAAGCTTTCTAGAAAGCTGGCAGCATTGGGCCCATATGGATCTCAGGGGGGATTCTGTTCCACAGGGCAAGTGCCACAACACAAAAGACATGCTTCCAGGTTTCACTGTGAAGTGAAGCAACCTAGAGCATACCATCCCTGTTGGATTTGGTGGAATGGGCAGATATAATTGCAGATAGGTGGTCCTCCAAATAACCTAGCCCTGTGCCATGTAGGGCTTTATAGATGACCATCAGCACCTTAAATTGCACCTGCGGTCTACTGGGAGCCAATACAGCTTGTGAAGCATAGGTGTTCATGGGCATTCTAGGCCATGCCAAAAACTGCCTATGCCATTGCATTCTGGACCAACTGCAACTCCCAAATGCTCTTCAAAGTCAGCCTCCTATAGAGCAGATTGCAATAGCCCAACCAGTGATTAAGTGACTAAGGCATGAGTGACTGGGAGCACAGCCTCATATTCCAGAAAGTGGTGTAATTGGTAGACAAGAGGAAATTGTGTGAAGGCTCTACTGGCCATGATTTTATCCAATAAATGCCATGAAAACTCTTTAAAGCAGCCCTGCAAGGACTTCTCCAGGGTGACTGAGTCACCCTAAACGGGGCTGTCCATGGATGTAATAAGAACAGAAAAAAGAAGCAAGTTTTGCCATTTTTATCACAAGATATCCCTTTGCCAAGAATATGCCCATTCTTGGTCAGACTTGTACCCTGTCTTTCTCCAGGTGTGCTGTAGGCATATCTTGCATTGTTTTATCTCCTGAAGTCTGAAAACCAGTGGTCCTACCAGGATCTTCACACAGAGAGAGTCTGTACAGACATGATTCAGTCCATGCTCATTCCAAAACCTCAGTCAAACCACGCAACAGAGCTTCTGGAATAACCCCATATTCCCTCTGGAACTCTCCAGGTTCATCAGGCACTGGGGTAGACCTAATGAATAAATCCTTCCTCTTTGCAGTAAGGAGCTGGCAAAGAGAACTGCAAGGCTAACAAGGAGCGATTTGTCCACAACAAGAAACTGATGGTAACATCCCCCAACTCCAGATCATGTCACCACTGCCCTAAGACAAAATCCAGATCTAGTGTATGACCCCCCAAGTTGTGCCTTTAATAACCTGGATCAGGTCTATGGTTGCCATGGTGCCATGAACTTCTGAGTCAACCTCAGGCCCAGAAAAGGCAGATTGAAGTCCCCTTTTTAATCTCTCTTGAAAAAGAGTAAGGTAAGATTAGGTGCCAAAACTCAACAATGCACTTATTTTATATCCATAAATAAATACCCATAAATTCCTGAAGTTCATCTATTAGAAAGATCTCAGGATCAAGAAGATGTGACCTTAGAAATCTACTAGTTGAAATAGGCAATAATGGACTAGATGAATGGTTCATGTTAAGTCTAGTTCACTGCTGATTTTGAGAAAGGAGATGCTGTTTATTACCACACCTTTTGATCTATAGAGCACTCATGAAGGATATCATGAACTCCATCAGTGAATACTCATCTGAGAAGGAGGAGCACCAAGATAAACAGTACACATTGCTGAACCTGATCTAAAGATCAAAGAACTCATGGTAAAACTGTCTCCTACTGCCTCTGATCCTGAGGTTCAAGACCAAGCCTGGGAAGAGGCATTTACATGATTGAAACAGAGGAGATAGGCAGCTTAAGCCAAGACTTGACAGTACTTAACTGTACAGTTAAAGTGAAATTACTCTTCACTTTACTGGGCAATTTAATAGCCTAGTAGAATTAATCTTTAATGGGCTAATTCACTTTCTGTGCTATTCAATAACACATTTTTTATTTATTTTTCCTTCTTAAATTATGGTGCTTGGAATGCAAATAAGTTCTTTCACAAAACCTACAAACTCTTTCAGATGTTTTAAGGAATGAAAAGAGTAAAACTCATACATGACTTGAAACTCCATGTGTCTCAGAATCTTACATAAAGTGGTGCAATATGTATTTTTCCAGTGTAAGGACCAAAAACACATCCACCACTTTCTTCACAGCTTGCACAAAATGTGATGCAGAAGGAGAAATGCAGATGTTCTTGTGCTTTTCTGGGAAAAAAAAAATAAGGACCTGAGCCACATCATCTTCACAATGAACAGTGAATTTATGCTAAGTTAGAATCCAAAATCACAAGCCTAAGCAAAATAATTCCAGTATTTTATTATTTGGCATAAAATAATGCCAAATGGACTAAATTGTATTTTAAAGATTTTTAATAAAGGGATAAGTAGATGGGTTTACTTTTCTTACCAATGTGTTACCAAATTCTACTCTATGAACAGTTGTCATATATTTGATTGCAGAGGCATCTTTCTAAATTTTCCAAAAAAGCCAAGCTGCCAAGTTTTATTAACTGTTCTTAACATTATGGTTTCGGGAATCTGCCTTAGGATCTTCTTTACAGGTTCAAATTAAACTGTCATACTTTTTTCTTTTCTTTTTTTTAAAGGAAGAATGCTTCAACTAGATATTTTTATTTTAAAGAACAAAATTGCTGTCTGCAGTAATCAGCACCTTCAAGGGCATTGGTAGATGGAAGGGATTTTTAACATGGAACTGACCACAGTCATAGTTATTGTTATTATTTATTTATCTATCTATCCTGCCTTTATTATTTTGATAAACAACTCAAAGTGGCAAACATACCTAATACTCCTTCCTCCTCCTATTTTCCCCATAACAGCAACCCTGTGAGGTGAGTTGGGCTGAGAGAGAGGGACTAGCCCAAGGTCACCCAGCTGGCTTTCATGCCTAAGGCGGGACTCGAACTCACAGTCTCCTGGTCTCTAACCTGCTGCCTTAACCACTAATCCAAACTGCCTTTCATAGTTGGGATCAGGAACACATTCTGGATTGTTTCCTTCTTCTTTAAAAACTTTTAAAATGGTCAGTTTAAGGATGAACATCATAGCCTGTAGCATGACCCACTACTTTCTGAATGCAGATGATTTCCAGTTATAAAATGACTGGATTTTTACAAGCAGTTCTAAGAACCATGGCTGATTTTTTGTGAGAAGTTCTTTCAAACGAGTGATGCCAGGCCAAACAGTGTTTTAGTTCCCTATACTCACAGTTCTGCAACCCTGATCTGATTTACTGATTTTATTTATTTATCACATTTCTGTCCAACTTATTCCTGGTCAAACCAGCCTGTGGTTTGTTACTTCTGCCTGTTACTTCCTCCTGTAATTTCTATGGAAGAGGAACAAAATCTAAGCACAAGGGAGATAAAGCCAACCACCACCAAGAGAGGATGGGAGGGTGCTTGCATGCATGCATGCATGCATGCACACACGCACACACACACACACACACACGCACACACCCCTTAGGTAAAAAGAGGAAGAACACATCTGATTAGAGGCTAAACAATTCTACCTGAGAAACTGATCTTTCATGTTCTTGGTAGACATGTGTCTTGGGGATAGCTAGGCAAGCCTTGGGAAGAGATGAGAAGGAGAAAGATAGCTTAAACCGAAACGTGACAGGGAATGTCATTAACAGAACTCAAAGTTTGTTTCCTTTGCATTGGTTAACACCTGTCAAAGTGACTGCTGCTTTCTAAAGGTGGGTGTCCCTCATTTCTCATTAAATGCAGAGATTTCTGCCACCTACCAGCTGCAAAAGAACAGCCCTAGGAAGCATACTTTGGACATGCTCAGTGCTAACATCTGCTTTGTAATAAGTTCATAACACTCTGTAGAGTTGAACTAAAATGAACTGTGTCTCAAGGCAGAATCATAAGATTTGTAGGCCACTTAATCAGCCTGCTGATATGAATGCATTGAAAGTAGGTTTGAGGAACCCCAGTTGTAGAGCTGAGTATGGTCAAAGAGGTTCCTTATTTAATGCACAAGCTTCTTCAGGAGGCCCTGATTTCTTCTCCCAAACCTTCTCACCCCTCCCCTCCTCCAAACTCCTTTTTCCAGATTCTGACTTCTCTCTCCAGTCTCCTGTCCAGAGGGGAAAAAAGAAGCATCTTTGATCAACAGTTGATCAGAAATGAGATCGCTTCCATGATTTACAAAATAGCTTCCATTCTCATGGGAAGGAAAAGTTTTGCTAGGGATGATAGGACTAGCCTCTCTTCCCAGTGCAGCGAACCCCCATTAGCCCCAGCTGCATTGCAGTGAGGTTATAAAGTGCCCTCCACTGACATAAAATGAGGCTACTGAAAAGTCTCTGGAGGCATTTTCAAATAGAGGTCATGGTTAGAGAAGGAAGGAATGCCCTCCCCCTTCAATGTTGTAAGGCCTCTTGAAAAATCACCCCACATACTACAATCAGGTTTCCTAATCCTCCATGGTTGTCAATGAAGACTTTTGTGTGTTCACAAGTAAATGAATGGAAAGTGGATATAAGTGCATGAATGAAGTATTTATATGAAGAGGGGGGTGGCACATCTCTGCCTACTTTAGGGCTAGGGCCAAAGTCAGTTTAGCCTTCAGGATGCAACATTTTTCCTTCCCTGCTTAAATTCACCTGAATGTGTGGATTAGACATGATTCTGGTCATAAAGAAAATAACCTGTTTTTAAGTGTTGGCATATATGTCTTCTAAAAAAACCCACACTACTCTAGGTTACAATTATCAGAAGCCTTTTTAAAATACTATTTTAACTGCAGTTTGAGCAAGAACTAAGTAATTTTTCAATGATAACAACTAGAAAGATAATGAGTGTAGACTACTCATAGTTTGTAACCATACTATTACATGCACTTGAGGATAGAATTGTTGCATTTCCAATAATCAGGCTTTGGCATAAAGTCTAAGAGAGCTGATGTTAAATTAGAACATTTAATAGTAGCTAGACTTCATGACTCTTAGCAAGTATAATTTTATTTTTGTGAGATGAAGTGCATTGCAATTCCAGGGCTAATGTTTAGTACTTTATTTTTTATTTATGTATTGTCATTAAAATATAAGTTTATCCTTTGAAGATTAAATGCATTGGATGTTAAAATAGACGATACAATAACCTGGAATCACTATGAGCAGGAATAACAAAACAGAAATTATGCAAAATGTGAAAATAAAGGAAGCTTGTCTCAGATATCTATTTCAGATAGAAAGCATGCTATTGTAAAAAGCATAGTTTAAGAACTATAGCACTGTGTTATCAACATTGCTTAAAGCCAAAGCAATCTTCAAGTCTAGCCTGTGCATTCTTCAGTTAATGCACATTACCACAACTCATAAGTTATGCTTAACCACTAACACCACAATCCAGCCACAGCTGTTGTTTTGCTTACAGAAAACCCTTTTCCTCTTGTCACACTCCCAGCCAGCCACAAAACTCATTATATGGGGCACAAAACATCCATGGGACTTACTTCCCCCATATTTTCCCTTATCTTACATAGCATCAATTTTTGTACCCAAGTGCAAATATGCAGGATAGCCTCCACAGTATATGAGACAACAGTAAGGCTTGATAGATGTGAAGAGAACATATCACATACTCCAGTGATATCCAACTGATGGTACAAACTTGACACTTGTATTAGAACTTCCTGGGCCAATGTCGCTGAATTTCTTCTATGCTAGAAAGTCATTATTTTCCATTTAGTTAAGTGCTGAAATGCTATTGCAAACAATATTGAGATTTTGTTCAAATAGAATTACTGGAAAAAAGAGGAAGCTAGGAAATTTGGTTGGTTGGGAGATTTTTTAAAAATATATTTAGTCTTTATATTGTATTTTTTAAATCCTTGTCAGCTGCCCAGAGTTATATTTGTGAGATGGGCAACCACATAAATCAATTTAAATAAATTCATTAATTCTTCCTCCCAGGAACCTAAGGCAGGATCACTGTGAGAAAAGAGAAAGTCTTCCATATTCTTTTTTCCCAACAAATTGATGTTCTTGTCCTGCAGTTGACAATGGGAAATCATCAGGCTGCCAGCTCACTATTCAGGTTGGTCAGTGGCTGAAGGATGGGGGATGGGGGGTGGGGAGAAAGACCCTTTTTCTACAGCCAGCTGTTAATGTCAGTGGGAACCAGCGACCTGGATCCTGATGATCAGGTAAGCATCCCGACATAAAAATGGGCAACATTACCTGTGGCTTTGGGGTCCATCTTTTAAGACAATAGATACATGCAAGCTATCATTAAACCACATCCCCAGCTTTAGATGCTCCTCAAAGATGAAGGTTTCTTGTTTTATTTAATATAATTTTTCTTAAAGGATTTATACAGAAAAAAAAAACAAATACAGATTTAAAGAAAAGAAAAAGAATAAAGAAAAACACAGAAGTGAATAGAAAAAGTAACAGAAAAAAAGAAAAGATATAAAGAATTGACTTCCTGTCTTCTTTACAGCAGTTACAAATAAATTTATCATCTATCTTCCATCTTTAAAGTTACATCATAATTTCCTTCTTCCCCTATTTTATCTTTTCTAATCATCAAATCCATAAGTTACCAGTTCATTTGTTTCTGTTCTCAGCGAAAAGTCCATAAAGGGTTTCCAGTCTCTTAGAAATGTACTTGTTGTCTTCTCCCTGATCAAGCAAGTTAATTTTGCCATTTCTGCAAATTCTGTCATCTTCACCAACCATTCCTCCATTGTGGGTATTTCAGAGTCCATCTATGTGCATATAGTAGTCTCGCTGCACTTACCATGTACAGAAACAATCTTCCATGAGTCTTTTCTAGTTGATTATCCATAAGTCTCAACAACAACAACAACAAAATCTGGCTTCAATTGAATATTAATCTTTAAAATTAAAAGAAAGGTTTAATCTAGACAAAAAGATAACTGGAACTGAATTACACAAAACAGAATTTAAGACTGTATTATGCATACATGATGAACATGTGATTGCTAAAATGTATAAGCTTTTATTGAAATTTGAAATGGAAGAACAAGTTAAAGAGTGCATGATAAAATGGACCAAGAATTTTGGTTATAATATACAGATGGACCAATGGGAGAAGATGTGGCTGAAAGGACTGAAATTTGCACTATGCTATCACTTAAGAGAGAATTTTTACAAAATAATGTACCGCTGGTATATGACACCAGAAAAATTGTCCAGGATGTACAAGGGTACTTCCAAACTATGTTGGAAATGTGGAAAACATGAAGGGTCATTTTACCATGCATGGTGGACTTGTAAAAAAGCTAGAAAATTCTGGGTACAAATACATATAGGGATACAAAGAATTTTAAAGATTAATAGTGAAGACTTCTTGTGTATAAGCTTCCCCAAAAGTCAGCTTCATACTAAATGCTATTATTCAGTGGAACAGCACTGAGAAAGCTCCAAGGTCTTCATTCAATAGGTTCAAAGGCCTTTCCTTTTGAATACACACTAGAATAGTGTATCTACAGTAGCTAGTCAATTTATTTTATTTATTTTATTTATTTTAATTTTTATCCCGCCTTTATTATTTTTATAAATAACTCAAGGCGGGAACATACCTAATACTGCTTGCTCCTCCTATTTTCCCCACAACAACAACCCTGTGAGGTGAGTTGGGCTGAGAGGGAGAGACTGGCCCAAGGTCACCCAGCTGGCTTTCATGACTAAGGCAGGACTAGAACTCACAGCCTCCTGGTTTCTAGCCCAGCACCTTAACCACTAGACCAGACTGGCTTGTATTTCATATTTAATTTCCCCATTGACCCGAAAAGTGTTCTCTATTTTTGGCCATTTGAGAAAGTTGGTGGACCACTGATCATGAAGGGGTTCAGTGTTGCAAATGGATTTCTGGGGTTCAACTCAATGTAATGTAAAATAACATCAACAGCATTTTATGAATATACACACATTGCCTGATTATAAAAAAGAACCCATCAAATACTAATGTGTCTTACACTAACACCATTTATTTTAGGGATATAAGAATTAACATTAAGTTTTAAAGAGCAAATACTGCACTGAGAGAGTAGAACAGAAGCTGTGAGAGATAATTAACCTTAAAGTATAAAAGAAATAAGTTTAATTCTATGTAATTTTTAACATAAGCTTGGTGTAGATTACTTTTCATTGCTGGGCCACTTTGACTGTTAGGAAGAGAATCTGTTCCATATAGTGTTTCAGTCTCATCAGATGCAGCCAGCATGGCAAACGTCTTGTGTGTCTATTTGAAAAAAAAATGATGATGACGACAATGATAATAATAAATATAATTATAATAATTATAATTATAATAACTATAATTATTATTTATAATTATAATAATACTAAATATAAATAATTAAATAATATTATATTATATTATATATATTTACAATATAAATAATAATAATTACAACAATAAATATAATATAATTTATTATAATATTTATAAATAATACTATATTATATGAATATTATTTATTATAATATTTATAAATAATATAATATTATATATAATCATATAATATCTATTAATAATAATAAATATAATATAATTATACATAATAAATATAATTAATAATTGTAATAATAAATAGAAATATTATTATTATTACCATCATGATAAAAAAAGCAAAGCAGGTCTGGAGACTTGGATCTAAAAGGGTGCAACTTGAAATTCACAATGAATGAAAATATGTCATCTTTTACTTTCAAATGTCACAACCTGTACAAGTCCCAAGGAAGTGAGGTGGGAGCTTGCATAACTGAAAATAACTTTAATTAAACCCTGCATCAGCATGCAACTTTGGGTGAGCTTGGCTGCTTTTTCTCATCTTTTAATTTTTTTTTTCCCAAATAGACACACGAGATACTATCATAAACACACAATATAGAAATTGCACAGCAAACAAGGCATGAGAGAGCTTGCCAGCCAGCATTTTCCATTCTTTTGCAGTTTTGTACAGCAGTGCTGGATAGACCAATTAATGTGACTGCAAACTCTGTTTGTTTTTGTATTTACTTCGAAAAAATAGCATTTTCAGCTAACTTGACTAGAATTAGTAAACTGCCTCTGGGTTTTTCCTAGGCAAACCACTATTTATTTGCATCAAGTCAAATGGCTTCAATTATATCATTTGGAACACTGTGTCTTGCAAAGAGTTGAAACAGTGAATCTGAGCATATATGGTCAGGAAACAGGTAGTTTGATTCTCTTGCATTTTCTTTCACTACTTAATTTCATTTACAGTAAACAGACCTTAAGCATGAAGGATCTCCTTAGGGAAAAATGTCAACAGAGGAAATTGTAGGGGGAAAAATACATCTGTTTTTAAGGGCACCAGTTGCAGTTATAAGAAGATAATTAAGCTGCAGACAGGCAGGAAGAAGAAGCCAGGATTAGTAGTAGGAGTTGGAGCTTAAGCTGTAAAGTCAGGGATCAAACTGAGAGTCGAAAGAAGCCCCATAAAGTCTGTGGTTGTCCAGAAGAAATCCCAGCCTGAAAGCCAATGGTCCTCCTGGCTTGGTAAAGAATGAACAACCAGTCCAGGGGTGGAACTTAGAACTTTCCCCTGGAAAACCTTCACTGCGGAGTGATCTTCAGGGTTGATCCTTCCCATCCAGGCATTTGGTGGGAGAATAGGTGACACTAAATCCTTCCTACTGCTTCTGATTTTGCTACTTTCTAATACTGATGACTAGGAAGCAGAGCTCACTTTGCAGGCATATAGGTCTTGCCAACGTCAGGCTCATGGGAAAAGAGGGTATCTTTGATTTTAAATCCAATTGGCAAATGTCACCTCTGGCAGACTGAATGAGGAAACAAGGACCAGTTCCAAATTAATAGCCATACTGTTTATTTGAACAGGAAGAATGTGATGAGAGCATTTGAACAGAACCTTATTAAAGGTTCACACCCTTGAAAATTATTTTCAGTCAGTCTCTCTCCCCCTCCTTTTATAAAAGCAGTTGGGGTTTTATTTTTCTCTTTGTATGTCCAAAGATGCACACAATCCAACCTGTTCCTGAAAGATAAAAAAGAACTGGAGGATTTCTGGCCTTGATGCACAACTCTAAGCATTCAAGTTAATTCTGGGCCTAGTACAGAGCAATAAGCCTGAATACGATCGGAGGAATTAAAAAACTGCTGGCTACAGCTTTGAGTAGTAAAGGAGTATGGATCTGGCACCTCTTCTTGCCATCTGTTCCTTGTCCAGGGGAATGTGTTTCAAATCAATTGTTTTGGAGGGCTAGTTATAAATTGTTGCCTGTGGCATGTTTTTTAGACATGGAGGACATATCTCCTCGGCTAAGCCATCCTTTGGCCTGCTTTCTGGCAAATCTACCTTGTTCAAAGCCAGGAATTGTTGGCTATAAACACAGCCTTTGACAAGCAGTATTTTGGCACTGATCTCTCCTGACTTAAGCTGTTGTGCACATTTTGGGAAGGAAAGAAAGAGAAAACAATTTAAATTGACTTAGAGGAAGTGTGAGACTGCAGCATAGTGGAGAGATAGCAGAGATAAAGCAACCGAAGATCAAAACATGGTAGTACTGTATTTCAAATGTCAAGGAAGTTGATTTATGGCAAATAAACTTAACAACCTGTAATGCATGGACATTGCTAAAATCTCAACAGCATTTGGGTACCCCTTGAGTCCTAATTTGTATGAACTGTTTATGTGAATCTCTAGTTCTCTTTATAACTGCATAAATATTATAATTCATTAAAATTCCCCACAATACAAAGCCACTCAATTATTTTCCCATTCCAATTGCACAAAATAAAATAAATTGTTTAATTAATTTACATGCACATCTCAGGTCATTCTAAATCAATAATTCTGTTCCAATTATAGTTAATTTCTGATGGCCACAAAGAAATGTGAAGAAAGCATGTAAAACAATCCCTGATTATTATTATCCCTAATATTTGGCACAATTATGGGTTTTCAGAAGTTGGAGCAAGCACTCACTGCATAACCAACCAAGGGCAGAGCAGGGTGGGTCACCCAGGCAAGGATATCTCCAGAGGGGTGTAAAAAAATTCAAGATGGCAGCCACAGCCATGCAGTGTGATGCACATAAAATGGGAAAGAGTGTTGTGTGGTTGCAGCTGTCATCTTTTAATACCCCCACTAGACCATAGTTAAGAGAAAAGGAAAAGATGGATCAAGGACTGGGCAGCAAAGAAGAGGCAGAGGGACCATAGAAAGAAAAGGGGGATTAGCAGAGTGAAGAATAGCTTTCTCCCTTTCTCTGTTTTTCAATGCTGAGGCTGTGATGCCTTCTAATATAAGTTCATAAATTGTTACTTCTTTTTCAAAATTATTTTAAGAGTAATCAAAAGCTAGACATCACTAATATAAAGTCTGGATTGGTGAGCCCCTTCCTTCCCTCCTTCCCTCCTTCCTTCCTTCCTTCCGTCCTTCCTTCCTTCCTTCCTTGATATTTTGAGTTGGGATAAATAAATGTCTGTAGTCAATGAGAGATGAAGCTAGGGCTAGTTCTCCCTCTATTAAATATTCTTTAGCCTGAACCAGCCTAATATTTATTATCACTGGTGGGTGGAATGTTCATTACATTTTTTAGACTGAATACATTCTTCCTAATGCACTAGACACTCTTAACTTTCTTTTGAGCACTTAAATTATCTATTTAATTTAAAATTAAATTGTTTTTCTTCATTGAGTCAAACTGGAATTACACTATGTGTGGTTGCTGTTTTTCATAATGAAATTCAGCTATGGGAGAGTTTGAATTTGACTAAAGTTGTGCGTGGAAAAAAAGACTGTTTTATTTCCCCCTCTAGCCATTTTTTCCCTAATTAAAATACCCTCAAAGTTGGTTTTCTACCCATTGGGAAATGATTTGGGTATATTTCTCCCAATTAATGAATTTATTGCTCTCATTCCTTTCCCAATCAAACTCATATGTTCTTCATTTGCATAACTTCAAAAAACTGTTGCACACAGATCTATTCTACAATGTATGGTTTGAGTCTCTCACTCCTCTGCTCCTCTCTCAGGTACACACACATCTGGACATGATAATTTCTTGCCCTGGTTCTTTATTCCAGAAGACCTTTTCCTCCCTTTTGATAGTTTCTCTCATTTCCCCAGTGACATAAGATCCACCCAACTCAAACACTTCAAGGATTAACACAACCCAACCAACAAACACCCAAATCTATTCATAGCCCTGCATATGTTGCTAGAGATACTGATAAATATAGAGACAGAGGAATATACACATACTTTGAGAAAATATGCCTCTAGACAGAAGCATATTGTGCATATGCAAATAGCGATGTGTCTGCCACTGAAGTTTTGCTCTTTAGCATTTGCTTAACTGTATCTCTTTTCTACTTCTGTGCCTCCATCTGTTTTTGCCACCTCCCCTTAAAAAAAAATACCAAAATACCCCCCCCAAAAAAATCACTTATGAATATATCACTGCAATAAATACAACTGCCAGGTGTAACATGGTATCGTGTTGGGGGAAGAAGAAGAAGAAGATAAATAAATAAATAAATAGACAGACAGACAGACAGAGGAGGCTCTATTCCCATTTCCTAACAAAGGTTACTAGAAATGGGTCTGATTCATTTCATCTGAACTATGTTCACTCCTGGTTCGATTTCAGATCTGGTTATTACGCTTTAAAGAAATTGTATAATCCAAGCCTTTTCATCAGCTTTCTTAATTTATTTCCTTGAAATGACAGGCCTGGCAAAGGCAGGCTAGCCTCTCAGATGTCTGGATTACACTGTAGCTATGGAAACAGGTGTTAAAGTGCTATGAATTTCAAGTTACACCAATACTCCACACATCACGTTCTGTACTGACGGTATGTTGTTATTTTACATGATGACCAATGCAGTGGCATCAATTTTCCTTAGAAGAGACAATCATGTAAGTTATTCTTTGTGATGAACTTAGGGGGCTTTTTCTGGAGACAGTTGGATATGTACGTGATTAAGATATTTGACTCCCAGGTCAAAGTATTTTCTTCAGCTAACAGAAATAAGAGTTTTTAGAGGAAAAGCAGCCCTAAGGTTCATTCGCATAGAGGTTTCCCAAGTAATGATGTGCTCTTTACAATGGGATCCTTGTGAGCATTTCAATAAAACCATCATGCTGGAGCTGTATACTATAAGAGGGGAAAAATTTAACAGAGTAGATGCACCCAGAATTGATTCAGTCCGGATATCATAGTCCGATTGGAAATATGTTACTAGAAATCTGAGTAAATGTTCCCAAGTTCACCATCTCCTGAGCCATACAGAATGCAAAGGTAGTTGGGTTGGCTATTTGAAAAATTCCAGAAATTGTGACACCTAATATTGGATACTCAGTGGTAACAGAGGAAAAATTGCTGATCTTCCCAAAGGCAATGTTTTAAAACTGAATCTTGATCCTAAAAAACACAGAGTAACGCTGAGCACCATAATTACCTTTGGAGACATTTTTCTGAAGGCTTGAAAGCCTTCATAATTCTAATGTTAATCCTACATCATGTCAGGAAGAGTAAATAAGTGGTTAGGAGAACACATGTGGTTGTTGTTTAAATCAGTATCCAGCTCAAAGGTAAAAGAACTTATCCATCTCTTAACATCTGTCTCCATCCTACTGCCAACTTGTTTCTTCAGACAACTCTTTCTGAGGTCGTGGTGATAATTTTGTGCCTTTGAGTCAGTCTTGACTCCTGGAAACTGCTGGACTAGTCCCTGCAGTTTTCTTAGTGACATTTTTTGGAAGTGGTTTGCCATTATGTTCTTCCTAGGGCTGAGAAAGAAAGCGACTGGGCCAGAGTCTCTCAGCTGGTTTCATGCCTAAGGCAGGACTAGAACTCACAGTCTCTCATTTTCTAGCCTGGTGCCTTAAACTGCTACACCTTGTGTCTGAGTAGCTCATTCTAATCTTAGGTAAAAGCTTTAAAAAAATAAGGCTGGAGAAGGGTGTCGAAAGAGATTTTCAGTATGAAGTATGGCTCTTAGAATGTGGTATTTCAGAGCCTAAGTTCAGAATGGGTTTCTTCCTTCATTTAAATTTATATAGCCTCCAGATTCTGACACTGAGAAACCTAACAATATCCAAAATGTCATTTGGGATATGGACACTTTTCTCCAAAGAGCAGAAAATGAGAGCACCATGCAACTTGACACATCCATTAGAAAGGAAACTACTCTTTAGCAGTGTTTTTCAATCCCAGCAACTTTCAGATGTGTGGACTTCAACTCCCAGAATTCCCTAGCCAGCATGCCACCTGGGGAATTCTGGGAGTTGAAATGCACACTTCTGAAAGTTGCTGAAATCGAGAAACACTGCTTATAGGACAAGTCACCTTTTACTGGTTGCAACCAAGAGGTCAAAGGCACTGAACCTCATCAGCTCTTTTATACCACTTAAAAAGTAAGATGACCTAATTTCCTTTCCTTGGCTTTGGAAAACCTGTGCTGAGAAATCACAATAAATGGTGACAAAGGAAAAAAAAGGATTATAATCTGTCATCAAGCATCAGAGGCCTGAACGTCTCATGAAAAAGGGGTCAAGAGAAATATGACCTAATCTATCTGTCCCAGGTATGCAGTCTCAGAAAAGCAAGCAGCTGCAGCACCAATCAAAGGCCCACATTTCTCAAGGGAGAGAAATGCTTGGAGGAAGGCCTTGTTTATTTTACACCATGGTCCTTAAACCAGCATAATCCCTCATATATACAAAATTGGTGTGTGCCTTAGCATAAGGGGGAGCAAGACCGGCAGTTTTTATTACTGGATTACTTGAAAATGAGTACTGCAAAATTATTTTTTAGAAAAAGAAAAGAAACAACAACCCTACAGCTTTATCATCAGATGACATCTGTGAATTCCCTAGGCTAATTATACTATTCCTTACTAGTTTTTCAGATTAAAATGTATTACTCACATGACACAGCGGGGCCTGCTGATTCCAGCAGGAATAGAGCTTGCAAAAAGCAAGAGTTGAAAAATTCATTTCCAAGTGATCAAGAGCTGATGCCTCGCAACTGTTGTGCACTGACAGAAAAGCTCAAAGCCACAGCTTTGTTGCCAAAGGAGTGCTGTAAAAACCACGGGTTTGCTCCTGAACTCCTGTGAAAGGCCTATTATCTTCCATTTGCGTGTCAGCTCAGGCCCTCCCCAGAGGCCACCTTGATTCTGTTAGGTCCAGTTAAAAATATCCCTAGCCACCTAACACATTGTTTGCTCCACTAATTCCCCATTACTCTGGCCTGTGCTGGTTTCAGGCTAAAAGTTCTTCAGGCTAACGGACGGATCATTACATCCACTATGCAATCAATCCCTCTAGCATGATTCTGTTGCCAAACTGATTTAAGCAAGCCTGCCAAAGGCAAGGATGGGGGGTTCAGGAAGTGTTCACCCAAAATGATTTGTTCATTTGGTAGTCTCTCTGCAAGTTATTTGGGGAAAAAAAGATAAAGAAGCTGGGCTGGTGGGGGAAGATGAATAATTTTGGAGGCTGCATTGTAAAGAGGTTTAACTTCAAAGTGTGTGTCTATGTGTGTGTGAGAGAGAGAGAGAGGGAAAATGAGATACCTCAGAAAGTTTCAGTGATACCCACCAGGAAATTTAAGATGCCTTCTGGTTTGACCCATAACAAGCTGAATGTGTCCTGGGCTTCTTCACTGAAAATGTCACCCTCTTCCTCTCCTGGATCAGCCTCTTTAAATAGCTCACTTTATTTACGGTGTGCATAGTGTTAATGTCCTTCCGTTGTTCTATTTTCAAGGATGGAAAAGCAGTTGCTAAGCATTTCTAAATGACAGCCCCAGGGTTCATTAAAAATATGGCAAACATTTGCTAAGCTCATTAAATGCAATTTTTGTGTGTGTGTATCAGATTCCTCCTCTGCATGTTCTGCATGACCAAACATCTATTAACCCTAATCCCATTGATGAGGCTGATATATTCAAACCAGCAATTAGACAAAACAAAAGGCTTACTTATTGAGAGATTCATAAATGGGCTTTTCGTATTGGTCTAAGCTGTTCCCTTCCGTTAATCCCTACCTACTAGAGTACTCCCTTTGTTGATTATAGGTTGTCAGATTTAGGGATTCTGACTGAATCAAAATCTGAAGTAAACTAGAAATACACAGTAATTACCCTAGCCAGGCACTCTGTGCATTTCATCTGTGCATTTATAAGCAAAACAAACGCACAGATGAAATTGCACAAATGAAAAATCCCCATCAGAAGAAGCTTACGGAGTCTGCCGTTTAAGAAAAAACAACACTGTTTAACAAGCATTCCACTTCCAATCTCAGCAGTTTCTCAAGTTGCTCCTTTGTTACCCACCACTCTTGTCTTTATCCCCTTGTCTGATTTGTTCTTTGCCAGATAATCCACTATTGGATTTACTAATGGAGAAACCGAGTATGAAGATGGTGAGTTCAGCCAGGATCACCATTGCTCAAGATGTCTCTGAAGCTTGGATGAACTCCTGAACTTCACTGGCAAAACACTGGGAATTTATATAGCAGGGAAGACTCACACAGAAGAGAGCACAGTCAGTTCCTGTCATTTCCACCTAAGGGCTCAGAAAAAGCAGTTTTGTGAGTGTGTATGTTTGTTTGTGTGTGGCTTTAAAAACTCCTCAAGGCAGCTAATGATTATATGTATGTATATATGTGTGTTTGTTTGTTTGTTTGTTTATTTAAATTAGACTTTATGGAATTCCTCCCAATTCACAGAAGATGAAGTGACAGTGACAGAAGAATAGCATTAGCTGGCAAAATATATTGTCGTGAGTACTGATGGAGAGCAGGAGGGGGCCCCTATCCAGGGGGGAACACGCATGCGTAGTTTAGAGAATTTGAGCTGTCATTCAAAGAAACCCAGAACAGACCTGCCTTGACTTTTGGGGTTTATCTGTCTGGGTTTTCCCACGCTTCTTCAGTTTGGTGGGATTTTCTGTCTACAATAGCAGTAATAAAACACTAGAGACTTCTTCCTCATCTTGGCATGGTCCTTGCTTAGTCAGGACATCAATCCTACCAAACTCTTACTCCCATCGAAAGAGGGAGGAAAGAAAAGGATATTTTTTTTTTAGCAAAATGTCTTCAGAAAACCAGGAGCTACTGCAAGCCATACAACAACTGGCAGCAGCCTTGCAGCAACACCAGCAGCAAGTAGATCTCCAGGTCAACACATTACAAGCGGCTATTTTGTTGTTTATTCGTTCAGTCACTTCTGACTCTTCGTGACTTCATGGACCAGCCCACGCCAGAGTGTCCTGTCGGTCATCAACACCCCCAGCTCCCCCAGGGATGAGTCCGTCACCTCTAGAATATCATCTATCCATCTTGCCCTTGGTCGGCCCCTCTTCCTTTTGCCTTCCACTCTCCCTAGCATCAGCATCTTCTCCAGGGTGTCCTGTCTTCTCATTATGTGGCCAAAGTACTTCCGTTTTGCCGTCAATATCATTCCCTCAAGTGAGCAGTCTGGCTTTATTTCCTGGAGGATGGACTGGTTTGATCTTCTTGCAGTCCAAGGCACTCTCAGAATTTTCCTCCAACACCACAGTTCAAAAGCATCGATCTTCCTTTTCTCAGCCTTCCTTATGGTCCAGCTCTCACAGCCATATGTTACTACTGGGAATACCATTGCTATAACTATGCGGACCTTTGTTGTCAGTGTGATGTCTCTGCTCTTAACTATTTTATTGAGATTTGTCATTGCTCTTCTCCCAAGGATTAAACGTCTTCTGATTTCCTGGTTGCAGTCAGCATCTGCAGTAATCTTTGTGCCTAGAAATACAAAGTCTTTCACTGCCTCTACATTTTCTCCCTCTATTTGCCAGTTATCAATCAAGCTGGTTGCCATAATCCTGTGGGGTTTTTTTTGAGGTTTAGCTGCAGGCCAGCTTTTGCACTTTCTTCTTTCACCTTCATCATAAGGCTCCTCAGTTCCTCTTCGCTTTCAGCCATCAAAGTGGTATCATCTGCATATCTGAAATTGTTAATGTTTCTTCCAGCGATTTTAGCTCCAGCCTTGGATTCCTCAAGCCCAGCTTGTCACATGATGTGTTCTGCGTACAAGTTGAATAGGTAGGGTAAGAGTATACAACCCTGCTGTACTCCTTTCCCAATCTTAAACCAGTCCGTTGTTCCGTGGTCTGTTCTTACTGTTGCTGCTTGGTCGTTATACAGATTCCTCAGGAGGCAGACAAGATGATTTGGTATCCCCATACCACTAAGAACTTGCCACAATTTGTTATGGTCCACACAGTCAAAGGCTTTAGAATAGTCAATAAAACCGAAATAGATGTTTTTCTGAAACTCCCTGGCTTTTTCCATTATCCAGCGGATATTGGCAATTTGGTCCCTAGTTCCTCTGCCTTTTCTAAACCCAGCTTGTACATCTGGCAATTCTCGCTCCATGAATTGCTGAAGTCTACCTTGCAGGATCTTGAGCATTACCTTACTGGCATGTGAAATAAGTGCCACTGATCGATAGTTTGAACATTCTTTAGTGTTTCCCTTTTTTGGTATGGGGATATAAGTTGATTTTTTCCAATCTGATGGCCATTCTTGTGTTTTCCAAATTTCCTGGCATATAGCATGTATTACCTTGACAGCATCATCTCGCAAGATCTTGAACAATTCAGCTGGGATACTGTCGTCTCCTCTGCCTTGTTATTAGCAATGCTTCTCAAGGCCAATTCAACCTCACTCTTCAGGATGTCTGGCTCTAGCTCGCTGACCACACCGTCAAAGCTATCCCCAATATTGTTATCCTTCCTATACAAGTCTTCCGTATATTCTTGCCACCTTTTCTTGATCTCTTCTTCTTCTTTTAGGTCCTTGCCATCTTTGTTTTTGATCATACCCATTTTTGCCTGGAATTTACCTCATGTAAATGAGGTAACATTTACCTTAAATGTTAGAAACATTTAAATGTTTCTAATTTTCTGGAAGAGGTCTCTTGTCCTTCCTATTCTATTGTCTTCTTCCACTTCCGTGCATTGCTTGTTTAAAAATAATTCCTTATCTCTTCTGGCTTACCTCTGGAATTTTGCATATAATTGGGCATATCTCCCCCTATCACTGTTGCCTTTTGCTTTCCTTCTTTCTTGGGCTACTTCTAGTGTCTCAGCAGACAGCCATTTTGCCTTCTTGGTTTTCTCTTTCTTTGGGATGTACTTTGTTGCCGCCTCCTGAAAATGTTGCAGCTATGCTTCAACAGTTACAACAACCAGCTCTGATCATCCCACAGCCAGTGCCAGCAGCAGCAGCAGCAGCTCCACCAGTAGTCTTGAGATCCCAGGACAGCTTACCGGAGAAGTTTGGGGGAGAAGCCGGAAGTTGAGAATCTTTCTTACCCAGTGCATGATGTTTTTCTACAGCAGACAGGCAGAGTTCCTAATAGACCGAACCAGAATCACCTTTATTTCAAGTCTGCTAAAGGGTCCAGGAGCCAAATGGGCTATTCCCATTGTAGAGAACGACGACCCAATTCTCAATGACTACCAGAATTTTCTGGCAAGGTTCTGAGCACACTTTGATGACCCGATCAGAGAGGTCACTGCCAGCCGGGGAATTTGGAAGCTCAAGCAAGGCAACAAGAGTGGGAATTTACATTGCTGATTTCAAGCTGTTAGCAGGGGATCTGGACTGGAATGAGAATGCTTTGAAAGACCAATTCAAACAGGGGATGGATGAGGAGATAAAAAACGAATTGGTGTGCCAGGGAACACCAGCTACTTTAGAAGATTTATATCAGCTGTCTGTGGTCATAGATGCCAGACTAGAAGAGTTCAGGCAGCTACAGCCTGGGAGAGGCAGGGACTTCAGAACGCTTCCAGGATTTCCAGCTCTCTCTGCAGCATCTATCTGCTCAGGACCAGAGGAGCTGATGCAGACTGGGGCGAGCAGGAGGCTTACTTCCGAGGCTGAGAGACAGAGAAGGAGAGAGGGAGAGCTCTGTTTCTACTGCAGAGCCCCGGGGCATATGGTGACAGCTTGCCCAGCGAGAAACCAAGCAAATTCCGCAAGAGCCCCAGGACAAGCAGCAGAACTAAGATCCATTCCTGTCTCTACTTCCAACCAGGGAAACTCTGTCAGTCTCCCTCCACAGAGCTCAGCAGGGAGACCATCAATCAATTGAGAAGGGCTCATTCCAAAGATTCCAGGCAATCCTTTTTCTACTTACCAGTCATAATGCACATAAACCCAGAGCACCAAGTCAAGTTAGAGGCTCTTGTTGATTCCAGAGCTTCCACCAATTTTATTGATGTACAGACAGTACAAGACCTGAATATCCTGACCATGGAATTGCCACGTCCCATAGAAGTCGAGACCATTGATGGCCAGCCCCACAAGCCCAGTCCAACTCAAAGATCCATAGAACCTATACAGCTAACAATGGGAGACCACACTGAGTGGATTCAACTTTATGTTACTGCATCACTGAATGTACCTATAATCCTGGCCACACCTTGACTGAAGCTCCACAACCCATTGTTGGACTGGGCTATGGGAGCAATCTCCTTCCCAGCTAAGGAATGCCAGCACCATAAGATTCAAGCCACCCTTCTCTCTCCAGCAACGAACACAGTCATCAAAGCGGGGGGGGGGGGGCAGTTGCCAGCCAAGTATGCAGATTTTGCAGATGTTTCAGTGAACAAGAGGCCACAGCACTAGCCCCCCCCCCCATAGGGACTGTGATTGCACTATTGAGTTGATACCAGGAGCTAAGATTCCAGCAAAGAAACAATATCCCATGTCTCCCAAGGAACTAGCCACATTGAAAGATTACTTGGATACTAATCTCCAAAAGGGTTTCATATGACCTTCTACTTCCCCAGCATCTGCTCCTACATTCTTCGTACCAAAGAAGCCTGACCCATTGGCATCGGCAGCTCAGAAGGCACCCTTGAGAGTTGTCATGATTTCAGCTCCCTCAAGTCAAAGAAAATTATCCTCTTCCCTTAATATCTGACCTGCTGGATCGTTTACAGAAAACACGCATTTTTACTGGGTTGGACCTCAGGAATGCGTACAATCTGATCTGGATGAAAGAGGGGCATGAATATCTGACTGCCTTCAATACCAGGTAGGGGAAATTTGAATACCTTGTTCTTCCTTTTGGCTTAGCTAATGCTGGAGCCATATTTTCCCAATTTATGAATCCATTTTTTTCTGATTTACTAGATAAGTATCTGGTCATTTATCTAGATGACTTACTAATATTCTCTGAGGATGCTACACCTCATGTAACCCATGTACGTAATGTCTTACAAAGATTGAGAGAAAACAAGCTGTTCGCCAAGCTAGAGAAGTATGCCTTTGATTTAACTGAATTACATTTCCTGGGCTATAGAATATCAACAGAAGGCATATCCATGGATCCTTCAAAGGTCCAGGCAATTCTTTCTTGGCAACCCTCCTGCAATGTGAAAGACGTACAAAGATTTCTAGGGTTCACCATTTTTTATATAAAATTTATACATAAATTTGCTGACAGGACCAAGCCCCGCACACAGCTTTTGAAGAAAGGATCCAAATTTCTTTGGGGGGAGAGGGAGCAAGCAGCCTTCCAAGAATTTGAGCAACTCTTTGCATCCCAGCTGCTTTTAAAGCATCCTGATCCCACAAAGCAATTCATAATGTATTCAGATGCTTCAGATTTTGCTATCGCTGCTGTTTTATTGCAATATACTGCCAAAGAAAGGAAGACACTGCTTCCTTGTGCATTTTTCTCTCGCACGCTCTCACCAGCAGAGAGAAACGATGATGTTTTTAACAAGGAGTTGCTGGCAATTAAAGCAGCATTTCAAGACTGGAGGCATTGGCTAGAAGGTGCAACCTTTCCTGTGAAAGTTTGCACTGATCACAAGAATTTACAGCTTCTACAAAACACCAGATCACTCACCCCACGCCAAATCAGATGGGGCCAGTTTTTCTCCCATTTCAATTTTATTATCTCTTATGTTCCCAGAGCTCAGAACTGTTTGGTAGATGCCTTGTCTTGATCCATTCAGGCAACCCACGCCAGAGGCTCAGAGGCCAGAGCAAGAGGAGGAGGGGGAGCTGCAGCCCTCCACCTCGGGCTTGCATTTCCCAAGGGGGAGGGGGGAGGAGTCTTCTAATCATCTAGCTATTTTCCAGAAGCAGCCACCTGGGCCAGAAGCATTATCAGAACTGGAGAGCAGCAATGATTTGTCCTTGGAGGAGTTTTCCTTTGAAGAATTTCCATCGTTGCCCAGATCCCATGGGAGCTTGGAGGAGGAGATGGACTCTCATGAGACTTTGGAGGGAGGAGGGAACTCTGGAAGGGGGGGGGAATGGAATGTGAATCTGGAGGGGAGGGTGATGTTGTGAGTACTGATGGTGAGCAGGAGGGGGCCCCTATCCAGGGGGGAAAACGCATACGTAGTTTAGAGAATTTGATATGTTATTCAAAGAAACCCAGAACAGGCCTGCCTTGACTTTTGGGGTTTATCTGTCTGGGTTTTCCCACGCTTCTTCAGTTTGGTAGGATTTTATGTCTGCAATAGCAGTAATAAAACACTAAAGACTTCTTCCTTGTCTCGGTGTAGTTCTTGCTTAGTCAGGACATATATACTGCCCTGACACAATACAGATAGGTTCACATACTGACCACAATTAAGACTGGTAACTCTATCGCTAAGAGCTCTGGTTGTTAAATGCAGTGTCACATGACCACACTGACTTACGCTATCAGTTCCAGCTATGGTTGTTAAGCAAATCGCCATGGGTTGTTAAGTGCAACATCACGTGACCATGACTTGCAACTTCCTGCCAGCTTTCCCATTGACTTTGCTTGTTGGAGGCCAGCTGTGAAAGTTGCAAATGGCGATCACATGACCGCAGGTCGTTGTGAACATCGTAAATATGTCCCAGTAGCCAAGCACCTGAATCTCAATCACATGATTGTGGGGATTCTGTGATGGCCACAACTTTGAGGACTGGTTGTAAGTCTCTTTTTCAGTGCCATCATAACTTCGAACAATCACTGAACAAGTAGTCAGTAAATGAGGACTACCTGTATGAATTTTATACACAACAAAGTTAAAACAGCCAAAGCTTTCTCATATTTATCATCTATAATAAGCAAATTATCAACAATTCTCTGTTTTTTTGCTCTCAAGAAGCAATAGACATTTCCTTGCCCTGGAAGAAGCTAGCACCTGACATATTCTGGTCCAGGGAGTAGATGGAATTATAGCATCACCCTGGTTTGGAAGGAGAGATGGTGGTGATGATCTTGATGTGGGGGGCCTTGATGTGGGGGAGAGATCAAAAGAATCAAGATGGCAGTTGCAGAAGTGGGATCCAAGCCCTGCCCCTTTGTACATTCATGTGAGGTCAGTGCATATACCAAAGGAGCGGAGCACCCATGATCACCATCTTGACTTTTTGGACTCCCCCCTGCAAACATTGTTGGCAATGATGAAGTCAAAGGTAGAACTGCCATCTGACTGTTGTAACTAAAAAGGTAACAGTCTGAGATTAATTGGTACTGTACAAAAAGCAACAATAAGAATACTTTCAAATCTTGGTCTCTAGAATAGAGTTCAGATGTTTTTAAAATAGATTACATAGTTCTTATAAATTTTTACCATTTCCACATGGGTTCAGAAAGCAGTGTCAGTCATGATCAGAGTATGTTAGAATCTGCTTTCATGGTTAGAAATAAGAGAGGCACCCAGTGAGCCACAATAGATAGCTAAAATGTCTTTATTGCAATTGGATAAAATATAACTCAGTTCAAAAGTCAAGGAATAGTGGGAGATATAGACAATGACAAAAATGTAGGCTTAAGGGAGAGAACTATAGATCATATTTCTCTGATCCAGCTTTCTAGAGCATTGTTGTTAACCTGCCTGGATGAACAGCATCTAAAGCCACAGCAAAAGTACATGTCTGTTCTACAGATTGGAATATATCCTAAGTCCACTTTCATTGATGTCAGGAAGCAGGCGATGATGTTATTATGTATATTTGCATTGCAATTGGCACAGCAGTATAAGATGGTATCTAGCAGTCACTAGAATTTGGTGGTTTGCACCTTGTTTTTATTTCAGAACCAATATATGTACCAAGTCAAAACAGCACAAATATCAAATGGGATCAAATTTAGCTGTTAACAAGGAAAGGTGCTTAGTAATTTTTTTCAGTGTCTTAAATATGACACAAAGTAAATTACTAGCAATTTAGTCAGGACAAGCAACAGGATTTCTTCATATAAAGATAAATAACATGAGAGTTTCACAGCAACCAGTGGTAGTCATAGTGAGTCTTTATCTGGGATTCTCATTAAAAATAATTAAGCAAATAATAAATGATGTTAAGTTCATCAGCAATGATGTACAATTCCTCATGATTCTTTAATGTTATTTATTTGATTTATATTCTGCCTTTTCTTCAAGAGATCAAGGCAGCTTATATGAAAATCTCCCTCCATTTTATTCTAGGGCTGTTTAAAATTCATCAGTTGGGGGTTGTGTTTCATCTGGAGCACCATGTCCAGAACACCTTGAGCTGCTTCCAGTTTAGAAAATTTATTTCCAAAACCTGACAAACTGCCCTAGGAACCACTTTATCTGGGATGAGGTTCAACATTGTCCAGAGAGAAAGGAATATTCTGAATTTCCCTGGAATGATTTATACATGGATCAACAAATTTTGCACATCTCTATTATATATCTACAACAATAACCCTGGGAGACAGGTTGGGTTGAGAAAAAATTCACCCAGTTGATTTCCATGGTAAAAGGTTGATTTGAATTTAATTTCTCTAGTGCTAGTCCAGTACCTTAACATTAAATTGCGTGGACACTCAGAATGAAACTGAAGGAATTCTTCACTCTGAACTGATTTTTCACATATGCCTCTTTCAAATATTTGCAACAAATATGAAGGAATATTCCTTGGATATTTCCATGGATCTTTGGCTGAGTTATATTGAACGTTGGTCTTCTACAGCATTTCTGATATTCACTTTTTATGCATAATTCAAGCTCTAAATCTCTTTCAAAAAATATTTGAAATGTACATGGAAATATTTCCTTGATCTTCTGTAAATAGTACAATTAATCTAGCTCTAAAAAAGATCTGCCCTGTTTAATTTGAATTGTATAACCAAATATTGAATGGATTAGTAAATTATAGAATTTTCAAATAATTTTAATTTTTTGGTAATGAATGTTCCATCATACTAATCTAAGTCTGCTTACTAGAAGAGCTTATATCTCTGTCACAGGAGGGGAAAAAACAGAACTTTACTCCAAAGAGCTGAGTGTTAAATTATCCAAATCCTTCCCTGCCAGATGGAAATTAATTCAGCAAATAATAATAATCCATAGGGGGTGACATAAGTATGAGTCCACACATACCAAATCTGGAGACCAACTTAGTTATTCCTCGGCTTCTGTCACAGGAAACTTGAAAGAAGAAAGAGAATTAACAATATGCTTAGCTCTAAAGCAACACTGTATATTTAAATCTGAGTACTTCAAAACAGCTGTTCACATGGATGAAGTGTGTTAATCTAGCTTTAAATTTTCCACCTCATGCAATGGACCCTTTAGTATCCATATAGTTTTATGAATAGTTGGAATATTTGGAATGAGCAACATAAATTCTGCATTTAGAAAAAAATCGAATCAGGAGGAAAATTAAGAAATATATATATGTAAACATACACATATACTGTACATATACATATTGTATATACATATTTTCCAAACCTATCCCATCTGGAAATATTTGTGGGTGTATTTGTTGGTTTGTCTTTTTCCACCAAGAATAAATAGTGTTGGTTACAGGATGCTTTTTTCCCTGTATTTGTGGTAAACTTGATTATGTTCTTTCACTAAATAGGCTAATATTGTGTACACTGATATGCTGAAATTAAACAGGTTTATTTCCAAAAGGGATATTTCATTTCTGTGGGCTTTATCCAGTGGCTACGCACACAGATGCTGCCCACCCAGCCTTTGTTTTCCATATTCCTCCTCAGGGCCGCAACTGGGAGGGGAGGGCAAACGGGGCATGTGCCCCGGGTGCTGTGCTGGGGGGGTGCCAAAATGGTTGCAGAATTCATGTTTGCCCTGGGTGACACAGACCTTAGTTGCGGCCCTGTTCCTCCCTTGCAAAAGCTTCTCTGGGGCAGTGTTTCTCAACAACTCAGCAACTTTAAGATAAGCAGACTTCAACTCCCAGAATTCCCCAGATCATGCTGGCTGGGGAATTCTGAAGTTGAATTCCATACATCTTAAAGTTTCTGAGATTGAGAAACACTGCTCTAGAGCATAAGAGTAGCTTCATGAACTGTTTGGCCTGTAGTGAGAGATGAGGAACAATCGTCCAAAATCTTGCTGAAGAAGCTTGAGTAAGCAGTCCACAAAACGTGCCAATAAAATGAATAAATTAACTAACAACCCTAGGTAACAGAACATATGAATCGTCTTGGGAAGTTTTCCTCAGTCTGGTTGCCTTCTGGATATGTGTGGACTTCAACTCCCAGCATTCCTTAGCGGACATGGCCATTGCTAAGAATTCTGGGAATTGAAATCCACAGTTTTGGAGAATACACATACTGGAGAAGGCATGCCTTGGGCATCAAGAGACAATGCATGAGCAAGACTAGGAAAAAGCCTATAGAGATGGCAAATAAATGCCTTAAAGGAGTAGCACTAAATGATTAGGCAGGGTTTGTTGTTGGAATCCCATTTTTCTTCTCTTTTTTTCCCATCCCTTCCTAAAGCAAATTAATAGATCAAATAATTGGCTGAATAAGATTCAACAAGCAGCACTCTTTAGACCTATGGAAATCCTAATATATAGGATAACAGGAGAAGAAGACCTCTGAATGTTAATTGTGGCAAATAGTGGCAAAATCAAAATTTGCTATGAATGTCCTGGAGAATGATTATGAGGATCAAGGTCATATGAGCTTTCTCTCACATAAAAATCTTTTCTACGTTCAGTCTCAAAGGCCCCGTCATAGCCCATGGGCATTCACAGGACGTCTAGTGGCATCACGTGCATCAGGACAGCACAGTGCAAATGATGCTACATTATTTGCATCATTTCTTCAATGACATTTCTTAAATAATGTTATTATGTCTTATACTGGATGTCTGTGTGCAGGACCCCTTGTATCAAAGGACAATTCCTTCTCCACCGTATAGCCCTAACTCTGAGATGCCTATTCCAATGAATTACCTGGAACAACCTGGGTAGCTTTGATCATATAACAAATAACATATATCAAATATCTTTGCTTAGACCTTTCCAATGGCTTGTTTTTGTAGCAAGGTTTTTTCCCTAGTGCTGCTCCTTTTCTTTTTAAACATAGAATTAGTTTGGATTATTGCCATAACAATTTCTCTTAGCCATTGTCAAAGCCAATCACAAGTTACGTTAACAAAATCATGAATTAAGAAACATTTCCAAATTTGCTCAGACATTCAGTGGCTGCTTGCATTACCAGAATGTGTAGAAGCACAGTCATATCCACCAACATTATTGTTTATTGATAAGCAAAATAAAGAAGCACATGAAGCAGCACATGTTCCTATTGATCTATAAGTAAGTCCTTTGCTTCCTATTCACAAACCAAGGAGAGTAGGATAGAATCCAAATGAAAAGGCCGATCTCTTGCATGTCTTTGCCTTAAGGGTGTCCTTGCCGTACCAGACCTAACAATCCCAATTGCCTGACCTATTGGAGCATAGTAAGCAGTATACCACTCAAAGTAATCTCAATAAGCCTTCACCTTTTAGGAACACTAAATAGATTGGCCTAAACTTAGGCAAAGCTTTCTTAAGATTAATTCAAGTAGAGTAAGGCAGGGAAGGAAGACTCTCTGTCTTCAACCATTTCTAACAGGAGATGAATGAATACTCTTGCCAAGCATCCTTCTTTTAAAACTATGCACAAGAACCCTTAGAAAAATTGTCCTTGGTGTCTTGGATGGCAATAATGTCTAGATCTACAGTTTGAGACTACAGTGTATACTGATAACAATGCTGATTTTTGATTGAAGTAATTTGTCTGCTGGGAGGAAAGGATTTTATCAAGAGAAATAAGTCAATGGGGATGAATAAACATGCTCTTCAACTCCACAAATCAAATTCGAGGGCTCATTTCCTCTGCAGACATTTGTTTCTGAATTTATGCCATGTGGATCAGTTAATTAGTTACTTTCAGAACTGAACATTAGGATATTGCTTTCCAAGATTAAAAACGTCAAAATTGCTTCTTCTATCCTTCCATTCTAACCAAACTTTCACTGAATAAATGTGGCAGTGGAGAATGGCATCATGACATCAAGAGTCCTAACATTTATCCCAGAAGATTGTTCATAAGCTTTTATATCACTGTAAGTACCAGGACGTAATTGTTATGTTGTTGTTCTTTTTAAAAATAGTCCAACTTAATATGCTTAGATTGCTTAATATGTAGTGTCAGAGTCAAGCCTGCCTCTGACTCAGAAAGTAAAACTCTTTCGGAGTGAGAGGAGGAATTGGAAATTTACCAGGCTGAAACTGGGAAAACGAAACTCCAGGATGAGTCAGCAGCACGGGAAGAGTCCGAGGCGCTGGTTGGCCAAGATTCAGGGGAGGATTCGAATCCTCCAATCAGCACACACTGACAGGCAGAAAAGCGTGTGAAGGAGAAGGCAGCCCGATTGGCTGCAGATGGTCCAGGCATGCAAAGGATCGGGATAAAAGGCAGATGCGCGAAGAGCGAGCTGCCGGAGACAACCAATTCTCCAAGCCTCCAGTGTCTACGGAAGAGTCCTTACCTGCATCGGACACAGCGTCCGTTGCCAAGGGGCAATCAGTGCCTTCGCTCTCAAGAGGACTTGAATCCCACTTCTGCTGCCATCGAGGATCCTTTGCTTGCCGAGCCCAGCAGTCTCGGTTTCGCTTCCAGTCTTGAAACTCTGTGATCTTCCAAGCGGCTTCTTTGTACCTGGAAACTCTAGCACCACCACATGCCTTCAATTTTGGCCAACCGTGCTTCGTGTGCTCAGTCATGTCCAGGCATTTCACACCTACCTTGTTCAGGATCTGGTATCCAGCCCAGTCCGGGGCTTCCAGCCAAGTCCAGTCTAGTTTCGAGTTCCTAGCCTCACACCAAGTCTCCAGTCCAGAGAATCCAGCCTAGTCCGGGGCTTCCAGCCAAGTCCAGTCTAGTTCCGAGTTCCTAGCCTCGCACCAAGTCTCCAGTCCAGAGAATCCAGCCTAGTCCGGGGCTTCCAGCCAAGTCCAGTCTAGTTCCGAGTTCCTAGCCTCGCACCAAGTCTCCAGTCCAGAGAATCCAGCCTAGTCTGGGGCTTCCAGCCAAGTCCAGTCTAGTTCCGAGTTCCTAGCCTCGCACCAAGTCTCCAGTCCAGAGAATCCAGCCTAGTCCGGGGCTTCCAGCCAAGTCCAGTCTAGTTCCGAGTTCCTAGCCTCGCACCAAGTCTCCAGTCCAGAGAACCCAGCCTAGTCCGGGGCTTCCAGCCACATCCAGTCTAGTTCCGAGTTCCTAGCCTCGCACCAAGTCTCCAGTCCAGAGAATCCAGCCTAGTCCGGGGCTTCCAGCCACATCCAGTCTAGTTCCGAGTTCCTAGCCTCGCACCAAGTCTCCAGTCCAGAGAATCCAGCCTAGTCCGGGGCTTCCAGCCACATCCAGTCTAGTTCTGAGTTCCTAGCCTCGCACCAAGTCTCCAGTCCAGAGAACCCAGCCTAGTCCGGGGCTTCCAGCCACATCCAGTCTAGTTCCGAGTTCCTAGCCTCGCACCAAGTCTCCAGTCCAAAGAATCCAGCCTAGTCTGGGGCTTCCAGCCACATCCAGTCTTGTTTTAAGTTTCCAGCCTTGCTCCAAGACTCCAGTTCAGAGAATCCAGCCTAGTCCGGGGCTTCCAGCCACATCCAGTCTAGTTCCGAGTTCCTAGCCTCGCACCAAGTCTCCAGTCCAGAGAATCCAGCCTAGTCTGGGGCTTCCAGCCAAGTCCAGTCTTGTTTTTAGTTTCCAGCCTTGCTCCAAGACTCCAGTCCGGAGAATCCGGCCTAGTCCGGGGCTTCCAGCCAAGTCCAGTCTAGTTCCGAGTTCCTAGCCTCACACCAAGTCTCCAGTCCAGAGAATCCAGCCTAGTCCGGGGCTTCCAGCCACATCCAGTCTAGTTCCGAGTTCCTAGCCTCGCACCAAGTCTCCAGTCCAGAGAATCCAGCCTAGTCCGGGGCTTCCAGCCACATCCAGTCTAGTTCCGAGTTCCTAGCCTCGCACCAAGTCTCCAGTCCAGAGAATCCAGCCTAGTCCGGGGCTTCCAGCCACATCCAGTCTAGTTCCAAGTTCCTAGCCTCGCACCAAGTCTCCAGTCCAGAGAATCCAGCCTAGTCCGGGGCTTCCAGCCACATCCAGTCTAGTTCCGAGTTCCTAGCCTCGCACCAAGTCTCCAGTCCAGAGAATCCAGCCTAGTCCAGGGCTTCCAGCCACATCCAGTCTAGTTCCGAGTTCCTAGCCTCGCACCAAGTCTCCAGTCCAAAGAATCCAGCCTAGTCTGGGGCTTCCAGCCACATCCAGTCTAGTTCCGAGTTCCTAGCCTCGCACCAAGTCTCCAGTCCAAAGAATCCAGCCTAGTCTGGGGCTTCCAGCCAAGTCCAGTCTTGTTTTAAGTTTCCAGCCTTGCTTCAAGACTCCTGTTCAGAGGATTCAGCCTAGTCTGGGGCTTCCAGCCAAGTCCAGTCTTGTTCCTAGTTTCCAGTGTTGTTCCAAGTCTCCATTCCAGAGAATTCAGCCTAGTCCAGGGCTCCCAACCGAGTCTAGCCTTGCTCTGAGTTCCAGTCCTGCTTCAACTCTTCAACTCAGTCCATAGTTCTAGTCAAGCCCAGCCTTGTTCTCTGTTCATAGTCCTGCTTTGAGGTTCCAGTTGCTGCTTCCAGTCCAACGCGAGTCTCCAGCTACCCAGTGATCCAACCCCAGAGCAGTTCCAGTACTGTTCCAGTTCGAGATCTGTTGCCTTTGATTGCATCAGCACCTTGCGTTCCAGTCTCATTCTGCCTTCAGTTCCAGTTAGAAGTCCTGTCCGCTGCCTTGCTGTGTTCCAGTCGGGCTCGTTGAACCCAAATCTTCATGTATCAAGGACTTATTTATTGTAAATAGTTATTAATAAAGATTATTTTTGATATTACTCTGCCTGGTTGAATAGTCCGAACAGGACAAGTGGTTTGCAAGTTCTCTCCTTCTAAACAATTTTGTGAACTTGATTTTACACTATTTATAGCAGAGGCAAGCAATGCACAACTTGAGGGCCATGTTTAACCTATGTGGTATCTTTGTGCAGCCTCCCCCACCACTTGGATGCAGCCTTTGGGTAGAAACCAAAGCCGATGCAACCCACATCCATTAAAAGGCTACCTAGCTAGATCTCTTATAAGTCTGATTGATTCACTGATTGACATCAATCAGCATCAATTCTTAGTGACCATATCATTAGATTTTCTCCCCTGAGTCATTCAAATCTTCCGATGGGGCACCCATTGCCACTGTAGTTGAGTCCATCCACTTTGCTTCTGGTTGCCTTCATTTTTTCTTTCCTTTCTTTCACCTTTCCCAGCAATACAGACTTCTCCAGAGAGCTAGGTCTTTGCATAATGTGTCCAAAATATAATTTGAGCTTGGTCATTTGTGCCTTGAGTCAGAACTCTGGAAGAACTCAATATATTTTGCATTTTTACATATTTTAATCTACATTCGTTGAACTGCATTTTTTTTTTCACTTTGGGTAGCTAAAATGTACAGGGTTCCTACAAAATGTCCTATAGACATTTACAAGATGTTCATGATTGGTAATCTCTTGGGAACTGTTTTGGGAGCTCTTCATGAGTGTTGTGTATTCTTAGAGATTGTTAAATGCAGTCTGCTATCATTAGGCCTAAATCAAAAGACCTTTATTAATAATCTGGAAAAGAGGGCTATGTGGCAGGCAGGCAGGAATTTGACATTATTATTTTAACAGTGACTTCTTCAATTAGGGATTACAATACTGCTGTTTAACTGTTTAAATAACTGGAGCCTATTAATGAGATGTAAACAGGAAGACAGCCTCCTACAGAACATGAACATAGCTTTCTGGGCATGAAAAATGCATAAATTATTGCAGCATTTTGCAATTGGTTAAAAGAAGTAAATTGCATTACTTGATGGAGAACACTTTTACTCAGCATTCATAGAGATTTAGCATTCTTTTGGTGGTTTATAGATTGCATGACTTTTTATACAGAGTATGAGAATGTGTTCTGGATATTTAAGGGACTCCCACCTCCTGAATGAACCTGTTTTATCACTGAGGACATTTTTCTGAGACACTGCTTTGCATTTCACACCCAATGTAAGTATGATTGGCAGAGATGCAGGACACATGTTTTTCAGTGGCAAAGCCTTAAATTTAGAACTTCTTTCCTAAGATTAGATTGCTTCCTTCTTTAATGCCTTTTAGAAAGCTGAATGTTGTTGTTTGGCCAGATTGTCAAAGTGTTTAAATTTTCCTTGTTATGGCAGACCTTTCCAATTTCCAGATTGTTGGACAAATCCCAGAATAAATCCAATGTATCTGGAGGTGCTAGTTGGGATAGAAGCCAATTTATTATTCTGCTTATCTGCTTTATTTTTAGTTTGAATGGTATTTTTATGAGACTGATTATATTTTAGTGCAAACCACCACGGGGCCCCTTTTAGATTAAAATGTGATATAGGAATGCATGAAGAAATGAAGAATGAAATTGAAGCCCTGGTCACTGATATCATTACAATGCATTCCTAGAGGGCTGGGCCTGCTTCAGAAATGATTCAGAAGAAGTGCCTCGATCTCATGTTTTTCAGGCTTCCTTATGAGGCCGGAAAAAATCTTTATCTTTAACGAATGGCAGAAAGCTCCAAAATTATTTTTTGAATTGCCCTACACTTCTTTATATGTTTACTGAGGAGTCTCCTTGTAATCCATAGATCATGCTTGCTCCCAAGTAAGAGTGTATAAAATTATGATTTTATTACAATAATGTTGTTACCATCATTTTTATGTAAAATAATTTTAAGATGATCCAGTTGTTCAATTTATGTTCAGTGCAGCAGATGTCTTGTTTATAAATGTATGTGTTTACCTCAGCTACTGACAATTTCATCCCACTTTTTTTAAAAAATGACCCCTATTTATTATTTTTTATAAGTAACTCAATGCAGCAAACATACCTAATACTCCTTCCTCATTCTATTTTCCCTACAACAACATCCCTATGAGGTGATAGGGCTGAGAGAAAGTGACTGGCCCAAAGTCACCCAGCTGGCTTTCATGCCTAAGGCGGGACTAGAACTCTCAGTCTCCTGGTTTCTAGCCCATTGCCTTAACCGCTAGACCAAACTGGCTCTCATTGCTTTTTATCTGCTTCCATTCATTTCAAAAACAAGGGGTATCAACAAATGCATAAGAAAGCCTTTGTTGCTTAAACAGAAATGTTTGAAACTGTTAATATACAGGGCTGCAACTAGGGGGGGCAACCGGGGCATGTGCCCCGGGCACCGGTCTGGGGGGGGCGCCAAAAATGAGTGCTGGGGGGGTGCCAAAATGGGCATGGAATCCATGTTTGACCTGGGTGATACAGACCCTAGTTGCCGGCCTGTTAACATACGATAACCTAATCTTAAATGCATTTTTGGTAATACCTTTATCATATTCTAGACCCAAGGCATTTACATCTAATTTACCTATTGAAACAAACCTTACATTTATTTCAGTCCCCCCTTTTTTTCTAATAGCAGTTTAACATTTAAAAATTTCTTCTTTTTTGCCTCGTAGCCAAACTGTTATCTGTTTTGAATAGAGAGGCTTATACTGCATAACCATATGTGCACAGGGAGACGTAGCTGAAGATAACTACCCTCTCAAAAACCAAACTGACACAATCTAGCCCAAACCTGAGCACTTTAATTTCTGCTGATTTCTGTTGGAGAAATATGCTTAAATTCCATTTAAAATTAGCAGTAGCTCAACGTACAAAACATTGGCTGAACTGTACCCCAAGTATTATGTTAAGAGCTAAATTCTACTAAAATGTGCCTTTTCTGCATCATTTTAAAATAAATATCACCCCGCCTGCCAAAAAAATATATATCCAGAAACAGAAAAATTAAAGCAGATGTCATAGAAGCAATGTAAAGCTTAAACTCAAGTTTGAAAATAGCATCTTTGATCATCTGTCTGGAAAGAATATGTGAGACAAGGAAGAAAGAAGAAAAATAACAAGGTTTTTGTGTCAGTTTTCACAAGCTAAAACATATCATCCTTTGCCAGGTATGTCTTTAGCCTGAAGACTTTTCAGTTCCAAGAAGCTGAGGAAGGGATCTATCTGGCTGGTTTGCCTGCTTGTCCAAGAAATTCTGTGCAAAGCCAAGCAGTCTTCTCATTTCAATACACCTCCCTTCTATTGCTTGCTTTTTTAGATCTGTACTCAACCAGCATTTGTTCCTCAGAAAAAAAGAATAAAATAGCCCATAGAGGTCTCATTCACATTATATCCGTCTCTACTGAAATTTGGTGACCATCAGGGAGTGGCATACAGAGCAGGGATGGGGATGGGGACTAGTAGCTGGGAGACTCTCCTTAGGCACGGAAGTTGGCTGGGTGACTTTGGGTCCGCCATTCTCTCAATCCTAGACTAGAAGGATATATCTATACCTATATCTGTATCTGCCCCCCCACTGAGGACCAGTGTGGTAGATTATGGTCCAGAACCTTCAGGCCTTCATCCTACAGTGGATTGATACAGGCTGAAGTGGGAACCTTCAGTAGCTACTTCCGAAATAGCTGCAAAAAAACGTAATTACATAATTCAGCCTAGAAACCAAGATGAAGGCATTCCTGGGGAGTTACACATTAACTACCAACCTCAATTGTTGCTAATGGGATTTGTGTGCCCTGCTTTGAAAGTATCGCCCTTTAAACTGTGTTACAGTTAGCATGTTGAAGAGTGGCTTCCAACATCAGCAAGGGGAGGAGAAGGGAAAAGAGCAAATACACAATTAAAATGCCATGTCTTTTGGATCGATAAGCATTGATTCAAAAATAAACACCCCAGCTTAATCTATTAAGGGTGGGCCAAATAACGCTTTTGTTAAAAAGGACTGAGAAAATGACACTGACCCCTTTTTGTTTCTTGTTGCCCAGAAAGGTACAGGAGGAGAAGGAGGAGAAACTGCAGGCCTCGCAGCTACAAAGTGCAAATGGCCAGTGATTATTTCCCTTCCTCTTCAAAAGAGTATCACTTGCCAAAAAATCTCTAATTGTTGATTGGATTATCTGTGAATAAACTCCCTTAACATGAGTCCATTAATTAATTTTAATGAGTAAGATGAATGTCTCAAGCTTTCCCCAACTATGTCTGCCCAAATCAGGAAAGTTTTGAGGCATGTCAGTTGGGGTTGTCACCGACTAGCAAATATCAGTCTTCCTATTTTCAGCAGGAAAAAATTGCAAGCTTTTTCCCCTTCTTTCCTAAAGAGTTCTGTGCTGAGCTCAAAAAAACCCTTACCTCTTCAAAAGGATCAGTTAAGGAAGACCGTCAAGTGGAGAAAACACTTAAAACTAGGATTAGAAGAGGTCTCCTTTTACCAGTTAAAGAAAGAAAATGCCCAATTTCACACACCATGCTAAGCCATAATGTTGTTTGCTGGCAGATGCATCCATTCATAAACATAGGATACCAAAGTGTGGTTCATTGTGACACCACATTGCAAGCTTTGCCCTTTTATACTTGCATTGCAATGTCACACACAACTACATCAAATCATTATGCTACATACTTCATCACTTGCTCCCATTTGCCACCCCCACTGACACCTACATTTGTTGTTTCGGTGCAGGGTATTGTATGAAGCAAACATAGTTTATGGCTTTGGGTAATTAAATACTAAACCATGGCTTGGTGTGCTATTTGAATTGAGCCATTTTTTCCAAGATCTGCCATTCATACCATCTCCTAGAACAAGGCATCATATCAGGGTTACTATTAGGAAGAATACAGAATTCGCAATAATTCAGAATAATAAGCTAAAATACAATGGGGTTGAGGTGGGTCAAAAAAAAGTCAAGATGACAGTTGTGACCACATGATTGAAATCCTGCCATTGTGTACATATGTGTGTTGTTGACACATGTAAAAAGGGCAAGGCATCAATTGTGTGATCACAACTGAGACCTTGACTTTTCTGAATCCTCCTCTGTGGACATCTCTGCTTTTATAGTTTCCAACATTTTAGAGCTGAAATGGAATCCTACTCATGTCTAGCATATTTATACAAGTAATACTCTGATTTCAAGCTCTAGTAGCTCCACCTCATTCTGAAGGCTCTTGTGCTCCTAGGGCTAAGCATACAATATGTTCCTGATCCATATTGTATGTTTATAATTAGCAGCCATAGGGCAATCGAAGTAGAACATGGTACATCAAAACTCTACAATCATTATTATTTTGTTAATGATGGAACCATTATTTTTTCTCTTTTTAACAGAGTAAAAAAAAATGACATCTGGAGTTATTTAATAATTTTATACTATGGATGTTGGGCTTTTTAACTTCTTGAACCACTATGATTATCCTTTTTTATTCTATCGAATTGTTTACCCCTAACTGTATGACAGGATTGCAAGAGGCATTTGATTCTTACTTTTCTTTGATTGATCAGAGAATGTTTCTCATTTGAAATATTTCTAACTCAAAATGGTCTGCTGTGAGTTTGAAACAGGTGGGTCCAACCATTCTGGAGGTGTTTTGAGTTCAGAACAGCTGTTTCCAACTCAGAACAGTGTTTCCAACTCAAAACAGGAACATTTGAAGCTTGAGACTAAATATTTCAAGTTCAAAATGTTTCAGAATTGAAACAAGAGTAAGGGAATGGAAAGTGGACAGGTTTACATGGCATCATAAGCCAGTTCTCTGATGATTTGTCAAAAACAAGCAAAGAGACAAAAAATATAAATCTAGCCTCTGCATATTGCTTATTGAAGAAATCCTTCCAGTGAACTGAAGTTTGGATAGGAGTTCAGGCTAAATAGAAAACTATTGATATTTGGATTCTACTTCTACATTTTTCAAATGTGCATTATTCAGCTGGTAGCTCATGATGGCTCTTTCACCAGTCTTTCATTTCAAACCTGCATGAAGAAAAAGCTCTTTAAAAACCACAGTGAATGTATATTAAGGAGGATATGGATTTCTTATGGAGTTAGAACAGTGAATAAATGAGCAGAAACATAATTTGTAGTGAAAAAGATAACTAGGCATGATGAGACACTGCTTTTCAAACACTGTTAAGTGGTGTTCATTTATTTCTGGTAATCACAGACAAATCTTAGTCATGTTAGCCTTGACACATCAAGTTTTCTACTCTAAAATCAGGTTGTTTTTAAAGTTCTTGAGGAGTAAAAATGCAACTCTATTCAAATCAAAGTTTCTATATATAGGCTCCTGCTGGAAAACATGCAGAATTACCAGACAATATAGGGTGTGGGTTTTTTTAAGTATAGAAATAAATAAAGCCAGTAGTGGTTAAAGCATCAGGCTAGAAACCGGGAGACTGTGAGTTCTAGTTCTGCCTTAGGCATGAAGCCAGCTGGGTGAACTTGGGCCAGTCTCCCTCTCTCAGCCCTAGGAAGGAGGCAATGACAAACCACTTTGGAAATCTTGCCAAGAAAACTGCAGGGACTTGTCCAGGCAGTCACCAGGAGTCAACACTGACTTGAAGGCACACTAAATAAAAAATAAAATAAATAAATCTGGGTCTGATAAATGTGTGAGATCAGATCTCACCTAAGCAATTAGTTAACCCCTAAAGAACATTACTATAGTTTCTTTATCCTTGAAGTTGCAGATTGCTGTCAGCCCTTGTTAAGGCTACCAAATTTGGCTGCAAAAATCTAGGTGGATGGCAGCAAAGTGATACAGAAAACTCTAATTCTATGCTGCCATCTAGTGATTATCCATATTTTTACAACCTAGCCCAGATGAACATTTGGGTCTCAACTCCTCTTTCTGCAGTCCTCAGAACCCCCTAAATCATGACTGTTGAAAACAGTAGAGTTTCATGCCATTTTGAAATCCTTGAAAACTGAAGTATAAGCCCTTTCCTTTTAAAAGAAAACCTCCAGATTCATACCCCAATAGAGCCCTGCTTATGTGAGTGATTTGGCCCACCAACTCTGCAGCCTTCAATCCCACCAGAAGTGTTAAATGTGGCCTATGGCCACTGAAAGGTTACCTACCCAGGTCCTAAAGTTTTCATGTTTTTCATCTCAGTATGTGTTAGTCCTTCTAGGTAGGCCAGATCAGGAAACAGATTCCATAGAAAGAGTAGAGCTAGTTTTTTATTGAGATTGGCTATATTTCCAGAATTTTGCAAGTCTGATTGTGTTTTCCCTTCCCTCCCTCTTATAACCCAGGAAGTCATAAATAAATAAATAAATCAGGGAGGAGCCAGCCTGAGCCTCTTACTAATACTTTCTCTTTTCCTAGGGATCAAGGCATGCATCTATGCCTTTTGTTTTTCAGAATATTTTCCTCAAACTCATCTCCATGGCTCCTACGATATGGGAAACCTTATTACCAGTGGTTTCCATAGGGGAGAAGTCAAAATGGTGGTCTTGCCCATGCAACTGAAATCCTGCCTCTTTTTTTATGCAAGCACAACACAGGTAAAAAAAGAGATAGGGCTTCCATCACGTGGTGTGACCACCATCTTGCCTTTTTTGGCCATTCTTGCACGTTACTAAAATTCATCAGTGTGGTTGATGCACTCTGAAGGCCAAAAGAAGAGGGCACAGGGGGTTCCAGGGATACCAAGATGCCATACTTTCTGTAGGATACCTAAAGTAGACCATTCAAGGAAACTGATGATTAAGATAGCCATGCAGGCTGAATCACATTCAGGAATTGATATGTTTAACAAAAAGAGATGGCTTGATCAGCACAGAGATTCATTTGCCCTACCATGTTGACTTCTTATTTGAGATTTGGCCAGATTTGATCCACAGCCCTGAAAAATAATGACAGGATGCTCATATATAGAGAACGTTGATTAAAGTTATGCAAGGCATCGAATGATCCAAAGAACTGATTCCCATGGAGCTGTTTACACTCAGTAATTTACTCTAAAACATGATTCAGCTCGTTATGGCCCAGGTTGCTACCCGTTTGCCACTGTGTGGGAATCTGCTTCATAAAGCTGTGTATCATATAGAACTAAATTCACATCGTACCTACCAAACCTCAGTGAATGATTTAAAAACAAATATTCATTACTTATTTCATTTAGTCTCTGGTCTCACTTTCTCCAGTGGATCTATGGCAGGCTACACATTCAGGAAAACAACAGAAATAGCAGCTTCAAAGAGGCATGCCCCGTCAGTTGCATAATATTAATACATTCTTGCTATGTATAAATTTGTGTAGCTCTGCACAAGCCATACCATCTCTCTCTCTCTCTCACTCTCTTTGCAGTAGCTCCTTCATAGTAAGTTGTGCTTTCATTCGTATCTGATTCTGTGACACTAGAAAGCCCACCAAAGAACTTTAATTCCTGCCAACACTACATTCTCAAGTAGTTGTCCAACAGAGCTTTTGTACAGTTGGGGAATTTCCAGCAGCTATTCCAAAAAATATGACCCTGGACCCAGAGACACTTACTGGTTATAAGCACTGTTTTGCATGAATCTTCTTTAAGGAGGCCCACAGTGATAGGTGCAGTGGACATTTATTTTTATGGAAATAAATCAGATGATTCATTTCTGCAAAATAGAAATGATGGTCAAAAGGAGACAAGAACGGGTGTCCCCACTCTCCCACCATTAGCATGTCCCATTTGGAAGTTAGTGGCAGAGAGGACCTTAGCTGATCTTGTCCTATTCATTTATGAGACATGGAGACAGGGGCTTCTGCAGGAGGAGACATGAAAGTCAAGAGAGCAGTCAGAGCAGCACAACATTTTTGAATGCCCCCCCCCCTGCCCCCACCCCCCGGTGGACACCCCAGAATGGATAACTGGCTTGCATTCCTGACTTTTATAATTGATACATTTAATTCATCCAAATATTGTGTATGAGCGGGTGTGAAGTGTAAACTCTGCCTTTCTTTTAGGGAGCTCAAGGTGGCATGCATAGCACTCCCTGCTTCATTTTCCCCTAGAAATACAACAACAAATAATAATAATAATAATAATTTATTAAATTTATATGCCGCCTGACTCCCAGCAACTCTGGGCAGTATACAGATTGTTAAAAACAAGAAAACAACACAGAAATAAAGAACAACACAACACAACCAAAGAAACAATCCTGTGAGGTAGATTGGGATGAGAGAGAGAGATGGCTGAAGGTGGTCCTGAAGCTAGCGGTCTCCAGCCCTAGTCTGGCCCCTTAATCCCTACACCACACTGGAATTTGAAGTGTAGTCTCTTTTTAAATCTCTTTTCAAAATCTCAGTAAGCAATGCGACTATTTAATCAGGCTTGGCAGAGGGAACAGGATACCAGCAACACTTAGTGGTTAATAACGCTTCATCTGTGGGCTACTGAGATTTCTTCTTTTATTTTAGACATAAGCCAGGAATTAATTTGGCTTGTTTATTTCCACAGTAAATAGGCAAACATATGTATTTAAAAATAATGAACATATGTGTTCAGAATGAAATGGGAGTGGGAGGATAAAGCAAGAGTATATAAAATGGCAATTACAGCAAGAGATTTACCTCATTATGTTTGCCAACCTTCAAAGCCTGGGAGAGATTCCCATTCCTACACCCCCTGGATATATTCCAAACTAGTCTATTTCAGGACAAATTCACCAGAGGAAAGCATGATGTTTATAAACTGGGAGCAAGGGATTGGGGATGTGCACTAATATGATAATGGGCTGCAACCAATATCCGTGTATTGGCAATAAGCGGGATCAGTGGCAGCTTCTCTGACACCACCACCCTGCTTCATGAAGCATATCTGACTATGCACAGAGGGCTTGTAAGCCAGCAGCAGCGCTTTGTTGCAAGAATATTATGTCTAAACCTGACATGTAATTCCCCTTGCTTTCCTTTCCTTTCCTTTCCTTTCCTTTCCTTTCCTTTCCTTTCCTTTCCTTTCCTTTCCTTCCTTCCTTCCTTCCTTCCTTCCTTCCTTCCTTCATTCCTTCCTTCGTTCCTTCCTTCTCTCCTCCTACATCTGTTGCCAGCTACCTTTTCATTTCTAAGATAATGAAGAATAAAAAGGGAAAGTTTAACGGAGATGGATGGATGGATGGATGGATGGATGGGTGGATGGGTGGAAGGAAGGAAGGAAGGAAGGAAGGAAGGAAGGAAGGAAGGAAGGAAGGAAGGAAGGAAGGAAGGAAAGCATTTAGTCCTAAATTCCTTAGAAATTACTAATGACATCATCACCAACACAAATGGTGATGATGGTGGTGGTGGTGGTGATGATAATGAATTGAAAAGGACTCCCAGTAGGTTTTCTGCTGTTGTTTGTGAATGCAGGCTTAATTAGCCATGCCTAAAGTGTTGAAATGGAGGCCTCTATAGATTTGTGGTTTGGTGCTGGTTACTGGTGTGCAGTGTAGTATGTTTGAACAGCATGGGCCACCAAGGACCTCCTGAAAGCTCTGGCCTGGAAACACCTGAGGGACCCTTGGAGCTCTTCTGAAATCCCTGTCAGGAGACTTCATGCGTTAACAGAAGCTTGTGGGCACACCGAAGCTTAGCAAAGAATCCGCCTGGGGTGGGCACCAAAAGTGCTCTGCCTCACTGCTGAATGCCAGAGTGGAGCACTATAATTTTATTCCAATTATACTCTTAGTGCCATGATGTCACGGCATAAATTTGTACTTGTGCATGCAGCTCATGCTGGTGTGATGACAGCTCTTAAAATATTGAGTGATTGTGGGCCCGTCAGCATAAAATTATTCTAACATGGTGCCTTTATTACTGCTTCAATAAATGCCATTCGTTTTGTGTTCCAAGGTGGCATTTGCAAATGAGCTAATTCCTCCACAGTAAAATAATTATGTTGCACTTATTTTACAGGAATGAAGAAGGGAAGCGGGGGGGGGGGGGAGTGCAATTACCTAAAAGAGGCTATTTTGCCATCAAACTACCTTTGCTGTAGTTAGGCAAGCTTTTGGGGTGGGGGAAGAGCTTCCTAGCTAAACAACTGTACAGTTCTTCAAATCTGTTGGCTGCTTTATAAAGTTGTGGAGGGGGAATAAACACTTTAAAAGTGGAGAGGGGGGAAACTCCAAATAAAGGTGATGGGCTGTTCACCGAAAAATGTTCTTTTGCAAGTCAAATGCAAACTGTTTGCTGATGGATGACAGGTATTTTGAGGCGTGTAGTTCATCCCTGTAAGCATGGTGCTAACTGCTAGCCTGATGGCTTAAGAGGAAAGCGTTTATTTCATTTGGACATGCTGTGTTAATTTTTTCATTTCCCTCTGACAAAATAATGCAACATTTTAAAAAATGAGAATGATCCTTGCAGCATCGATGCAAAGCATCAGTGCAAAGCAATTCTTTTCACAGATGCCACACAGGGGCTTTCGTTGTAAAACTGTTTCTGACCTTCTGGGGGAGGGAGGGATTGAGTTATTCTTTACATGTAAAGTCCATTTTGGGGAGCCACTATGCTAAGGAAACAACCAATACTCAAGGTTCATACCTTGTGCTATACCAAACTTTGCTTAATTGTGGCTTGTCAAATAAGCCACGATTGACTAGTTCACATATCACACTAAGCCATAAATCATGGCATCACAAAACAGCTAAATCAAATCCAGCAAAGCATGTTATGGCTTAGCATAATGTGAGAATCTATGGAATTAGATGAGAAGTCAGACAAATTTGGAAAATCTCAAAACCTAAGCAGGGTTGGGCTTGGTTAGCATTTGAATGGAAGACCACTAGGAAATTTCAGAGTTTTACTGAAATTTCTGTAAACTTCTTGGAACTGTAAAAAAAAAAAAAACCTAGAAGGCAACAGCATACCACTTTAGTACTAAGCAATGGTACTGTGCTTACTGTAAGTTGCACTTAAATTTTCACTGTAATTAGTAAGTCCTAACATAGCTATCTTCAGCAAAGGATCGTTACCTTGTCGTGGTGCTGGAGCTTGAGCACCTCAATGATGCCATGAGCTAAACCATGAAGGGCCACCCAAGACGGGAAGGTCATGACAGAGAGGTCAGACTAAATGCGATCCCTGGGGAAGGTAATGCCAACCCACCCCAGTATTCTTGCCGCGAAAACTAAATGGATCAGTACAACCAGAGATATGTCGCTATACCATCGGAAGACGAGACCCCCAGGTCGGAAGATGGTCAAAATGCTACTGGGGAGGAACAGAGGATGAGCTCAACTAGCCCCAGACGTGATGACGCAGCTAGCTCAAAGCCGAAAGGACGGCTAGCGGCCGACGGTGCTGGTGGTGAACGACGAATCCGATGTTTAAGGATCAACACAACATTGGAACCTGGAATGTAAGATCTATGAGCCAGAGCAAATTGGATGTGGTTATTGGTGAGATGTCAAGATTAAAGATAGACATTCTGGGCGTCAGTGAACTGAAATGGACTGGAATGGGCCACTTCACATCAAATGACCACCAGATCTACTACTGTGGACAAGAGGACCACAGAAGAAATGGAGTAGCCTTCATAATTAATAGTAAAGTGGCTAAAGCAGTGCTTGGATACAACCCAAAAAAACGACAGAATGATCTCAATTCGAATTCAGGGCAAGCCATCTAACATCACAGTGATCCAAATATACGCCCCAACCACAAATGCTGAAGAAGCTGAAGTAGAGCAGTTCTATGAGGATCTGCAGCACCTACTGGATGACACGCCTAAAAGAGACGTTATTTTCATCACAGGAGACTGGAATGCTAAGGTGGGCAGTCAAATGACACCTGGAATTACAGGTAAGTATGGCCTGGGAGAACAAAATGAAGCAGGACATAGGCTGATAGAATTTTGCCAAGACAATTCACTCTGCATAACAAACACTCTCTTCCAACAACCTAAGAGACGGCTTTATACATGGACTTCACCAGATGGACAACACCGAAATCAGATTGATTACATCCTTTGCAGCCAAAGGTGGCGGACATCTGCACAGTGGGTAAAAACAAGGCCTGGAGCTGACTGTAGTTCCGATCACGAACTTCTTCTTGCACAATTTAGGATCAGACTAAAGAGATAAGGGAAGACCCACAGATCAGCTAGATATGAGCTCACTAATATTCCTAAGGAATATGCAGTGGAGGTGAAGAATAGATTTAAGGGACTGGACTTAGTAGATAGGGTCCCGGAAGAACTATGGACAGAAGTTGGCAGCATTGTTCAGGAGGCGGCAACAAAATACATCCCAAAGAAAGAGAAAACCAAGAAGGCAAAATGGCTGTCTGCTGAGACACTAGAAGTAGCCCAAGAAAGAAGGAAAGCAAAAGGCAACAGTGATAGGGGGAGATATGCCCAATTAAATGCAAAATTCCAGAGGTTAGCCAGAAGAGATAAGGAATTATTTTTAAACAAGCAATGCGCGGAAGTGGAAGAAGACAATAGAATAGGAAGGACAAGAGACCTCTTCCAGAAAATTAGAAACATTGGAGGTAAATTCCAGGCAAAAATGGGTATGATCAAAAACGAAGATGGCAAAGACCTAACAGAAGAAGAAGAGATCAAGAAAAGGTGGCAAGAATATACGAAAGACCTGTATAGGAAGGATAACTATATTGGGGATAGCTTTGACGGTGTGGTCAGTGAGCCAGAGCCAGACATCCTGAAGAGTGAGGTTGAATGGGCCTTGAGAAGCATTGCTAATGCTTCTCAAGGCCCATTCTACACAACCTCCAATAATAACAAGGCAGCAGGAGACGACGGCATCCCAGCTGAACTGTTCAAAATCTTGCAAGATGATGCTGTCAAGGTAATGCATGCTATATGCCATCAAATTTGGAAAACACAAGAATGGCCATCAGATTGGAAAAAATCAACTTATATCCCCATACCAAAAAAGGGAAACACTAAAGAATGTTCAAACTATCAAACAGTGGCATTCATTTCACATGCCAGTAAGGTAATGCTCAAGATCCTGCAAGGTAGACTTCAGCAGTTCATGGAGTGAGAATTGCCAGATGTACAAGCTGGGTTTAGAAAAGGCAGAGGAACTAGGGACCAAATTGCCAATATCCGATGGATAATGGAAGAAGCCAGGGAGTTTCCGAAAAATGTCTATTTCTGTTTTATTGACTATTCTAAAGCCTTTGACTGTGTGGACCATAACAACTTGTGGCAAGTTCTTAGTGGTATGGGGATACCAAGTCATCTTGTATGCCTCCTGAAGAATCTGTATAACGACCAAGTAGCAACAGTAAGAACAGACCACGGAACAATGGACTGGTTTAAGATTGGGAAAGGAGTACAGCAGGGCTGTATACTCTCACCCTACCTATTCAACTTGTATGCAGAACACATCATGCGACATGCTGGCCTTGAGGAATCCAAGGCTGGAGTTAAAATCTCTGGAAGAAACATTGACATCTCAGATATGCAGATGATACCACTTTGAAGGCTGAAAGTGAAGAGGAACTGAGGAGCCTTATGATGAAGGTGAAAGAAGAAAGTGCAAAAGCTGGTTTGCAGCTAAACCTCAAAAAAACCAAGATTATGGCAACCAGCTTGATTGATAACTGGCAAATAGAGGGAGAAAACATAGAGGCAGTGAAAGACTTTGTATTCATAGGTGCAAAGATTACTGCAGATGCTGACTGCAGTCAGGAAATCAGAAGACGCTTAATCCTTGGGAGAAGAGCAATGACAAATCTCAATAAAATAGTTAAAAGCAGAGACATCACACTGACAACAAAGGCCCGCATAGTTAAAGCAATGGTGTTCCCCATAGTAACATATGGCTGCGAGAGCTGGACCATAAGGAAGGCTGAGAGAAGGAAGATCGATGCTTTTGAACTGTGGTGTTGGAGGAAAATTCTGAGAGTGCCTTGGACTGCAAGAAGATCAAACCAGTCATCCTCCAGGAAATAAAGCCAGACTGCTCACTTGAGGGAATGATATTAAAGGCAAAACTGAAATACTTTGGCCACATAATGAGAAGACAGGACACCCTGGAGAACATGCTGATGCTAGGGAGAGTGGAAGGCAAAAGGAAGAGGGGCCGACCAAGGGCAAGGTGGATGGATGATATTCTAGAGGTGATGGACTCGTCCCTGGGGGAGCTGGGGGTGTTGACGACCGACAGGAAGCTCTGGCATGGGCTGGTCCATGAAGTCACGAAGAGTCGGAAGCGACTAAACAAATAAACAACAACAACAAACATAGCTATGATTTACAAAAATCCTATTCATTTCAGTATGAATTGAGAGTGATATTGTCTAGATGGTAGGATTATTATATGCAGGAATAATGTTCTACTCATGCCAGCCAAAGGATTTATCTATGAAAACCATGAACACTAATTTGGCTCATGTTATATGCAAGTTTAGGGGACGCGGTGGTGCTGCGGGTTAAACCGCTGAGCTGCCGATCGGAAGGTCGGTGGTTCAAAACCGCGCGGCGGGGTGAGCTCCCATTGCTAGTCCCAGCTCCTGCTCATCTAGCAGTTCGAAAACATGCAAATGCGAGTAGATCAATAGGTACCGCTTCGGCGGGAAGGTAACGGCGTTCCGTGTCGTCATGCTGGCCACATGACCCGGAAGTGTCTACAGACAACACCGGCTCTAAGGCTTAGAAACGGAGATGAGCACTGCCCCCTAGAGTCAGACACGACTGGACTTTACGTCAAGGGAAACCTTTACCTTTACCTATATGCAAGTTTAGTGGGATCACACTTCTCAACCCTGACTGCAAACTTAAAAACTTTGACACAATAAAATCTAAATTTCTAAGAATTTGAGGCTACAATTCACAACTTGAAAGCTGCACTAAAAATGATCACATTAGAGAATGATGGGCACATTATATTAGGAGAAAGGCATTGTATTAAGGAAAATGTATATTTGAACACAAATGTGCATAAATTGTGCAGGGTTTTTTGTCCAGATTTGCTTCAACAAATTTGATGCAAAAACAAAGTGACATAAATTTAAAGTCAGGAAAATCAGAAGACCAATGGAAAAAAAACTTGAGAGATATGCCTATCTAGATCTAATATCATGTTGTACTATAGGACTAACCCTATTATTATTGAAGTTGGGAGGTATAAACCCTGGCTACATGTGTACAACTAGTTAAGTTGCTTGGGATTGCTTAACCAACTGAATTGCAAACAAATCATGCTGGTTGTGCTTGCATAACACACTGAACCACAAAGTAGTCATTCCCAGTTCAGCCTTGTATGTTATTTGAATCAAATCAGTGCTTTATCCTTGCTTTTAATTTAGCCTTCTGGTATTGCCCTATATGAAGGGGTGGTGGGACTGAGCAACCCCCCAGTTCCTCTGTTTCAACTTCATTTTCTGGCAGCGGAACAAGGAATTTCAAGGTTTGGTTTTTTCCCCTTAGCCTCCCATCTATCACATGAAGTGTTATGAGATCTTATAAGAGTGCTTGACATTTCACAGGACTTCTCATCCTGGCAACAGGGCTGGAAAGGGTCCTGCCATTATCTCTAGAGGATTAAAGACCTTCTTGGCTTCTCTTGGTAAGCAGCTGGAATAAGAAATGGTGTTCAGTTCAGTTCACAAAGGGAGATCATGGTGTTCCCACAGACATGACCATTCTTCTACTTCATGTATATGTGTGTGTGTTTCCATATATTGCAGCAGTTCTCTTGGTGATACAGAGTTAAAATTAATGTTGTGCAAAACAAAAACAAAAACCACACAACCCCCCGCCCCCCCAAAAAGAACTCCTGTGGCTTTTTCCTGCCAATTCTCGTTTTATTTGATGAGAGAGAAATTGCTTTTGAAATTTTCTTTCAGAAAGTATTTCAGTGAAATTCTCAAAGGTAGTGTCTTGGATGTCCTATCTTTAATTCTACACTTGTGTCTCCAGCAGTCTGTAGCCTGCCCTTCAATTAAGGATGGGAGCTCCTCATGAGGGAACTATCATTCCGCTGTTTAAAGCATGCTCAGCCAACTTCACTGCAATGGAGATATGAATGCAAAACAACAACAATAGCATCTTTCACAGGGAGGTGCTGTACTTCAGACCCAAAGATGAAAAGGTATGGGCATATTCAGTACAACTTCTTAAAGCCACACATTCCCAGGAAAATACAGGTCAGATTTAAGAAGGTGCAGACAGCATACTCAACCCTTCCTGAAGACTTTGTCAGTGCCTCTTTAACTGAAATGCATGTTTTCCTAAGGTTACATGGCTATATGTGAGCTCAGGAAAAGACACAGCTTTTTAAGGAGCCACTGAGAGGTGTGGGGTGCATGCACATGCCTGCTTGGATCCAACATTTTGCTTTCAGATCCAAAATACAGCTTGTACCCATTCTACACAACCTCCAATAATAAAATCCACCACAGATTAATTCGAAATAAATTCACAACCGTCCTGCCAAATAAGATTGAAAACACAGAAGTCTTTTTCACGGGGGAAGAAATTTTTTGAGAAATTGCAAGGCAGATTTTGACACAGCGGAGTTGAATCAAAATAAAACAAGACAAAAACAACCCAAAGCAGCAATTAAAACCACATAAAAAGGCAACATAGAGAACAGCCTGACAATTAGCAATAGCAATGATGCTAAATAAATCATAAACTCCCAACAAAAAAGTAGCAACGCAACACTAATGTTGGACTGTGAAGGTTCCATATGTTGGGGAACTTCTTGAGATTGAATGAAGCCAGGAGGCCATTGCAACTCCCCCATTTCTCAGTAGTTGAAAAACTATATGTACAAAATGTGTATCTTTTGGCTTCCACCAAGATGTCTAGAATTTTGTGGAGAATATTCCCTCAGAATTAATGTTATACACTCACTGCAACCAGCTCTGGATCAAAGAAGTAGTTTGTTGCATTAATGTCAAACACCCATTTTAAAAAAGACTTAATATACTATACTGCACATAGTAGTTATAGAACATTGTGTCATGAATGTGGAATGTGGCCTCCCTTTCGTGAATGTTGGCAGAAAATAGTTCAGTGATCTCTGGTGGATGTGAGGCTCAGAAACTGGCTTACTATAGTGTCCACATTCTTTTTACATTGATCTTGGCTGGGGTCTGATCACTGCTTAATTTTTGCAGCCCATGCTCCTTACCACCAAGTCCAGTTCCTCTGATAGCAATGGAAGCAGAAACCATGAGATGTGAACACAATAAGGTGATAAGTTCCCTGGCATGAACAATTAATATATAACTTGAGCTTTCAACGGGAATCTAATCATATGACCTGAGACGTGGATCTATTTTAATTTCATCCTTTAGGTTAAAAATTTGAATCATGTGCTTTCTATTGTGCAATCTAGTGGCTGTTTTGGTCTACCAATAAAGTAGAGATGGCTCAGCACATCATGCAGTCCTGACCAAAAATAGCATATTCTAGCATAATTTTTCCAGTCATAGAGACATGAACTTTGGTGAGAGGAGCTGTTACGTTGGATGAAAACAATTTCCAGGGTGGTAACTTCATTTGTCCATTATAGCAAAACTTACAGTATGTCTTGAAGATTCATAAAAGTTAATAAATATATTATGGCATTAGCTTTACTGAATTTGTTATGGCCTCAGCTGCAATGACAATATGTACATGGATTTAATATTGTCAATGTAAAGATGTACTCTCAAGAAGCCCTAACACTTTAAGTTATAATATCAGAAATGTCTGATTAACTTGACTTTCAAACAGTAACAAGAACCATCCCTTTGTGGCAGACTGCATGATCTTAAAATCACTTCAGGAGTTAATTTACAACCTGTGCTCCCAATTTCATCAATATGCATTTGAAAGAGGCCAAAATAAAAGTCATCTGGGTGGGTATGGCAAATTGGGAATATATTTCACAGAAGAGAAGCTAATCAATTCCCACCCAAATCATCCCAAATAGGTTCAATTAATTTGAACCTCTTCCTTAGATCACCACAAATTAGTAGCTCCTCTTCAATTAATTTACCCTCATTAATTTTCTTCATAGACCCTGTTCTAAATCAAATTATCCTTCAATTAATTATGCTACTATCATAATCCCTCAAATCAATTTTAGTTTTAGGCTGGAGGAAAGTATGACATATTTCCTTTGGTTGGTAGGGTCAGTGAAATTAAATAGTCTTCCAAAGTTTTTTGTTTGTTTTTTTTTAAATAGAGGGAAAATATATTTATGTATGCTAGGGATGCTTCCAAATCACCCCAGCATTTTTATGGGAGCAGATTTCATCCATAGCAGACATGATAGAATTAAACAGAGACCAATAGCATTAAACAATAGCCAATATGCCACAGACTAACACTTGGTAGAGCAGCCATGAAGGCCTTCAGAAAGATATTCAAATGCCACGATGCCTACAAAGATCAGAATTGTGCAAACCATGGTTTTCCCTGTGGCACTCTATGGAAGCAAAAGTTGGACTTCAAAGAAGCAGGATAGGAAGAATATTGATGCCTTTGAACTTCAACTATTTAGGAGTTGGAGAAGACTCCTGAGAATACCATGGGCAGCCAAGAAAACAAACAGTTGGATCATTGAACAAATCAATTCAGAGTTCTCACTTGAGGCACAAATGACCAGGCTCAAATTATCCTACTTTGGACCCAGCTCTCTGGAAAAGGCTCTAATGCTGGGAAAGGTGGAAGGAAAGAGAGGGAGAGGACAACTAGCAGCAAGGTGCATGAATTCACTTACACTGTACCATTGGAGACTTGAAGAAGGGGATATGGATAGATTGTCATGGAGAAAATCTATCATGTGGTTGCTAGGATGTCTACTTTTGCTGTTCATTAATATACATGAGAATACAAGATTGAAGGTCAGGTGCAGTAATCAAGGACACGTCATGAAGGAAATACCAGTAAGGAGAGGAGTTAGACAGGGATGTGTGTTGGTGCCAGTTTTATTTAATTACTATATAATTAAAATACTATAAAAACTCATTAGTTCTTCACTTAAGAAACTCTACTTTTCATCCTTCTGTATTATCCCATAGACATATCAATTTATTACTGTACGCCAATGACACAGTAATTCTGTCACTGACTTCCATTGGCCTTAAAAGAGCCTTGAGATCACTTACACACAATTGTACTGAGGAGGAAATAATAATAACTTACTCCAAGACTAAGATTTTACTTTCTCCAAATGCCCAAAACAGAGAAGCTGGAATTAGGTGGGCAGTCCATTGAGCAGGTTAAGATCATTAGATATTTAGGGACAGTTTTTCAAGCTTCAGGATGCAGAAGTGCCCATCTGGATTATGTATCTTGCAATGTACAGAGATCTGCATCAGCTATCCAGACTTATTTTTCCAAAGGAGCACACTTTATCTCTGCTATAGAGGGCTCAATTAGGGCCAAATAACAGCATGACTACCTTAGCAAGAATTCAAACAAAATGTTTGAGAAGCATCTTCCAGGTTGCCCGCTGTGTTCCAAATGCAGTACTTTGATGGGAAGCAGGAGTCAGTAAACTTGAATCCAATCTCTGGATAAACATATTTACCTACTAGCTAAAACTACAGCACAATCCTAGTGGACTGACCCATCTAATATTGGCAGACAACTTCAAATCTTCTTGGGCAACAGCCATCCAAAAGAAACTGAGCCACTATGGCTTTTCCAGTGATGCCATCTTAAATTTAGGGCCAGAGCAAACTAGATCAACATTAAGGCAAAGGCTCTGAGATATAGAAGGCCAAACAGAAGTTGGTGCTTTTTCTCACAACACAATTGCAAATAACCAAATTTTAGTGCCTAAACTAGCTTCATATTGATATCACATCACAGTTCCCAAATTCAGGGGAGCCTTATCTTCAGCCTGATTTAATGTTCTCCCCACAGCTGTTTTGGAAGGGAAATATAGGAAAACCCCTTATGAAACTCAGTACTGCCCCTGTGACATGGGTGCCATAGAAGCCACAGCCCATGTTCTTCTGTACTGTCAGTTCTGAAGGGACATTCGCCACCGGTTGATTACCCCTCTGTTATCTAAACTCCCGGGGCACTCCGATAATTTTTATTTGTATTATTTGTTAGACTATCAGGACACATCTGTATCTCTAAAAGCAGCAAAAGTCTGCTACATTATGTGCAAGCTTTGCCCACAAATGGTTGCCAACAGTCATTGATGTTAGGGGTTAATTTTGTTTTGTTTGTTTTACCGGATGTATTTTTATTGGTCAATGACCAAAATAAAGTTTCTGTCTGTCTATCTATGTGGTTGCTAGGAGTCAAAAACAACTTGATGGCACATAGTCAATCAATCAACAGAATGTGTATCTAAAGCAGCAAATGTGCAGTTTACGAAAAATACATTCTGAAAGTTGCATATAAATAGGGATAGTATGCTGCCAAGATAGTGGATACCATGGGCATGATGCCTTCTGGCGTATCCCCACATGCCCCATTCTCTGCCTCTCATTTTTACACACACCCCTGGTTCTCCTCTCCCCTGTCTTAGTTCTTGGATTCATTCCTCTCTCCGCAACCTCTTTTCATAGTTTTCCTATGTTTGCAAAAGCTGGATTTATACAGATCTGCACATCTTTTGTGCAGAAAAGATAAATAAATATAAGGGGTATTATTAACTCACTTCACAGGATTGTTGTTGTGGGGAAAATAGGAGGATAAAGGAGTATTAGGTATGTTCGCCACCTTGAGATATTTAGACAAATAATAAAGGCGGGATAAAAATTAAATAAATAAACAAATTGTTAAGAGAGAGGAATATTGGATTAATTTAGGAGGAAAACATAGCGTGGATAAAATATACTGTACAATCCACATGCAGAGTGATATGGACCAATAAATTATCTTCTGAAAAAGTGACTGTCTAATATCTGATTCTGTTGGGGCTTTTGAAATCAAGAATGATTTCAAGGATACTTCTCTACCCATTCAACCATTTTTAGGTAAAAATCTCATCTCATAGTGAAGTTTCACTTCAAGAACCATGTGCCTGCATGATCCTGTAAATGGAGTGTTTTCAATGAATAAAATGGCAATATTACCTTCTATGGAGCTTTTTGCTATGACTGGCAACATTTCAGAATCAGAAGAAAAGCAGGGATATAGTTTTCATGAATAGTGAGGAACAAAACACGTCATTGTTTTCCAATCCCTACATGCATTCTTCATGTCTTAAAGAGAAAGATCCAAAAAACAAGACATTGGTATCTGGGAGTCGAGCATTATTACTGTAGCACAGTGGAAGTAATCTTTCTTAAGTCTAAGAATTATATCCAAATAATGAATGACAGCTAATCAAGCTTGAAGCAGTGCTTGGCATTGTGGGAACAATCTATCCTAAGGCTAAACCAAGAATATGTCTAAATTCTTGACTGTTGAAGTTTTCAGGAGTTTGGGGGAGTTTTGCAATCAGTATGCTGATGACACTCAGCTCTGATTCAGATACCATCTGAATCAGGATGCAATATTTAGCTGGAAGAGGGCCAATAAGTTGAGGCTGAATCCAAACAAAACAGAGAATTGGTGAATTGGTGATTCTCAGGTACAGGAACTGGAGACATTGCTTATTAGAAATGAAATTACATCCTGTCAGAAAAAAAAAAAGATACCTAGTTCTGGAGACACAAGTAGAAGCGTTATTATTCCTAGAAGCCCAACTGACTTCTGTGACTAGGTAGGCCTATTACCAGCTTTGCCTTTCCTATTACAAATTACAAATCTGCTTTATCACTAAGGTCATCCACAGAGATTTTATGGTAGGTGACAAGATTATACACTATCATATTTTGGTCACTTGTGGATGCAAGTGGTGGGGCTGTATGTTACTGGCAATGAAGCTGTCTTCAACCCCCTGAATACTTAAGAAACTTCTGTCCTTCCCAGCAAGTCTCTCTATGTAGCAGATTTTATGTTGTGGATTAGTTCAGTGGCTGGTGACCACTGAGTACAGCTGTATTTTAAAAATATATTGATATTGATAATGGATCCCATAACCACACAGAAAATATTTCTACCACACCACACAGAAGAAATATGTATTTTTTTACATATTTATATATAAATTCTGAAATATATATTCTGGCTAGAAAATGTTCTTCTATTCACTTGCCTAAGGAAATTCTGTTCTTGGTTGTATTTTTTCTAACCATACTAAAAGGTATCATCACTAAAGACATTACGTGTGGGATGAGTAAAACACATTTTCTCAAAACAAGAAATAGCTGGCCACTATGGTTTCTTGCAGCTTAGCTAGCTGGTACAAAACTAATAAATTCTTACTTCCTCAAGGCACATAGTGGAGAGATCTGTGAAACTTGGGTATCACAAAAGTGCCATTCTACTATTATTTTGTCAGCTGTGTAGTAATACACCAGGAAGTTGTCCCAGAAAAGTTCTTACCAATGAGTAGCTTAAATGTTCTCTTCCTACAGGAACAAGCACAACTGCAGCCTTTGGTAAAGGATCACTGGATAAGAATTTTTGCTTCCCATAGAGCAGGATATCCCAATAAAAACTTACTTGAATTGAATCATCACAATCCAACTTCCATCAAACTCGAACTTCCACCAAGATCCAACTTTGGATCTAGAAAAAAAATATAAACTAATCATGGTCTCACCATAGAAATTTTCCTTGAAATTCTATCATCCTTATTCCAGTATGACTGGTGATTTAACAAAGCATCCTAGCAGGTCCACATCTAGTTTCATCATAGCAGGATACATTCTGTAAATATAAATTCCTCACACTAAAACAATATATTAAAGATCTCAAACTGAGGTATTACTGCCTGCAGAAACAAAACTATACATGGAATCTTCACTATATTTGCTGGTCTACTCTTTCTACTATATGTTTCTCCTGCTTTGTGATACTTTGGTTGAATAGTCTCATTGTCATCACCATAGTGCAATACGAAGTTGCATTTAAAATGTGTGAGACATGCTTAAGCATTAAACAGTGTGTGTGTGTGTGTATACACACACATATTCACATGAGATTCGCTAGACTATTATGTGGATCAAGGAAAGAGCTTTCATCCCATAATTTGTTGCTATTTGTACCACATGCTCAAACACGGTAAATTAACCACTATTCAAATTTCTCTGTAAATGCGTCAGAACTCCATTGCACACTCCAGTTATGACAGCAATGTTGCGACACAATTTTCTAGATTAAGCCTTTATTCAGAGGCATACTTTTACTGTGGTTTACTGTGCGCATAACCAGAAAGAGAAACCTAACAGTCTTCAAAGATGAAACATTCTGGGAAGCAGTTGTGATCTCTGTCAGAACTGCCATCTATATTCAGTGAAATGTGTGCATGTGTGTGCATGTGTTTAATCACTAGAACCTTGTGATAATTGCTTTTAGAGGACATCTAATATTCTCTTTTCCAACACACTGGATAAAATGACTGGCTTTGGTATGTTCCCACAGATAGTTGTTTGTTGTTTCACTGTCTCAAAACATTTTCTTTCCAGCTTACCGAAACTGTCCTTTACAGCAAATCACACATTGTACTGAGGAAAAACAATCTGGGAAAAAATAATAATTCTGCATTTATAGCCCTCCATGTCACTGGGTTGTGCAAACCTGTACTATACTGGACAATACCTACAGTATATGCCCCTTGCTTCAGCAAAGGATCATTACCTTGTCGTGGTGCTGGAGCTTGAGCACCTCAGTGATGCCATGAGCTAAACCGTGAAGGGCCACCCAAGACAGGAAGGTCATGACAGAGAGGACAGACTAAATGCGATCCCTGGGGAAGGTAATGGCAACCCACCCCAGTATTCTTGCCGTGAAAACTAAATGGATCAGTACAACCAGAGATATGTCGGTATACCATCAGAAGATGAGAAACCCAGGTCGGAAGATGGTCAAAATGCTACGGGGGAGGAGCAGAGGATGAGTTCAACTAGCCCCAGACATGATGACGCAGCTAGCTCAAAGCCGAAAGGACGGCTAGCGGCCGACGGTGCTGGTGGTGAACGGCGAATCCAATGTTCTAAGCATCAACACACCATTGGAACATGGAATGTAAGATCTAAGAGCCAGGGCAAATTGGATGTGGTTATTGGTGAAATGTCAAGATTAAAGATAGACATTCTGGGCGTCAGTGAACTGAAATGGACTGGAACGGGCCCCTTCACATCAAATGACCACCAGATCTACTACTGTGGACAAGAGGACCACAGAAGAAATGGAGTAGCCTTCATAATTAATAGTAAAGTGGCTAAAGCAGTGCTTGGATACAATCCAAAAAATGATAGAATGATCTCAATTCAAATTCAGGGCAAGCCATCTAACATCACAGTGATCCAAATATACGCCCCAACCACAAATGCTGAAGAAGCTGAAGTAGAGCAGTTCTATGAGGATCTGCAGCACCTACTGGACAACACGCCTAAAAGAGATGCTATTTTCACCACAGGAGACTGGAATGCTAAGGTGGGCAGTCAAATGACACCTGGAATTACAGGTAAGCATGGCCTGGGAGAACAAAATGAAGCAGGACATAGGCTGATAGAATTTTGCCAAGACAACTCACTCTGCATAACACACTCTCTTCCAACAGCCTAAGAGATGGCTTTATACATGGACTTCACCAGATGAACACCGAAATCAGATTGACTACATCCTTTGCAGCCAAAGGTGGCGGACATCTATACAGTCAGTAAAAACAAGGCCTGGAGCTGACTGTAGTTCCGATCACGAAGTTCTTCTTGCACAATTTAGGATCAGACTAAAGAGATTAGGGAAGACCCACAGATCAGCTAGATATGAGCTCACTAATATTCCTAAGGAATATGCAGTGGAGGTGAAGAATAGATTTAAGGGACTGGACTTAGTAGATAGGGTCCCGGAAGAACTATGGACAGAAGTTCGCAACATTGTTCAGGAGGCGGCAACAAAGTACATCCCAAAGAAAGAGAAAACCAAGAAGGCAAAATGGCTGTCTGCTGAGACACTAGAAGTAGCCCAAGAAAGAAGGAAAGCAAAAGGCAACAGTGATAGGGGGAGATATGCCCAATTAAATGCAAAATTCCAGAGGTTAGCCAGAAGAGATAAGGAATTATTTTTAAACAAGCAATGCGCAGAAGTGGAAGAAGACAATAGAATAGGAAGGACAAGAGACCTCTTCCAGAAAATTAGAAACATCGGAGGTAAATTCCAGGCAAAAATGGGTATGATCAAAAACGAAGATGGCAAGGACCTAACAGAAGAAAAAGAGATCCAGAAAAGGTGGCAAGAATATACAGAAGACCTGTATAGGAAGGATAACAATATTGGGGATAGCTTTGACAGTGTGGTCAGTGAGCTAGAGCCAGACATCCTGAAGAGTGAGCTTGAATGGGCCTTAAGAAGCATTGCTAATAAGGCAGCAGGAGATGACGGCATCCCAGCTGAACTGTTCAAAATCTTGCAAGATGATGCTGTCAAGGTAATGTATGCTATATGCCATCAAATTTGGAAAACACAAGAATGGCCATCAGCTTGGAAAAAATCAACTTATATCCCCATACCAAAAAAGGGAAACACTAAAGAATGTTCAAATTATCAAACAGTGGCATTCATTTCACATGCCAGTAAGGTAATGCTCAAGATCCTGCAAGGGAGACTTCAGCAATTCATGGAGCGAGAATTGCCAGATGTGCAAGCTGGGTTTAGAAAAGGCAGAGGAACTAGAGACCAAATTGCCAATATCCGCTGGATAATGGAAAAAGCCAGGGAGTTTAAGAAAAACATCTATTTCTGTTTTATTGACTATTCACACAGCCTTTGACTGTGTGGACCATAACAAATTGTGATAAGTTCTTAGTGGTATGGGGATACCAAGTCATCTTGTATGCCTCCTGAAGAATCTGTATAACAACCAAGTAGCAACAGTAAGAACAGACCACGGAACAACGGACTGGTTTAAGATTGGGAAAGGAGTACAGCAGGGCTGTATACTCTCACCCTACCTATTCAACTTGTATGCAGAACACCTCATGCGACATGCTGGGCTTGAAGAATCCAAGGCTGGAGTTAAAATTGCTGGAGGAAACATTCACTATCTCAGGTATGCAGATGATACCACTTTGAAGGCTGAAAGCGAAGAGGAACTGAGGAGTCTTATGATGAAGGTGAAAGAAGAAAGTGCAAAAGCTGGCTTGCAGCTAAACCTCAAAAAAACCAGGATTATGGCAACCAGCCTGATTGATAACTGGCAAATAGAGGGAGAAAATGTAGAGGCAGTGAAAGACTTTGTATTTCTAGGCACAAAGATTACTGCAGATGCTGACTGCAACCAGGAAATCAGAAAATGCTTAATCCTTGGGAGAAGAGCAATGACAAATCTCGATAAAATAGTTAAGAGCAGAGACATCACACTGACAACAAATTTCCACATAGTTAAAGCAATGGTGTTCCCCATAGTAACATATGGCTGCGAGAGCTGGACCATAAGGAAGGCTGAGAGAAGGAAGATCGATGCTTTTGAACTGTAGTGTTGGAGGAAAATTCTGAGAGTGTCTTGGACTGCCAGAAGATCAAACCAGTCCATCCTCCAGGAAATAAAGCCAGACTGCTCACTTGAGGGAATGATATTAAAGGCAAAACTGAAATACTTTGGCCACATAATGAGAAGACAGGACACCCTGGAGAAGATGCTGATGCTAGGGAGAGTGGAGGGCAAAAGGAAGAGGGGCCGACCAAGGGCAAGGTGGATGGATGATATTCTAGAGGTGACGGACTCGTCCCTGGGGGAGCTGGAGGTGTTGACGACCGACAGGAAGCTCTGGCGTGGGCTGGTCCATGAAGTCACGAAGAGTCGGAAGCCACTAAACGAATAAACAACAATATGCGCCTTGACATCATGAGTCAATATAATATATTGAGAAGTCATAATATTAATCTTTCACTAACATTATTTAGTATTTCCTTTTCTGTGTGGCTTTCTAAATTCCCTGCCCCCTGCAGATTAGGAGGAAGTAAAAGTAGTTCCATAAAGTCTTTGCCTGACTTTCTGTTTGGTCATAGTGGAGTTTGGACACTTCTGAAACTTTTTAAAATATAACACTAGTTTGGATGAGCAAGAACTTCAGCAGCAAAGCTGTTTTAGACAATAAAATGTTGCTTTGCATAACAAAAAAGCTTCATTTCACTGCTGAAACAAATCTACTTTGGATAAAACAAGACTGTTCACTCCTCTGTTTTTAAAAATGAAATGGTTTTGTAAGTAAAAGCTCTTTATCATTTATTAAAATAAAAGAATGGTAGATTTTGAAAGAACCACCTGGCTTCACTGCCCACCCAAAGCTTTTTCTGCTTATGAAGAGTCACTCAAACCACTGTGCATTGTACATTCCTACACTTCTTAGAAAGCTATTTTTCTCCTATAGTGTGGCCTCTCCTTTTGATAATTGTCATGTGATGAAGGATCTCCAGTAGAAGTCAGCATATGCGCAGGGCATCCAGCCAACTGGGAAGAATTCTCATGCACATAATTCCACAGCAAGTTGAAAGATGCATGGCCTAGCTCACATGCTAGCTTCTTTCATTACTATTGAGACATTTGAAGGGATAAATAAGAAAAAGAAAGAAAAAGCTAAAATTTCCAAAGGTTAATTTTCTGAACCTGGCCTTGTTTACACATTTTATTTAGAGCTACTAAGGCACTTAGATCAGTCAATGAAATGCTGATATGTTTCATTATGTAATAATTGTGTTGCTATTTATTAAGGCATGGAAGCTGTATTTGAATGTGTGATTTGGCCGTTATATGGGACAGAATTAAATCTGAGTCCCATATATCTGGGAAAGCCTAAATACATTGTATGTTCATTCTATATGAGGTGGCACAGTTTGGCATCAACAAGGCACTTCATAATATGGAGATGATAGAATTCTCCTTGCCAAGACAGTCAGGAGACCTGAGTCACATCGAAGCTTAGATCACCAGTTCCAACATCTAGGAGAATCCATCCATCCATCCATCCATCCATCCATCCATCCATCCTTCCATCCATCCATCCATCCATCCATCCATCCATCCATCCTTCCATCCATCCATCCACATGCGACCTTGACACATGCAAAGAAGTTCTTCCAGCTATTGGAACTGCTGAAAAAGGCCCCAGAAGAGTGATAAAGAGAAGCAATATGGCTATTTTGTTTTATTCTTCGGCATGAAGAGAGCACTTTGCTTTACGAAGCACTTTCAACAGAGTGCCTCATTCAACCTTTCATCAAAGCAAAGCTCCCTTTGGAGATCTGCACAACTCTTCTGTAGATAATTTATTTCACCTGTCTAATCCCAAACAATCTGCCTGCATTCTCAATATGCCCCAATAATAAAAACTGCAGGACCATGTCTTTTAAAAGTTCACGTATTGAATTTAAAGATACCTTTCCTGGAACATAAGGAAGGACCTTCTCCATTAGTTCCAAAGAGACACAAACCTCACTCAAGAGTTCTGCTTGGTTACCACAAAAGTTAGCTTAGGCTGTGTAGTTGAGATGCATCTCTTCAGCCAAGCCTTTAAAAGTTAGGTTAGTTAATAGAACTTTAACACTTTTTTTTTCAGTGTAGATTCTTTATTTTTTGTACTGTGAACTTCCTCAGTAATCCTCTGAATAGAAAAGTAGAATATTAAGCACATATATACAGTACATATGTGCTTATATATTTTCATCTTTTGGTGGGAAGGATTCTGAAGCAGATCCTCTTATAGCACGGAATTAATAAATAGTTTGAATACTTATTTGATTCCATTAAAATACATTTTGATGCTTTAAATTGACTTAATAAAAGTTGAGGAGCTTTGTAACTTTGTTGTATCCCCAAAACAGTTAGAATTTAATGTTATATTAATATAATTTACATCTATAAGTCTTCTTGGTTTATTATAACAGTCCACCTTGTCCAGTAACTTGCATGAGGCAGGGTAGGTGTGAGAAAGACCTTTGTACTTTAGAATAAGCAACTGTTTTAGTGTGAGACCACCAGCTGCAGAAAAACACAACTGGCATTGAGGATATTGGAAAAGTCACAGGCTGGTAGCTAGCCTTGTCTGAAGCATTTCTGAGTGCTATTCGAGGCCATCTTCAATACCTCAGGAACAGATTTCATGGAAAGGAGAATGGAAATGGGGTTTATAAGAATCAGAAAAATCACCTTGCTCAATGACTACGTTAGCTTAATAATGAGGAATAGAGAAATAAACCATTTTGGAGAGGCTATCCCATTTTCTAAGTTCAGCATTAAAGGTCACTTTATATAAATCTGTGTGTACTTCCAGAGGGGGATAATATCCAGTAGTTTAGGATTTTTAAAAAAAAATATTTATTATTTTTAACAAAACAATCATTAATCTTAAGGAAAAAAAAATAAAAGTACAAACTAAAAATACAAAGTAAGAAGGGGGGAGGAAGAAAAATCCAGATGTCAAGAAAGGGCTGTCAGAAATCTGTGATTTATCTGTTTTGAAAAAGCCATTCTTCTGTACTAATTAAAAGATGCAGCAATATTTCTTATTACAGCAGAGATTCTGTGATATTTTGCAATAATAACTTGTACTGTTCATATATAGTAGTGAATTCATTGGTAAAGCAGTGACTACTGATAAATATAAAATATAAAATAGTTTTTTTAAAAAAAAATCAGTAGTTAAGGATGACTGTATCTGGGCTGCAAAAGTCTAGGCAACCACCAGGTGGCAGTAGAGAGAGACAGAAAACTCTAAATCTTTGCTACCATCTACTGGTTAACTGCACTTTTGTATATCAGGTATGGCAGTCTTATTGTCACAGAAAAAGTCATATTTTTGGCGTTAATCTCAGCTCATTTTTATTTCTTCTCACTCTGCTAATAGTTTGCTCTTTGGATTAATCAAGTATCTACCAATTGAGCTGTTTTTTGTGTTACACAGAGCATATAAGCTTAGAGCAAATGTAAGATCTCTAAAGCTTTGCTTCTGAAACACAACACCCCCTCAGAAAAAGCTCTTTTATTCACAGCTGTAAAAATCCTCTTCCCTTCAAGCCATTCTGCTAATTTAGGTAAGGGAAGTAAGAATACGGATTCAAATGTGTAATCAATTGATTAGCAGTGTTACCTGTTGTAAATCAGGCAAAATCTCAAAGTCGTGGGCAGGGAGGTAGGTCAGGAAGACTGAAGAGGTGGGGGTTATTTCCCAGTACAGGCCATGGTTTTATACATAAAAATCTATTCAGGTCTAACATAAATGCCAATCTGGATGACACAGAGGGAAAAAAAGGCATGACTCTAGTACAGAACAAGAAACAGGATTAGTGTGAACAAGTACATTTTTATATTGCTGCTTCTGCTTTTCCATATCTTGGTATTGCTTGATTTATCACTGTTTCTTTAGCTAACAGCACAATCCTGTCCATGTTTATACAGAAATAAATCCCACTGAATTTAATGAGGATGGAGTCCCAAGTTATATATATAGGATGACAACCAAAGGCTATAATTCTATGCTTGCTTACTTGGGAGTAAGCCTTGTGGAACACAGTGATGTATTTCCAAGAGAACATGTAAGGGTTTTGCAATCAAGTTTTGTATACCAGTTGGAAGATAATGAGTTGAGATTTCACGATGTTTCTTTTTTGAAGCTGTGAATTCTGAAATTCTTGAACCCTTTAATACAGAATAGAAGGAATCTAGGAGTGGAGTTCAAAAAGTAGAACCATGGGCCACCCTTTCTAACTTCTACTTCTGGGAGAACAGGACATTAACTTACAACTCCCATTCCCAATGATAACTGTAGTGGAGAAAATGAATCTAACAAACCAAATGGAGGCTGCAACCTCCCCCCACCCCCAATCTTTCAGACATGACCAGGGTCAAATGCAATTCAAAGCCCCCTGCAGTCCCAAAAGAATTGAAGCTTCCTCACCAGCTCACAGTACAGCCCAAGGGCAGCCCTAATAAGGGAGCTGAAGCATAGTAACAAGGTACGAAACCCCAAGGTTCCATCCTCAATCAGCCTCAGTGACCTCAACGTTCCACCTCTTTTAACAACGGGTTCCTTCAACTTCACTGCCCTCCTGAAAGGCCCGTTTTGCCTAACAATAACCCCAGGTACACTGACAAGACCTGCCCAGCTTCCCCAAACTGGCCAGCAAATCAGAACCCTAGTATTTCCTGCCTTGTAGCCCTCAACATCTGTAAAAAGCTTTGCTTTCTCACTGCTTTCTCTTTTTTGTAAAGCAGGCACCCAATGATCATTGTAATAAAGCTTGGTTCTTCTCAGTGTGTGCTCCTCCTTCAGACTGAATCCATGACATAATAACTGAAACTTCACCGTGCCTTCTGAGAACTGGATGAGAATATTTAGCGCTGTGTAAGCATCTGGGGACCAGGTACTTCCAGCCCTATCTGCACTAAGGAACTCTCTTCTGGTATGGTTCCTGACTGGTGTCCATAGGGCTAAAGTTTCCATTCAGATCTTTGCTCTGCTCTTTTTGAGCACTGGATATCTCTGGTTCAGGGATACAGAGGTGTGACTTCCATTGCACTCCCATCTCTGTGGCAGTGCCAACTAATTCAGTATTTTTCAAGAATAGACAACCTTACATAGATCTCAAATAAACCAGGCAATTATTAGTATTAACCATATACTGAAACCTCAGTTTCTGTTTTACTGAACAGAGAAGAGCAAGGGGATGTTGTGATAGAGGCTGTATTTAAGTTCCTGTCTGCACACACAGGGCACAACGCTTAAAACGGTGGCTAAGGAAATAACCGCAGCACTTCTGTTAATGGGAGTTGTGTGAGGACTAGCCATTTGCTCGTAGTCCTTATGTAACATTCTTTTGTGTGATTTATTTCCATATCCAGAAGACCACAGAACAAACCAACTCCTTTTAAAATATACCATCTGGGAGCACAGAAGTCTTTTGACCATTTCCATGTGGGAAGCCTTTTGCACTTACGATTTTAAAAGGCGAAGTTTTCTTTCACTCAAACTTCTTTCCTTCTCCTGTTAGAGGAACTACATAAGTGCAACCTTATGTGGCCTACGTTTTAACGTTAATGCATCCCAGAGCACGTTCAGCAACAGAACATCCTCTGAACCATGGATTTTTTCTTCAAAGAGAATGTATGTATGTATGCATTTATTTCTTAGTCACATTTCTATGGCCATCCATCTCGCACAAGGTGACTTTGGCTGGCATACAACTGCCCATATTGTTTCATACCTTTATTGGCACGTTCAGAACAGGAAAATGTAGGCCATGATTCCAGTGACTGGTGAACTGAACACATGCCATAGGCCCATTCAGGCCTGTATAAGAGAGGGGTCAAAAGAGTCAAGAAGGTGGCTACAAGCATGTACATAAAGCCCTGCCCCTTTTTCATGTGTGTTGTGTAAATAAAATGGGTTGGAACTTCAATCAAGTGATTGCAGATGCCTTCTTGATTTTTTTTTACACCATCCCTCCCCCCCCCACCCAGATGTTCATGCTTCCATTCATATAGCATAGGTAGTCCTCTCTTAATAACCACAATTGGGACTGGCAACTCCGTTGCTAAGCTCTGCAGTCACTAAATGAAAAATCATGGGACCACAATGGGCTTATGACCTCACTTCCCCTTAGATCATTAAGCAAAACATCATGTGGCCGTGCCTTACAAATTTACTTCTGCCTTCTCTATTTAACTCTGCTTGTCATCTCAAGCCAGTTGTGAAGCACACAAATGGCAATCACGTGACCGGGATGCTTTGACCATTGTAAATGTGAGGATCGATTGCAAAGCTATCTTTTTTCACACCATTGTAACTTCAAATGGTTGCTAAACAAGGCAATTGGTAAGCAAAGATGACCTGTATAGCTTGCCCACAAGCAGCAAGTGTCTAATGGCATTATTTGTTTCCAAATGGTGCAAGCCTTGATTTAAAATATGCAGAGGGAAAATCCAAGTGGGTATCCATAGTCTGCCAGCATTCTTTAAAGTAGCTAAATTCACAAATGAGAAGTGGGCTGGATCAGTTGTCTCTCTCTCCCCGCAACTCCCATTCCAGTTATATCACTAATTCCATCTATTGATTCCTGCAGAGAGAAGGAGATTTGGGGCAGGGGAGAGACCTTGTAGAAGCTACCTGTATGAGCAAGAACATTACACTCTCTGGGTTCCAGCTCATATGGGAGCTTCTGCAGTCGTACGAAGTGAAGGCTGCCTCTGATTTGCATTGTGTGTCTATGCAGGTCTGGCTTTAGGCTAAGGCTAAAAGCCATGTAGGCACTGCCCTTGGGTGTCAAAGCTTATGGGTGCCAGTGCCACCCCTCCTTCTGAATCATTCTAAATGATGCAGGGCATTGTATTGGCAGGATGTGGTGCTGTCGGTCACTGCGGCCTACGGGCACCATATATCCTTGAACCAGCAGAGTGTTACAGGAAGTTCATGATACTTAATGCTGCCCTGCTTCTTCCTCACATGTCAATATTATTGGAATGAAATCTGCAGCAATAGCAAATGCTATGATGGGGTTTATCAGTGCTAAATGGATATGTGGAGTGATTTTTGTGCAAAAAGGGACGAAGTGTTCATAAAAACTGATAAGTTACTATAAGGCATAAGTTTTCGTAAGCTCATTGTTAGCCTTAAACAGTGCTGCCAGACTCTGATGTTTGGTTACCATAGAGCAACACAGCTCTCCTTCTACAATTCGAACCACTATATAGTAAAGATGATTGTTGGAGGGTACAGTAGAACTATAATATGTATGTCCTACTACTCCTAGCCACTGGTGCATATACTTTATAAATTTTAATCTTTTTATTGCTTAATGTGTTTATTGGCTTTTTTAAAAAGATGAAATAAAGTATATACATTTTACATTGGCAGGTGACAAAGAATTAGAAATCCAGCATTGCTTCCTATTCTCCACGCTAGATGGGGCGACTGGTTCTTGGGGTTCAGCAACATCTGGAGGACTGTGTATACACTCTACACCTATAGTATACAGATTTAATGTACAGATTTCACAAATCAGTCACTGAGCCAAGTCATTCAGTTAATACAGAACAAGAAAGGCTGTCATATAATTACTTAGAATAAGGAAGAGAGAGAGAGAAAAAATAAGGAAACTTGAACCTGAATATTTTATAATTCAGCTAGCAATGAGACTGTTTCCTAGAACAAGCTGTCACAGAAAAATTAAATTGGTGTATATACAATTCATGCAATTTTACATCATGTTATATTATTCAGTTTCATTCATTTATGTATTAACCTGCAGTTTTTAAGAAGTGAAGTCCTCTCAAAATACTATTCACTTGTGTACTTCTGTTATTAAATTAAAGGTGCAGTATCTTTACAGATTTAGTAAAGGCATTGTGTGATCTCCATAACTTCCACTAGTTACAGCCTAAGTGCCACATTTTATGCCAGTGCAACCCTCAGAGACTTCTCAGTGATGGCCCACATTGAGCATGTTATACAGTGGCATCCATGGGAGGGGGGTGCAAGAGGGTCAGAGTGATGGAAAAGAGTTGCGCCATCGCAACACAAATCCCATCCCTGTTTTACATATATCACATTGCATGCATGCTCCACCATTGCATGTGTAAGGAATATCACATGTACAAAGAATCTGTCCTACCAGTCAGAAATCACGCTGAGACAAGGAATAGGTCTCTAGTGTTTATTACTGCTACATAAGACAGAAAATCCTAACAAACTGAAGAAGCGTGGGAAAAACCCAGACAGATAAACCCCAAAAGTTAAGGCGGGTCTGATCTGTGTCTCTTTGAATGGCTGCTTAATTCCTCAGTACTACGCATGCGTTTTCCCCCCTGGATAGAGGCCCCCTCCTGCTCGCCATCAGTACTCATGACATCACCCTCCCCTCCAGATTCACGTTCCATTTCAGCCCCCTCCCTTCCAGAGGTCCGATAAGAGTCCATCTCTCCTTCCAAGCTCCCATGGGAACTGGGCAATGATGGAAATTCTTCAAAGGAAAACTCCTCCAAGGACAAATCAGTGCTACTCTCCAGGTCTGATAACGCTTCTGGCCCAGGTGGCTGCTGCTGGAAAATAGCTAGATAATTAGAAGATTCTTCCCCCGTCCCCCTTGGGAAATGCAAGCCCGAGGTGGAGGGCTGCGGCTCTCCCTCCTCCTCTCTCTCTGGCCTCAGAGCCTCAGGCGGGGGTGGAGGCTGCAAACTTACGAACTCCTCTGCTTGGGATTCCTCTGCTTGCTCAGTCAAGTGAGGAATCTCTGGTAGAGTGCGAGGCTTGGGTTTGTGAGGGAAAAGCTGATGGAATCAATGAACCAGCATTGGTGCATGCACATCTCTGGCATTCTCCCACGTGCGCTCTTCCTCAGGGTACCCTTTCCAGTGTATTAAATATTGGATGCCCCTTCCCCTCCTCCTAGAGTCCAGAATTTCCTCAACTTCGTATTCCTCCTCCCCCTCCACAATTACTGGAGGTGGGGGGGGGCAGTTGTGATCCTAAGGCACTTGGGGGAGAGTCCTTGGCTAGCAAGGCTCTGTGAAAGACTGGATGGATTTTCATGGATGCTGGAAGCTTTAAGCGATAAGCCACTAGATTTATCTGCTGTACCATAGTGAAAGAGCCCACAAACTTAGAGTCCAACTTCTTGGACGGCCTGGTAGAGGTCAAAAACTTGGTAGAGAGCCACACTTTGTTTCCTACAGCAATCGCTGGGCTCTCTTGTCTGTGAGCATCTGCAGCTCTCTTGTAAGCACTCTTTGCCCTGTTCAGCTGCTCCTTTAACAACTCCTGTGCGGCTTGTTGCTCTTTAAGAAAATCAGCCGTGGCTGGAACAGCTCCCTGCTGGGAAGAGGTGGGCAACACCCGAGGGTTAACCCCATAGAGTGCTTGGAAAGGAGAAATCTTGGTTGAGGATTGCACAGAGTTGTCATAAGTAAATTTTGCCATGGGGAGCAGGGCTGGCCAATTGTCTTGCTGATAAGTGGTGTAACACCTGAGATACTGATGTAACCATTGGTTAATTTTCTCAGCTTGCCCGTTACTAGCCGGATGATGCGATGATGATAGGTGGATCTGGACCCCTAATGACTGGAAAAGGGCCCTCCAGAACCTGGAAGTGAACTACGGGCCTCTGTCACTCACCAAGTGATTTACCATGCCTCTATACCTAAAAACATGGTCCATGAACAACTGCGCTGTGGCTTGTGCAGATGGGAGGCCCTTGCAAGGAATAAAATGCACCATTTTAGTGAAAAGGTCCACCACCACTAGTATGGAAGTCAGCCCCTGGACCAGGGGTAAATCAGTGATGAAATCCATGGAGATTGTATCCCAAGGCCTAATGGGGGTGGGTAGGGGTTGGAAGAGTCCTGTGGGCTTCCCTGGGAGAGGCTTGGCTCATCTACAGGTATGACAAGAAGCCACGTAGCCCTTTATGTCTGCAGTCATCTTAGGCCACCAGTAGTCCTCAGAGCTCTATGGAGAGTTTTGAAAACTCCTCCGTGGCCTGCCGTTTGATGGTCATGGCAAAGTCTCAGTACTTCTTCCCTCAATGAGGGGGGAATGTATAATCGCCTGCTATGCCAGAGGATTCCTGCTTCCACATTAAATGGGGAGGCAGTGTCTTGCGGGTCCCTCTGGAGGTCATCCATCCTGGCCCTGGCATACGGGTCCTGTTTTTGCTGAGCTCTGACTCTTGTAAGACTCCTCTGCTTGTCTGCCTGCTGCTAAAATCTCTGTCTGGTTCCCCCTCATAGACTGTGAAAGTTGTGAGGTTGTAATATAGTAGCCTGTACCTCCTGGTGAGTAGCGGGGGTTGCCTGAATGGATCGAGAGAGGGCATCTGCCAAACAGTTCTGTGCCCCGGGAACATAAGAAATAACAAAATTGAAACAGGAGAAAAACTGGCTCCATCTGATTTGGTGTGGGGTGAGGGATCTGGTGTTTTGTAGAAGCTGTAAATTCTTGTGATTGGTGCAAACTTTCACAGGAAAGGTGGCACCTTCTAGCCAGTGCCTCCACTCTTGAAATGCTGCTTTAATTGCTAGCAACACCTTGTTAAAAACATCATAGTTTCTCTCTGCTGGTGAGAGCATGCATGAAAAAAGGCACAAGGAAGCAATGTATTCTCGGTTTTGTTTGTATATTGCAATAACACTACCCCAATGGCAATATCAGAAGTATCTGAATGCATTATGAATTGCTTCGTGGGATCACGGTGCTTTAAAAGAGGCTGGGATGCAAAGAGTTGCTTAAATTCTTGGAAGGCTGCTTATCTCTCTCCCCCCAAATGAATTTTGACCCTTTCTTCAAAAGTTGGGTGAGGGGTTTAGCCCTGTCACTAAATTTATTTATGAATCTCCTGTAAAAATTGCAAAACCCTAGAAATCTTTGTACCTCTTTCACATTTCGGGGGGGTTGCCAAGAGAGAATTGCCTGGACCTTAGAAGGATCCATGGATATGCCTTCTGTTGATACCTTATAGCCCAGGAAATGTAATTCAGTTAAATCCAAGGCACACTTCTCTAACTTGGCAAACAGCTTGTTCTCTCTCAATCTTTGTAAGACATTACATACATGGGTTACATGAGTTGTAGCATCGTCAGAGAATATTAATATGTCATCTAGATAAATGACCAGATACTTATCTAGTAAATCAGAGAAAATTTGATTCATAAATCAGGAAAATATGGCTCCTGCATTAGACAAGCCAAAGGGCAAAACAAGGTACTCAAATTTACCAAACCTCGTATTGAAGGGAGTCAGATATTCATGCCCCTCTTTCATCCATATCAGATTGTATGCATTCCTGAGGTCCAACCTAGTAAAAATGTGTGCTTTCTGTAAGCGATCCAGCAGATCAGATATTAGTGAGACGGGATAATTTTCTTTTATCGTGAGTTTATGAGGGAACTGAAATCGTGTACCACTCTCATGGGTGCCTCCTGGTTTGCCGGTGCCAACGGGTCAGGCTTCTTTGGTACGAAGAAGGTAGGAGCAGATGCTGGGGAAGTAGATGGCCGGATGAAACCCTTTTGGAGATTAGAATCCAAGTAATCCTTTAAGGTGACTAGTCCCTTGGGGGACATGGGATATTGTTTCCTTGCTGGAATCTTGGCTCCTGGTATCAACTCAATGGTGCAATCACAGTCCCTGTGTGTGTGTGGGGGGGGGTGTAGTGCTGTGGCCTCTGGTTTGCCAAAAACGTCTGCGAAATCTGCATACTTGGCTGGCAACTGGACCCCCCCCTGCTTCTGTGGCTTCACTGGTTGCTGGAGAGAGGAGAGCGGCTTGAATCTTGTGGTGCTGGCATTCCTTAGCTGGGAAGGAGATTGCTCCCATAGTCCAGTTCAACAATGGATTGTGGATCTTCAGCCAAGGTGTGCCGAGGACTATAGGCACATTAAGTGATGCTGTAACATAAAGTTGGATCCACTCAGTGTGGTCTCCCATTGTTAGTTGCAAAGGTTCTGTGAACCTTCTAATCAGCCCTGCCTTGAGGGGCTGGCCATCAATGGTCTCCATTTCTATGGGATGTGGCAATTCTATGGTTGGGATGTTGAAGTCTTGTACAGTCTGTACATCAATAAAATTGGTGGAAGCTCCAGAATCCACAAGGGCCTCTAGCTTGACCTGGTGCTCTGGGTTTATGTGCATTATGACTGGTAAGTAGTAAAAGGATTGTCTGGAATCCTCGGAACGAGCCCTCCTTAATTGATTGATGGTCTCCCTGCTGAGCTCTGTGGAGGGAGACCAACGGAGTTTCCCTGGTTGGAAGTAGAGGTGGAGGTGGCTCTTGGTTCAGCTGCTTGCCCTGGGGCTCTTACGGAATTTGCTTGGCTTCTCGCTGGGCAAGCTCTCACCATGTGCTCTCACCTGGGCTCCGCAGTAGAAACAGAGGGCTCTCTCTCTCCTTCTCTGTCTCTCAGCCTCAGAAGTAAGCCTCCTGCTCACCCCGATCTGCATCGGCTCCTCTGGTCCTGAGTAAGGAGATGCTGCGGAGAGAGCTGGAAATCCTGGAAGCACCCTGAGGCCCCTGCCTCTCCCCAGGTGCATCTGTCTGAGCTCTTCTAGCCTGGCATCTATGACCACAGACAACTGATATAAACCTTCTAGAGTAGCTGGTGTTCCCTGGCGCACTAATTCATTTTTAATTTCTTCATCCAGCCCCTGTTTGAATTGGTCTTTCAAGGCACTCTCATTCCAGTCCAGATCTCCTGCTAACAGCTTGAAATCAGCAATGTAGATTCCCACTCTCTTGTTGCCTTGCTTGAGCTTCCAAATTTCCCGGCTGGCAGTGACCTCTCTGATCGGGTCGTCAAAGTGTGCTCGGAACCATGCCAGAAAATTCTGGTAGTCATTGAGAATTGGGTCGTTGTTCTCCACCATGGGAATAGCCCATTTGGCTGCTGGGCCCTTTAGTAGACTGAAAATGAAGGTGACTCTGGTTCTGTCTGTGGGAAACTCTGCCGGTCTGCTGTCAAAAAACATTGTGCACTGTGTGAGAAAAGTTCTCAACTGTCCTGCTTCTCCTCCAAACTTCTCTGGTAGACTGCCCTGGGATCTCAAGACTACTGGTGGAGCTGCTGCTGCTGGCACCTGTTGTGGGTTAACCGGAGCTGGTTGTTGTAACTGCTGTAGCATAGCTGCTTGTAATGTGTTGATCTGGAGATCTACTTGTTGGTGGTGTTGTTGCAGGGCTGCTGCCAATTGTTGGATGGCTTGCCGAATTTCCTGGTTTTCCGAAGACATTTTCCCAAATGTCTCTCCTTTATTTTTCTTTGTCCCTCCCTCTTTCAATGGGAGTAGGAGTTTGTTAGGGTTGATGTCCTAACAGTCAGGAATCACGCTGAGATGAGGAATAGGTCTCTAGTGTTTTATTACTGCTACAAAAGACAGAAAATCCTATCAAACTGAAGAACCGTGGGAAAAACCCAGACAGATAAACCCCAAAAGTCAAGCCGGGTCTGTTCTGTGTCTCTTTGAATGGCTGTTTAACTCCTCACTACTACGCATGCATTTTCCCCCCTGGATAGATGCCCCCTCCTGCTCACCATCAGTACTCATGACAGAATCTGCAGACGCTGTTAATGATATAACAGTGAAGATGAGATGGAACCAAGGTGTGGAAAATTGTCATCAAATCTGACCAGCTCAAGAATTGCAAATTTGTTCCTTTCCCTAACTACTATTCTGAATCCAATGACTGCTAAGAATAAAGGAGCACTTCCAGATTATGGACCTGCTCTTTCAGGAAGATTGAAGCTGCATCCAAAAGAGACTGAACCTCTAAACCTAAGCACCCCTGTGTTGTCTAGATTTCATTTCAACATACAGATTATGCTAAAAATCGGACTGAATTTATTTCTTGTTTTCACAGGAATATGGGGCTGAGGGTTGTAGTCAAATCAAAGTCAAGGGTCTTTTAAAAAAATACTGTTTTAATTTATTTTCATGGACATCTAGCTGCAGTCAACAAAAATGCCACTAATTCTTTGAGTACACCCTAAAAGTCAAGGGGTCTTATTAACCCCTGTGAACTGATTCTTGTGACTTTTACAAGTAACATGGCATGACCTGAAACTAAGCCTGAAAAGAGGAGAAAGCACAATTGCCAAGATCAGTATCTGGATTTGTGACAGTTTCTTAGATCACTAGCAATTTAGGTCAATCCCCACAAACCATCTGCTGCTGGTCCTGACCACATCCAACTTAGTACCTAGCAGGTAAAACAAATACATATCTATTTTAACCACACACAAACCTATTTTAAAGGTAAGACTTCAAGGAAAGCTGTTTTGTCTCTTTCAACGAAAAGAACATTGACCTTTTTTCAACAGATGCAACACCATTCCCTTTTGTTCCAAAGGTATTTCCACTGATGCTGGAACAAAAGCTTTTTTAAATATTCATAAGATCAGACATCCTGATTCTTGTAATTTCTTCTGACTCATCTTGCTAAAGGAACTCATGCATATACATCTGGTGTGGCACAGCAAGCCTACTGATATCAGCCAGAGTATCAAAGTTATGCCTCCAAATTTCACAATATATGCTTTCATAGTTTGCCCTCGTTGGCTTGTGACAAGCACAAGAATCAAGTTAGTGCAAGTATCAAATGGAGGGACAGGAGCTTGTTGTAATGGATCTAGAGCTTTTTCAATGTATAGAGTGGAACAAATACAGAATCTAGTCCCTGTTCATATTTTTGACGAGTTGAATTCTGTCAAGCTATGAATTTAAAGGGGTCTACATAAACACTACTAAGCCTTTACATAATGATCTTATAATAATGTTCTTTCTCATTCTTACTTATGGGAAGTTGATAGTTATTTTACTAAATGTATGTCCCACTTTTCCTCCAAAGAATTCAAGGCAACATTTCTGTGGTCAGGTTACTATGAGGTCATGAGGTGATTCTGAGAGAACTTCATTTAGTGAGCTTTGTGCCCTGAGGTAGGATTTAAATTTAAGTCTTTCTGGTCCTGCCTAACTAAATGGGAGCACCTGGTCAACGTGGATGATTTTAAAAAGTTAAAAGAGTTAAATCTGGTTATTATTCAGATGGAACATCACCAGGTAATGTTGTTATAGACTAGGAAGTCAGAAATATATCCCAGGAGGCAACAATAGCAAACCACTTCTATTTTAATTGTTGCCAAGAAACTTACATGGATGTGTCCATAGAGTCACAAAAGTCAAGCTTGACTTTAAAAAGTCCCTTACGTTTATTTTAATGGTCCTAATCCAACACTCCAACCATGATTTCATATTTATCCCTCTCCATCAAGAAGAAAGGGACGCGGTGGCGCTGCGGGTTAAACTGCTGAGCTGTTGATCGGAAGGTCGGCGGTTCGAAACCGCGCGGCGGGGTGAGCTCCCGTTGTTAATCCCAGCTCCTGCACACCAAGCAGTTCGAAAACATGCAAATGTGAGTAGATTAATTGGTACCGCTTCGGTGGGAAGGTAACGGCGTTCTGTGAGTCATGCTGGCCACATGACCTGGACGTGTCCTATGGACAACGCCGGCTCCAAGGCTTAGAAACGGAGATGAGCACCGCCCCCTAGAGTCGGACTCGACTGGACTTTACGTCAAGGGAAACCTTTACCTTTACCCTATCAAGAAGAATGAAACTCTTCCCTAGCCACACATTTGACCATCTTTGTAAAATCATTATCCCCCCATTGTTGTGCTATCTTTAATTTTTTAAAATTTATTTATCTTCTCTGAAGCAAAATATTTGATTGGCTAAGAGTTCTGTCTGAGAAGCATTGGTTTGTGTTCTACAGTTCTTGCAAGTGACTTGGTTTCTTTAAAAAGAATATGATACCTAAATTAGAGCAGGAAACCAGATTGCCCTGATCACTGGGTGTTCCAGCCTGTCAGAATAGCCTGTTCTGAAGGTGCCGTATCCAAGATTGCCAGGCTTCCAGATATAATTAAAGATCAGTGGGTGGTGGCAGTTAAGATACGATTGGCTTGGTGATGCTTTCACTCCCATACATATACAGCCAGGCTTTTGAGAAAAGTGAAATGGCGAGAAAAACTGTAAGGTAAATTCCTATTTAGCCAAATGACACATTACTTAGGGCCCGAAAACTGCTTATGGCATATCACTTTTTAAAAGATTGGCCATAACTACACAGAATTATCACAGTCTCCTGTCTTTAGCATTGATAAATGTTTACTTGGTTTTAGAATGTAGGAAGTTGCTTTCCACAGAGTCAGAATTACTAATTCATGAAACTATATATTATCCACATACTATATAGTTCCACACACCTGCATTTGTCACACTCAGAGTTGTCTGCAGGGATGGGTCAAAAAGTCAAGATGGCTGTTGCAACTGCATAATTTTATATACATTGCATGCGCACACACGCACACACACAAATGGGCGGGGCTTCTATTGCATTGCCATAGCCACTATCCTGACTTTTTGACACCTACCCCACAGGTGGCCCTGGTCACACTAAGCCATAATGTGGAATGTTTGGGGTTAGCATGATGTGGGGGAATGTAAATGAGGAAAGCTTTACTTATAAAAAAAATTAAGGAAAGACTGTTCTGATGCTGATGTAGCTATATTATTTATTTTTATTTATACAATTTTATTTGTAAGCCCCCCAGAATCACTTGCATAGTGAGATGGGTGGTGTATAAATTTGATAAAATAAACAAACAAACAAGACCACATCAGTCTTAAAAAAAAACTGTAGGCAGTGTAAAAAGAGCAACAAGCCAAGAACAGTAAATAAATACAAATGCCATAAATCCTACACATCTTGCATATTTAGCACTGATGAGTCCTTATCAATCAGATCCTAAAAACCTTCTGAAACAATCAAGTTGGGGGCCAGGAGGCCATATGTATGGGAGCCACCCTGTCTTCAGGGGGTGTAAAGGTGGGAAGCTCCCAAAAAAGAATATCTGTTTTTAAGCCCCTTCCTGCCATACTTCTCAATAGGTGAGACATTTTCTCTTCACTCGGGGCCTGTTCTCTTTATTTGTGTTGGGTAGGCAGAATCTATCTGAAGCAGGCACCTATGGAGATGCAAAGTATTATTATCACAAAACACACATCCTGTATGCATCCAAGAAAAGTATTGTCCAATACTGTATCCTTTGGTCCCACCCCAAAACCTTTCACCAGCACTTTCTTGTATTCTTGGCACAACTAATCTGAATTTCTCCATCTTTATTGCAATTCCTAGCTTGGGGTAGAACATGAAAGCCAAGGAGAGTGGTGGGATTGTCCTTCCCTCTCTGAATGATGCCAGTGGAGAATGTTTGGTGAAGGAGCTACAGGATGAATGGGTTAGCCCCACAGTATCATCTCCTCAAGTAACATGAGCTCTGCTGGAGTACTTCTCTAAACCTTCTTAATTACTGAAGCTTGCATTTTGATCCTTTATAAATACTGCCTCGAATCAATTTGTTGTCAGGCAACAGCTGCAGCATTCATCACAACTTGTTTCCTAGGAAAAAGAAGTTAAATCTAAAATATGTTAATAGCCTCCATTTTTCAGTAGGGAGGTTTAATCGTGTGCGTGTCTCCACACATAAGTACATCTCCATTGAAGATAGGCTAGCCTGAAAAAAGCATCACTTTTGATCCAGCTGAAGAAGGCAAGAAGATTGAATATCCCTGTTAATTCCATAATTGGCATCTAGAATCTGTTCCAACCCTCCCCCCTTCCCTCCCCAAATCCGATTTATTTTGTACCAGAGGATTAAACTTACACTGAAGGTTCTTTATGGCCTGCAGGAGCTTGTAAAATTCAAATGTAAAAATTGTTAAGGGAACATTTTCATGGCAATTCCTACCTTAGGGTAATCCCACAGAAACAAAGACCAAATGTAAGAGGAGATGAACACCCACAATATATATATTTTGCTGGCTAACCACTTGTGGGAACATTCATGTTTTTGGGCAAGGCCCAAGTGGGGAGCTTCCAACATAAGTTAGGAGTGATCAGGATTCACTTCTGAAGAGAGTTCTAATGCAGTTTTTTTTAAAAAAAATCTGGGTGTTGGATTAATGAAATATTAATGCTGCCATCCTTCCTTCCTTCTTTGGCTTTGCTGTGCATGCTCAGCTGAGTAATTCGGTGAAATGATAGAGACATGAATAGAAATGCTAACTAGCATAAAGGCTAACCTTTAAAGTTTTTTAAAGCTGCCAGAGAGCTTTCACTGGTTTTTTTTTTTTAATCTGAGATGGAATATATAAATACTTTTTGTAAATCTGGCACCAGGGGAGGTAGCAGACAAATCTCAAGGAATCGGCTTCTAAGATTTAACACTTTTTTTTTATGGCAAAGAATAAGCTTAGGATGGGTGTCAGTTTCACAGTGTTGCATTCACAGTGCTTGTCATCACAATATATTCATGTTGTGCCTGATTCTCATTACAGTCACTGTCATCCAAACATGGTGATGGAATTTAAATATCTCACACTGGTTCTTCAGACAATGTACTGTAATCTGAAAGCAAATAAGTAGGTAAGAGAAAAGAGGGGAGAAAAGGACTGCATTAGTGTGTGGTTGCTGAAAGGTGACAGGTATCTCAAATTTAGCCTAAAGATGGAAATTAAGATTCACCAACATATTTTTGAACTATTACCAAAATATGAACAATGCTTATGATATTTGCTGGTCCCTTCATTTTAGTACTAAGGTTGTTTCATTTGATTGTAAGGGGAAAAAAATACAACCAGGAGAGTCCACAGGGTCTGGTAAAATAAATCAAGATGCTTGTGACAGTGCATTTGAAGCTCCAACTGCTCAATCACACCATTGCAGCCGCCATCTTGACTTTTTCAACCAGATCCTGGGGGCACCACTGAATGCAATGGTGTAAATCGGACATTAGAATATGCAAGTAAGATCTGCACTAAAATACACTGTAGAGTGCTGCTACTGAGGAATCGAGCCATTCTCTTACCAAAAGGTTCTTTCTCAATTCACATTTAGTTGTCCCTTGTACACTTCACTGGATATTCTACTGATACCTTCCACTCAGTAATCCTTTTAGGAGGGAAGAGGAATAGAATAGCAGCTCAGCCACAGGCTTGGGAAGCTGTTATAAACAAGAATGATTCCAATGAGTGCTGGGGAGTAACAGCTAATCTATTAAAGTTTCCACTCCATTAATTAATTTAAGAAGATACATGAACTTCTTCCACTATTTAGATTAAAATTAATTTCCTCCAGGATTCTGCTAACACAAGGACCTGATTCATAGATATTGTTAGACCATCATTTGTGTAACCATGACTTTTTAAAATAAATCACAGTTGATTGGGTTTACACAACATGCAGCAGCATAAAAAAGAGAGTTAGACCTCCTGCACAGCCACATCCCATTTTTATCACTCTTAGAGTATCTTATGACCCTGAAAATGGATAGCACAGTTCCTTGCCATTTTGAGGTAAGAAACCAAATTTTATAAACAAAAAATCTCCTTCCCAACTTCCTCCAAATCCCTGCCCCACCTATTTTGTGGTTCTTTGCTTTCTGACAGCATTACATATGGACTTTGCCTACCTCTGGATAGTTGACAAATCATAATCACTAGGTCAGATAGCACTCTAAGCCAAAAACAAACAAACCATGCTAGATAAACATTGTGCATGAACCAGGTCAGGAAAACATCAAGCTGATTTCTAAGCTACTACTCAACCAAGTAGCCCATAAAGATATCTGTTGAATGTTTGAATGATTATATTTTTATTCATCTAAGAACAAGGGTTCTTTGGCTGATTATGGACCCAGGGGAAAACTATACATTTAAATATTTACTCTAGCATAAGAATCTGCAAAAAATCACAATGACACAAGTTTCATGATGTCATCATGCAAATCCTGCTGTTACATACATTATTACAGACTTACAATACAAACGTGTGACATAAGTACATAAGCCATGGTATCTGCATGATGATGTCATTTGGCCCCATTTTCATCCTCTGTGGATACCCATGCTTACAAGGGAAAAGCAGCATACAGTAACCATCCCAAATGGAGTTTTATTTTAGCATACTGTTGCCTATTCATACACTCAGCCCTCTAGATCTTAAATATATATCTTGTCACATGTCAAGGTGTTATTCTTTTTTTTTCTTTTCTGAAATCCCTGAGTTTCTTCCAAGTCTATTTTGGCTGGACAAGCAACAGCAGTAACAGCCTGAACATCAAAGAGAGAATGACTTTTCTATGGGATTACAATAATGTCACAGGTAAACCTGTGCATATTATTTTTAAAGGTACATATACTATCTTATTGGTGCTGCAAACCTCCAGATGACCATTAGAAGGTAGCAAAGAGCTAAATTTTTTCATAACTCTAAATTGCCATCTAGTGGTCTGTTTTGCTCAGTCTCCAACCCAGTAGAGCTGGGTCACAGGTTCTTTTGGATTTAGAAGCAATGACCACACAGTATGAGAACTTAAGGCTATATACCAAGGCAGTATAAGAAAACAACATCATAACATGAGACAGCAAACAAAGAATATTGAGAAATACTGAAGGATATAACATAACCCAAGACTCCAATCAAAGAATATTCAGGAATACTGAAAAATGCAATAAGACAAAGAAAGACCTTCTGACAGCAGGTAAATTCCTTCACAGGCAGTAAACATGCAGCACCTTCCCAGTTGAAGTTCCATTCCATGGAAATTCTGACTAGGTTATATAGGCTCTGAACCATAATTAAGCACGCCTGCTTTTCAATGGTCTCATCTCACCAGATTTTATGAAGGACAGGGATGATAAGTCTATCTTATCTTGGAATGCTTTGCCTTCCTTCCAAGAATGAGACCATCAAGGTTCATGTTTGAGGATTTCTGCCAAGAATGAGACCATCAAAACTAAGAAGTCTTTGCTTATACCAGGTGGTGATGAGACCATCTCAATGTTAAGGAGTATCTGTTTCTCAAAATTAATTGGAGTGAAGATGAGAAAGATCATCCTACTCTGCATATGTGTCTCACCAAGGACAAGGCAGAGCAAAGTATAACCCAAGTATGACCCTTTAGTGACTAAAATATATGCTTGCTTAATTCTGCACAACATACTGAAACAGTAAATGAAAACTCATATAGAGGTCTATGTACCATGCACTTAAGGGAAAGAGATACACACCACTGTCTAAATCCTCCTTGCCCATCTTTTGATGGAACCCCCAAGACTACATGGTCTTCTAGAGCTTTGCAGTGCATATATGGTAGCCCTAATATACAAGTATTTGTGTACTAAAGAATCAAATTTTGATTCAGCTTTTATTTTTACATTCATAGCAATAGTTACATGTATTTCTTATAAATGTACACATTACAAAAACATTTTAAACCCTTTAACAAATGAGCTCAGGTAATACAGCATCTGTTTAAGAAGCTCAATATATCAATAGGCACTGTTTTATATACCAGCAAATTCTACCAAACAGCAGGAATACGGTAAAAGATTTCAGCAATTTATACAATTTTCAATTTGTACATTGGCTTTTTCACACTCATTTTTCATAAACTCCTAGGAATGGAAAGAACAGAGATTAGTTTAGGTAACAATTACCACAATTCACAATTGCATTAGCACCTATTAAGCTTCATTGTTCTGTGGAAATTTTAATGATATATTCTAGAGTTAATAAAAGCAGAAGATGATTAGAAGTAAAATTGTTTCCATGTAAGCTGACAGGACTGCTGAGCATAATAATATATTTCTAAGACGACCTGTTTGGAGTTTACTCCATAATTTAATGTAAATTCTAAGAACTTTTTTTTTCTTCTTCTTCTGGTTAAATGTTAATGTGTTACCTTTTAATACACAAAGAGTTCTAATGGATGTAAAGATCCATTGATGCAGTTGCTAATAATTTAGAAACCTGACTATCTCAAAATAATGTGTATTTTGCTTCTTTGTTTTTTTTTCTTTGTTGCTTAATATTTTAGTCTTTAAACCGCTGCAAAGGTAACATTTTCAACAGATGCAACTATAATATGGACCTAATCCTAATCACAATACAAAAATTATTAATTTCTTTTCTTAAAATAATAAATATAAGCTTTTATGCTTGCAGAACAGTTTGTAACAGCTTGCTGCATATACGAATTTCTTACACTGTTATCTTACCCTTCCTCTCATTTTATTCTCACAGAAACCTTGTGAAGCTGAGAGCAAGGCCAGAGAAGGGTTAGCAAGATGGTGAAAGGACTGAAAACCAAGACCTACGAAGACTGGTTAAAAGACCTAGCTTGACCTATGTTTAGCTTGCAGAAGAGAAGGTTGAGAGGGAACATAATAGCTGTCCTCAAATATCTGAAGAGCAGTCACATCATAGAGGGTTTAGACTTATTCTGACTTGCTGCAGAGAATAATATTAGAACTAATGGAATGAAACTTCCATTAGTTCTAAACAAGGATGTACTGTAGATACAGATTACATATAAGAAAGAACTTCTTGACCAGTGTTTCTCAACCTTGGCAACTTTAAGACATGTGGACTTCAACTCCCAGAATCCCCAGCCAGCCATGATGGCTAGGGAATTCTGGGAGTTGACGTCCACACATCTTAAAGTTGCCAAGGTTGAAAAATACTGTTCTTGACAGTAAGAGCCCTCAATCAGTGGAATAGATTGCATGGAGTGGTTTCTTCCCCTTCACTGGAGGTTTTCAAACATAGGCTGGATAGTCATCTATCAAGGATGGTGTAGAGAATCTTGCAGTGTGCAGGGGGTTGGACCTGACAACCTCTGAGATCCCTTCCAACTATGATTCTATGATGGCTTCATCTCAGAGTATGGACCTGAGCTATCTTACCTAGAACCTAGCACAATCACGCATTCTTAAAATGGCTAAGATGCCCCATCACTGAAATATCACACACGACTATCAAAATCTCACAAGATTCAGTGAAATATGAGACTTTAATATTCTTGTGAGTTATCACATGACATTTCTGAAATCTTGTGATATTCTGGAGATTTTAAAAATTGTTTAATTTTATTGGAGGAGATTGGACACTTTCTGGAGAATTGACAGGTATAATTAACGCTTACAGAATAACAATGGCTTTGCATTGGTCAAAAATTATAAACATAAGTTTCAGGCACCAGTAATGGAAACATGGGAATAGAAAGGAATGAAATAATATGTAACATATACTCAGTGATAAGGATTCTTCTGAATAGAGCTATCCATTTCAGTCTTAGGTAAATGCAGTTGTTGTTACAGGATGCACAGTAGGAGCTTTTCCAAGACCTTCTTTCATATCAGGTTCCTTCAGGGTTCCCACAGCTGTCTGTGCCCCCATCATGTTTGCATTTCATCTTATTTTTACCCATCTCACCAAAGTGACTCTAGGCAGTGTACAAGGTTAAAACCAAATACATACATACATACATACATACATACATACATACATACATACATACATACATACATACTTGGTTTTAACCTTATATAGGTTTTAACCTATACACACACACACACACACATGCACATACACAATTTATAAAACAAAATACAAAAAAAAATCATATTCCTATCCCCCCGCCCCCCAAAATCATTCCACTGCAATCACTGAAACAGTAACTAAACAGCCAGCCAATGGGGCTTGCTTAACTTCCCAGCCCATATTCCTGCGGGACCATCCAGGTCTTTAACATCTTGTGAAAAGCCAATAAGGTCAGGACCATCCAGATCTCCAGAGGAATGCTGTTCCACAGAGCAAGTGTAATGGTAGAGAAGGTAGAACTCCTGGAACACGCTGACTCTGCTGGTTCTGGTGGGGTGAAGAGATAATCAGAGACAGTAATAATAATCTGGTCTTGTGCCATGTAGGCTTTATAGGTGATAACCAGCTTCTTGAATTGTGCCCAGAAGCCCACTGGGAGCCAGTGCAGGTCATGGAGCAGAGTTGTCACATGGAACACCCAAAAACATCTGTGCTGCTGGGCCAGCTATAGCTTCCAAATATTCAAGGGCAATCCCATTTACAGTAATCCAACTGGGAGGTGACTAAAGCATAACTCACCATGAATAAGGCCTCCTGATCCAGAAATAGGTGCAATTGGTACACAAAATGAACCTGGGCAAACGTCCTCCTAGCCATGGCTACCACCTGTTGTCAAGCAGGAGCTGCAAGTCCAGGATGACCTTCCACTGTCCTACAGTTTTGCTGTCCTCTCATTTGTACACTCTGTGTTCCTTCTCCTTGTTTCATTCCTCTTTGATCTCCCACCTCTCTTTTTTTTTTACTGTTTTACTTTTTTGCTTTTCCACTCTTCTATCTCATATGCATACCCACAAATGGACACACATGATGCACGGGAAGCTCCAAAATTATCCAAAAGTTAGAATATTATAGCAGGCCTTTGACAAATATGCATGTGGGTATGGATATTTTTAAATGCCCAGTGTGTTTTAAAGTATGTCCTTCTTCAGAGGCAATATGTAAATTCATCAAAAGTTTTTACAATTAACATTCTTATTCAAATTGTAAAAAGTTTTTAAGGAAACCGTCACTGTATAAACTGTGAAACTGTACTTCAGAGCTCTACATAGTTGGCAACACTCTGCTTCTGCAGGAGTAGTGCATGAACTTATATTTGATGAGGATGTCACCTGATGGCTGAAAATCCTTGATATGAATTCTGTTGCCCAAACAGGTTTCTGTCTTAATAGAATCTTCCTTGCATAGGTTTATATTCTTGAAATACACCACCATGCCCTGCAACACATCAACAGCCTTCCGAAATCTGAAACCCTTCAGATCTATTGATGATCCTGGCTGGAGCTTGTGAGATTTGAAGTCCAACATGTATGGAAGGCTCCAGGTTTCAGGAGGCGGATTACCATCATCATTCTTCTTTCTCCCAGTTAGAAAAAAGAAGCATATAGAAGTCAATAAAAATGACATACATTGGCAGTAAAAAGCTCCCTGTTCTACCATACCTCTCCCACCCCAATTCATTTTATTCCATGAGTTCACATTAGGCAGAAATAGGTAGGAAACCACAGGAAAAGAACTAAGATAAATTAAAATAAAAGGGACTTCAAATGCCTGATCTGACTGCTGCAGAAAGCAGCTGAAATGACAGAAAGGAACAATTAACTAAGTTTTTGGAATTGTATTTTGAACCATCATCATAGCAAGAAAGCAGTAGCACAACTGGAGCAGCATGAATTGGTCACCACATGTCTAAAACCCAGGGAAAATTCCAGTTGATCCTGTTTTAGAGAAATTCAAGAAATTGCTGAACCTGGACATTCATATTTTTCTCTCCAAGGTGCTATAAAGGCTCAGTTTCAGGGGTTCTCAAATATTTTGAAGTAAAATTAAGCTGCAATATAAGGTCCTTCAGAAGAGTGTCCCAGACCCATAAATTGATTGCATTTCTCCCAGTGTGTTTGGAGGGATAACTCTAACTCTGGAAAGCAACCTCTAAGATCAATTCTCTCATGCCAGATGTGGTGGAATCACCCATTCTCTTTCATCTCCCTAATACTGGAGCTTTGAAATTAGAAGAAGGGAAAAGATGAAGGATCGGAGATATGGTATGCGTGGAGAAAAAATGTTGGATTCAAATAACCCCAAACCTTCCATTATGTCCCATTCCAGGGGAAAATTTAGACTTGAGTTAGGAAATTGATATTTTTACAGCCAAAAAGGGAGGAAGATGTGCAAATGACTCCAGCAGGGCATGGAAATGTCAGAGGTTCCTTCTACCAACATGCAGCACTACAAAGAGAAAGCAATGTGCAGTTGGGGAATAATAATACTCTGTCTTTAATGTTAAATTCACTACTTATCCAGTGGCTTTGAAAAGAGCACTGCTTTTGCTCTCTCTCCTTTCTTCTGCAGTCTGCAGGAAGGAAGAAACAGGTAACTATTTCAAGTCTGCATATCATTTTCAGATGATGATTTCATATATGTCCATCCCACCAACAGTAGAGGGCTGGAAAAACCAGGAGGACAAGAGAAAGCTACTGGGGTTTCCCATCACTGGTTGGAATGAAGTATTTCAGGGATGTGGTGACAAACCCAAGGCAATGGGATGGCATGCCAGGAACCCATGCAGATCTCAAATCCTGACTCCAAATCTGGCTGAATCATTGGTTTTCTTAAAGTGGTTGTAAGTACTAGAAGGACTCACCCACAGTGAGTGGTTAGAAGTAGATACTTTCCTCAGCTCAAACTAACCCTTTTCCCCCTGTTTTCACCACTAGAACACCAGACAAAGTAGAAAGACAGCTCTGTGGGGAAAAATAATTACAAGAGTCTTGTAGTACATGTTTTAAACAAATATATAAATCTCCTCAGACATTTCTCATTTGCAGATTGAAAATAATGCAGAATAAAACATAATATTCTGATTATTTCTGCTACCTCCCTTCCCAAACCCAAGAAAATGAGCCAAGACTGTTTATAATGCAAACATTTTACAGGCAGCTGGCTCTTTTAATATGGGATAAATACTCCCCTATGTTTTTATATTTCTTTTAAAAATAGTTGTTCTGAAATTGCCTACAAGCAGAATTCAGATTAGCAGAGAAAGGTTTGTTGAACTTGAAGTACCTATGAGAGTCTATCAGGGCCTCATGATTTTTTAGGATTTGAAAGAACAAGGTATACTAAACAGTAGAATTACTTAACCTTGGTGCAGTCTTACAGATTAAATTGATGCAGCATGCTTAACTATGGTTTGTTTCACCATGGCTTATTGAATAAACTACATTTGGCTGTATTCATGCATCACACAAAACCAAAGTCAATGAAACCTACCACTTTATGACTTATTGTCAGGGATAGAAATGGAACAACTGGGACACACTGAGGTATCAAGAGAAAACCACCCAGAGTCCTTCCTTTGGGGGGGAGATGGGCAGTAATAAAATTCGACAAACAAATAAATAAAGTTCTAGGACATCTTGAGAGGCTACAGTAGGTGGTCTTTACCATCTTTCTCAGGCAAATTTGTAGAAATGGTAATCAAAGAAAGACTACTAAGCACATGGAGGCTTTGCTAAAGCTGAATTCTACTAAGGTAAATCCTGTGTAACCAACCTTTAAGAGTGTCAACGCGCACACACACAGATGGAGGCAAGTCTATTGACACTGTATGCTTAGACTATCAAAAGGTCTATAGTAAATGGGCAGACAAGCCCACTACCCACTTTCACTGACAGCCAGCCACAACTGGCTGATGGAGGCATGGCATGGGATCATGTAAGTGGGGAGGTTATACCCAAACCTTCTCTTTCTGTTGGATAGAAAAAATGTTCTGTGTTTTTTTAAAAAGAGAACAGAAGACTGAGAAGAAAATTTCATCTCTCTCCATCTCCTCATCAGGCTCAGACTTAACTGACAACTCAAGTAATTTGGGAGAGGGGGGAATCCAGGAAAGATTGAGAGAGAGGGAAACTGTTTCAGGAAACAGCAATCTCTGAAAAGACAGAGAAAATAATGTTCAGCGAGAAATACTGCACATGTAGTATTTTTATTTTTTGTTTTATTTTTCAGATTTTTTATTTTGATTTTACATGTGTTTAAGCCTACTATTCCTCTCTTTCTTTTTGCTCTGTACAAGATAAACAACTATAAGTTTTATGCAGCCTGGATCTTCTTTACAATGCATTTGTCTCTAAATTAGGGGCAGTCTGGCATCATCTTCCAGCCTGTCCAGAGCCTTATATTTTCCTTTATATTTTTCTATAGAAAATCATTTTATGTCATGATCTGGAATTTGAACAGCTCTATATTTTTATCTCCACTCCTACTGAATATTTATGCATATAACTACTGAAAGTTAAAATAGTATGTTTTTATGAGGATTGAATAAAAAATGCCTCCAATATTATAAATTGCCAATAGATGGCAGCACTGATGTCCTAGAAGCTCTTACATGTTCTTGGCATCTGTTTTTTCACTTCAGTCATCAGGATGATGCTGTGAGAAAAGGTTGTGTTGGTATTGTTTGTGAAATACAACCTGCAATCAGTGCCCTTTAAGCAATGTACTATGATTTTTTTTTTTACTGCTGAAGGAGTCCTTCCAACTGAAATTCACTACCAAGTACAGGTTGTTTATGGTGATGACTGTGTTGATGTAACTACTGTGTGTTGTTGGGCATATATATATATATATATATATATATATATAGAGAGAGAGAGAGAGAGAGAGACAGTGAACCATAAAGAATTGATTTGTGTAATCAAGAATGAAATGGATAATCTGTGATAGCAACCAATGAGTTTCACATGAGAACATTTGATGAACTGTAAGGACAATCAGTGGATCTCTCAAAGAGATATTGCTCTCATGCTTGGCATTTCACAGGAACGTGTGGGTCACATTATTGATGTTCTTCAATATGACATGGATTGTGCAAGATGGGTTTCTTGTAGGCTGATGGCAGAGATGAAAGTTTCAAGAGTTGAAATTTGCCAGCCATTGTCACACTACAAGAATGAAGGTAATTTCTTTACAGCTTTGTGACAACTGATAAAACATGGACTCATTTATGACCCAGAAACAAAGCATCAGTTCATGAAATATCATCACAAAGCTTTACCTGGGGAGGGAGGTGGGCAGGGAATCAGGAAAATTCATTGTCACAGTTTTGGGGGGATGCAGATGGTGTTATTCCCATGGATTTCCTTGAACTTGGCATCACTATCAACTCCACTGCAATAGTCCAAACTTTGAAAAAACTATTAGGCAGAGTTCAGAAGCACAAGAAGGAAATTTTACTACCAAAATTTTTAAACATTTTACCATGCTTGGTGAACATGCTTTACCATGCTTGGTGAACATGCAAAAAAGCTAGAATGTTTTGGACCCAATTACATATATTAATTTAGAAGGTTTTAAAGATTAATATACAACTGAAATCAGAGGCTTTCCTTTTGGGACTGTTTGATAAACAGCTGGAAAAAAGACATGAAACTTTGTTTTTATTCATGAAAACTGCAGTGAGACTACTATTGTGAACCGCCCAGAGTCCCTGAGCCACAGAATTATGGGAAAGTCATATTCTGGATATAGTGTTCCCTGAAGGAAGGCTTCTTTCTTTAATTGCAAGATGAGGTATCTCTAACAAGGTAAGATTTCATCAACATGATGAAACACGTGTTGTGATGTCACAATGCAAGCTTTACCCCTTATGTACCAATGTGCAACAAAAAGGAGTGGAGTGGTGTTGTGACTTCACAACACCCATTTTTTATCCCCCACCCCTTCCCATGCAGATACTCATGATTGCTTATTATTTTCCAGCTATCAACTGCTTTTCCAACACAGTTTGGAGCTTTGCGGAAAAAGTTTCCATTGACATCAACAGGACAATTTTCACTTGAGAAGCAAAAAGATAAGCCTGTCAGGATTGTACTTTACATTTGAAGTAAAAATAATCTCCTTTAATGTGCCTTTCATCATTTAAAGAAAAAGGCAATCCTCACACAGGATTGTTCCTTAGAGTTAAATTGCATTGAATGCATGAGGATTTATGTCTAAGTAAAAATACTTTTATGTAAGAGTCAGCAACCCTTATTTAAATATTTTTTCTTAGATATAAATCCTGCATTCTTTCAGACTCTGGTTGCTTACCCCCTTCTCATCAGATCTGAGAAGATGTCAGCATTCTCAGCTAAGATCTCACAAGATCTAAGTCTCCTGGAATGCAGATCTTATGAGGGACTTCAGCATTCTTGTGTGATATCTTGTGAAATTCTGCTTATTTTGCTTAAAAATATAGCAATGGAGAACAGGGTCTCTTTATAGCAGTGTTTCTCAACCTTGGCAACTTTAAGATGTGTGGACTTCAATTCCCAGAATTCCTCAGCCAGAATTCTTAAAGTCTTAAAGTTGCCAAGTCCTATATTTGCGAAGCTTGAAAAACACTGCTTTATAGGTTTAGTTCAAACATGCATCTCTACACCCTGACTTTTTGAATATGTCAACTCTTTAATTTCAGAATTACTATGGATTGGGCAGGAGAGTTGTTCAAAGGAGCAAATGTTGATTACCATAGGTTCACACACCAGGAGACAGACAGACAGACAGACAGACAGACAGAGATGATAGGTATTTCATCTAACAATTCTTATTCCTAAGCCCCAAACTTTTCTGGAACATTTGAAAATCAACTTTTAAAGTGCTCACAGGCACTCCTAATTCCTCTAGGCCTTATGAGGGACCAATAACACTGCAGTATGAATTTCTGTTAAGCTCTCCGTTTGTTTGTTTATGTATCTATTTTCCCACTAGGGGGTCAGAATCCTGTAAAATTCTTCCTAGATCATACGTCCTACTTTCCCATATGTGCAAATATGATGTCTTAGTTCTGTTGTGGTCTGAGCAATCGAGGCTGGTGTCTTCGCAGTGCCACACTGGTTCTCTTGCAGCAGCCACATCCTGTCTCCCAGCATAACTAGGGATTCAGGTACAACTGAAGTTGCCTGTGTCTATGGGTTTAAACCAGATCAACTGTGCTAAATAATCTGGCAAGTTATAGTTTGCTTGATTTTACTAATTCTTCATTACAGCCTGCTTTCAGTAAATAACAGTGAAGGCCAGCAGCTGGCAAAACCTTCCACAGTGCTTGACATATCTCCAAGAGGACCCTTTGCCAGTGAAATAATATTTTTAATAATAATAATAATATGCATATGCATATGCATATGCTTAGGCTGAGCCACAAAGAAAGAAACCACACTATGAACTCAAACATACTATACATACAACAACACTTCCAGGCCTGACTACAACATATTCTCACTAATCTGGCTGCACCCACAGAACAAGGCTGCAGGAGCCTTAGCTGTCTGAGGCTTAGACCACAAATGCCATCATCCCCATCCATCACTCACCCACCCCCATTTACTTTGTTATGGACAAGGTGGGGGCAGAGGGAAGACAGGAGAGACAATTAATTGCATTATGAGGCAGCTATGTTCTTGGGTTGTCAACTTCCCCTTCATATTGAACTGTAGGATTTTGATAGTATTAGTAAGGGCCTTATAAAGTTCAAATAAATTAAGCAAAAGATCCAAGTTGTTGAAGGAAGGAACTAAATGAAGACAAAGAGACGAAGGACAAGCACTTAGCTGCAGGCATCCTTTCTTTACAGAGTGTAAACCACAGTGAGAATATAAATAAAGCTCTCTTCCAGTTCTTTTCCCTGTATGCAGTGACAGATAGGCTTTGAGGAATGCAGTTCAATGAATACATGGAAAGAGGTTTTTCAAGACCCACCTTTCTCAAATGGTGCCATCGACTGTTTGCTGAAGGATTATGTTACTTTTATCTTAACCTCATGCAGAAATTCATCATCTTCACACAGGGTTTGCAGATGGACGTATGCTGTAGTTGAGATCAGCTTCAGCTATCTCAGACTTGAAAGGCACCTGCAAAATATAGAAGACATCCACAATCTGAATAAAAAAAGGTCTTGTGACTGATTCTGTTCTCTTTGAGAATGCTTTGTTTTTTAATAAAAGAAAAATCAAATGTCCTGGTGGCTATCATTCCCCCATCTACCCTGGCTCATTTCTTAATCAGCTCATTCTCAAATATCATCCAAAAGTGTAATGTAAGAACTCTGCAAGAAAATGTGGACAAACCAAAATCAGAGGAGCTTATATCCAAGCTTTCTCTGCTAGAGTCCTCTCTTTTTCTTTCTCAAGGAAGGACTCTATAATAGAAAGTGCTTCCATTCTCATTCTTAAACCCTACAGCTGAACACAATTTGGGAAGCTTTTCAAGCCCACCTAGTCTCACTGCTTCCAGACCTAGTCTGCAGCCCATAAGTATGGAATTTTATATGATCAAACCATAATTTCCAGATTATATGGAGCAGTGCTTCCATTTCACTGAGCACTAAGCAGAATTCATCAGAGCACTACCCCACTTTGCATGTTGCGCTTGAAGTAGTATGTATACAAATTGCAACAATCCACAGAGATTGGCAAAAATGGTCAGAAGTATGGAAAAAAAGTATGTGAGAAAAAGTTGAAGAAACTGGATATGTTCCCCCTGGAGAAGATAAAAGTGAGATATAATAGCATTCTTTGAATACCTGGAGAATGTTTGCAAAGGACAGTCTTATTCTCTACTCTCCAGTAGGCAGGACAAAGTCTTAAGGGCTTAATTTATTGGAGTGTGGATCTCAGTTGAACTTTATGGGAAATGTAATGATAAAAGGACTTTGACAATGGAACCAATTACCTAGAAGTGTTGATCTCTCCTCTTTTGGATGTCTTTAAGCAAGGCTTAGTTGCTGTCTGTTAGGGATGTTCTAGCTATAATTTCCTGTACTGAGTGGGGTTTAGATTTGTGGGCTTACTTTTTTTAAGTTTTATTTTATTATTTAATCTGCAAAACAAAAATACAACTACCGGTAGTCCTCATTTAATGATCACAATTGGGACTGGCAACTCACTTGTTAAGTGAAGTGGTTACTAAGTGGACCTGCGAATGTGCTTATCATCTTACTTCAGCTTTCCTTTGCTTTACAGATCTGCAAAGGATGTAAATGTGAAGATTGGTCACAAAGTTATTTTTCCATCACTGTCGTAACTGCAAATGGTCGCAGTACAAGGCAGTCACTAAACGAGGACTATCTGAATATACAACAGCATTAAAGGATTGACAAAACCTCAAAATCAATAAACATTAAAAAAGTGGGGGTGGGGAAGGCCTAGAAATTAACTCCAAAAACTTTGACCATATTCCTAAAAGGTCTTCTTTCTTGCCCCTTGTTCCCCCCTTGGCACAGTTTCAAATGTAAATCATTTCTCCTTCCATTGCTGTATAATCATTCATTTAGCCAAAACCCATCCCTGAATAACTTCCATTTCTTGATATATTGATAAATTCCAATTACTAAGAATAAGGCCAAGAAGAATATATGTCTTTAAGAGCAGTAGATCTTGAGTCATGCTAACAATCCTGTTGATTCCAATCCAGAACCAAATAATAATGAAACAAGACCAAACCATATGAGTTAAAGTTCCAACTGCTGACTTATGTCTTCAACTGCAGGGTGACTGTAAACAAATTTTAGTGAATATTCTCTGAGACATCCAATATACTTTTTTGTATTAACTTTAAATTCAGAGAAAAGTAATTTCACATTTGTTTATCAGGACAGGACATTTAATCTCATTATTCCAAAGGTCATACAAGTAGCTAATATCAATTTCATCAGCTTGCTATAAAAAAGGATTAATGACTTAAAAGTCATAGATTTCCTCCAAAATATCTAATTTCAAACTTCAAAAGCAACACTAGCATGTGGGTCAGATAAACCAAATAATAAATATTAAGTTGAACATACTGCCAAGAAATACGCTGAGTTAAATCAATCATTTTTAAATTTGGCTAAAAAAAAGCAACCTCAGAACTGAGTTAATACTGTGAATGGCCCAGTTTACCCAAAAAGCAGAATTACATACTATTTTTTAAACTCCCAATACCCCTTAGCTTTACCTTTTTTGGGTACTGTAAATGGAAATACTTATGCCCAAGATAGAAGGATAGAAGACAGAGGGACGTGGTGGCGCTGTGGGTTAAACCGCTGAGCTGCCGATCGGAAGGTCGGCAGTTCGAAACCGCACGGCGGGGTGAGCTCCCGTTGCTCGTCCCAGCTCCTGCCAACCTAGCAGTTCGAAAACATGCAAAATGTGAGTAGATCAATAGGTACCGCTTCGGTGGGAAGGTAACGGCATTCTGAGTCGTCATGCTGGCCACATGACCCGGAAGTGTCTATGACAACGCCGGCTCCAAGGCTTAGAAACGGAGATGAGCACCGCCCCCTAGAGTCGGATTCGACTGGACTTTACGTCAAGGGAAACCTTTACCTTTACCTAAGATAGAAGGAGTCAAAACCTAAACTTAAACCTCAGTTATTATCCTTTTTTAGATTATTGCTGTGATCCAGTTGCAACAGGTCTGATTCATTCCTGTTTGTAGAGTAACTAGACAAGCTCCCCAACTATTTCATTAAACAAAATAAGATTAGCAATAGAGATTTTTGTTATCTATCTATAAAGCATAAAATACCATCAGAATGCAATAACACTTTATGCTCTTTTCCCATCCCCTACTCCCTTTATAATTCCATGGATATTTTCAAAATTTCTACATATTCAGATGGCCAAATTAAAAATAAGAGAAAGACAGTATTCTTGAACTGAGCCAAGCAGAAGACCTATCACTTATATTCACTAATGATTTAGGAACTGCATTCAAGACACAAAACCGAGGAAACCTGCAAGAAATCAAAATCTGCTTTTAAACAATGCTAGGAAGCCAAATCAAAGGCATCCAAAAAATTACAGCTGTTGGGTCTTGTCTATTTTGAGTTAAAGCAAGGACAAGAGTTACAAATCTAATATTGTCAGGAACCTGATGACTATATATAAAACCAGGCTGAACCGGCTATGAGGAAGAATAGCCTATGATCTGGTTGAAATATTCACATCTACACATCATATTTATCAAGGAAATAGGCCTATAATTAGAACATGTAGCAGATTCCTTGCCTGACTTCAGAAGTATCATGAAGTTTGCCTCATTAAAACTAATAGACTGAGATTTATTGGGAAAAGCTTTATTAATGAAAATAGGATATATATATATATGCACGCAAGCTAACTGGAAAATAACCAGGAGTCTTCCCTAATTTCATAGACTGAATAATTTTAATGATTTATTGAAATATGAGAAGTGAAGCAAAATTTGTAACATAATCCTATGATGTAAGTGGTTAAAAAAATAATCTTATTTCTTCTGTTAAGAAAGAATAAGTACTGCACCACTTAAAACCAGGATAGTATATTGTAGCTGACAGTCTCAGCCGTTTCTGGAAGCCAAGGACAATACCCACTTAGTCTTTATGGATGCTGAATCAAAGTTTAGGCTTGGAAATAGTTGTGGTCACAAGCACTTATGTAATTATAATTGCTTGGGCATTAAATTACCTGTAATGTTTCAGGTTCTGTTTCAGCTTGCCCAAACTGATGCCCTATAGTTAGTTGTTTATTCATTTAGTTGCTTCCGACTCTTCGTCACTTCATGGACCAGCCCACGCCAGAGCTTCCTGTCGGTCGTCAACACCCCCAGCTCCCCCAGGGACGAGTCCGTCACCTCTAGAATATCATCCATCCACCTTGCCCTTGGTCGGCCCCTCTTCCTTTTGCCCTCCACTCTCCCTAGCATCAGCATCTTCTCCAGGGTGTCCTGTCTTCTCATTATGTGGCCAAAGTATTTCAGTTTTGCCTTTAATATCATTCCCTCAAGTGAGCAGTCTGGCTTTATTTCCCGGAGGATGGACTGGTTTGATCTTCTTGCAGTCCAAGGCACTCTCAGAATTTTCCTCCAACACCACAGTTCAAAAGCATCTATCTTCCTTCGCTCAGCCTTCCTTATGGTCCAGCTCTCGCAGCCATATGTTACTATGGGGAACACCATTGCTTTAACTATGTGGAAATTTGTTGTCGGTGTGATGTCCCTGCTCTTAATTATTTTATCAAGATTTGTCATTGCTCTTCTCCCAAGGATTAAGCATCTTCTGATTTCTTGTCTGCAGTCAGCATCCGCAGTAATCTTTGCGCCTAGAAATACAAAGTCTTTCACTGCCTCTATGTTTTCTCCCTCTATTTGCCAGTTATCAATCAAGCTGGTTGCCATAATCTTGGTTTTTTTGAGGTTTAGCTGCAAGCCAGCTTTTGCACTTCCTTCTTTCACCTTCATCATAAGGCTCCTCAGTTCCTCGTCGCTTTCAGCCATCAAAGTGGTATCATCTGCATATCTGAGATTGTTAATGTTTCTTCCAGCGATTTTAACTCCAGCCTTGGATTCCTCAAGCCCAGCATGTCGCATGATGTGTTCTGCATACAAGTTGAATAGGTAGGGTGAGAGTATACAGCCCTGCCGTACTCCTTTCCCAATCTTAAACCAGTCCGTTGTTCCATGGTCTGTTCTTACTGTTGCTACTTGGTTGTTATACAGATTATTCAGGAGGCATACAAGGTGACTTGGTATCCCCATACCACTAAGAACTTGCCACAATTTGTTATGGTCCACAGAGTCAAAGGCTTTAGAATAGTCAATAAAACAGAAATAGACATTTTTCAGAAACTCCCTGGCTTTTTCCATTATCCATTGGATATTGACAATTTGGTCCCTAGTTCCTCTGCCTTTCCTAAACACAGCTTGTACATCTGGCAATTCTCGCTCCATGAATTGCTGAAGTCTACCTTGTAGGATCTTGAGCATTACCTTACTGGCATGTGAAATAAGTGCCACTGTTCAATAGTTTGTACATTCTTTAGTGTTTCCCTTTTATGGTATAGGGATATAGTTGATTTTTTTCCAATCTGATGGAAAACACAATCTTGTGTTTTCCAAATTTGCTGGCATATAGCATGCATTACCTTGACAGCATCATCTTGCAAGATTTTGAACAGTTCAGCTGGGATACCATCATCTCCTGCTGCCTTGTTATTAGCAATGCTTCTTAAGGTCCATTCAACCTCACTCTTCAGGATGTCTGGATCTAGCTCCCTGACCACACCGTCAAAGCTATCCCCAATATTGCTATCCTTCCTATACAGGTCTTCCGTATATTCTTGCCACCTTTTCTGGATCTCTTCTTCTTCTGTTAGGTCCTTGCCATCTTTGTTTTTGATCATACCCATTTTGGCCTGGAATTTACCTCCGATGTTTCTAATTTCCTGGAAGAGGTCTCTTGTCCTTCCTCTTCTATTGTCTTCCTCCACTTCTGTGCATTGCTTGTTAAAAATAATTCCTTGTCTCTTCTGGCTAACCTCTGGAATTTTGCATATAATTGGGCATATCTCCCCCTATCACTGTTGCCTTTTGCTTTCCTTCTTTCTTGGGCTACTTCTAGTGTCTCAGCAGACAGCCACTTTGCCTTCTTGGTTTTTTCTTTCTTTGGGATGTATTTTGTTGTTGCCTCCTGAACAATGTTGCGAACTTCTGTCCATAGTTCTTCCAGAACCCTATCTACTAAATCCAGTCCCTTAATTCTATTCTTCACCTCCACTGCATATTAGGAATATTAGTGAGCTCATATCTAGCTGATCTGTGGGTCTTCCCTTATCTCTTTAGTCTGATCCTAAATTGTGCAATAAGAAGGTCGTGATTGGAACTACAGTCAGCTCCAGGTCTTGTTTTTACCAACTGTATAGACGTCTGCCACCTTTGGCTGCAAAGGATGTAGTAAATCTGATTTTGGTGTTGTCCATCTGGTGAAGTCCATGTATAAAGCCATCTCTTAGGTTGTTGGAAGAGCGTGTTTGTTATGCAGAGTGAGTTGTCTTGGCAAAATTCTATTAGCCTATGTCCTGCTTCATTTTGTTCTCCCAGGCCATGCTTACGTGTACTTCCAGGTGTCATTTGACTGCCCACTTTAGCATTCCAGTGTCCTGTGATGAAAATAACATCTCTTTTAGGCGTATTGTCCAGTAGGTGCTGCAGATCCTCATAGAACTGCTCCACTTCAGCTTCTTCAGCATCTCTGGTTGGGGCGTATATTTGGATCACTGTGATGTTAGATGGCTTGCCCTGAATTCTAACTGAGATCGTCCCATCATTTTTTGGATTGTATCTGAGCACTGCTTTAGCCACTTTACTATTAATTATGAAGGCTACTCCATTTCTTCTGTGGTCCTCTTGTCCACAGTAGTAGATCTGGTGGTCATTTGATGTGAAGTGGTCCATTCCAGTCCATTTCAATTCACTAATGCCCAAAATGTCTATCTTTAATCTTGACATCTCACCAATAACCACATCCAATTTGCCCTGGCTCATAGATCTTACATTCCATGTTCCAATGGTGTGTTGATGCTTAGAACATTGGATTCGCCGTTCACCACCAGCACCGTCGGCCACTAGCCGTCCTTTCGGCTTTGAGCTAGCTGCGTCATCACATCTGGGGCTAGTTGAACTCATCCTCTGTTCCTCCCCAGTAGCATTTTGACCATCTTCCAACCTGGGAGTCTCATCTTCCGATGGTATACCAACATATCTCTGGTTGTACTGATCCATTTAGTTTTCATGGCAAGAATACTGGGGTGGGTTGCCATTACCTTCCCCAGGGATCGCATTTAGTCTGACCTCTCTGTCATGACCTTCCCATCTTGGGTGGCCCTTCACAGTTTAGCTCATGGCATCACTGACGTGCTCAAGCTCCAGCACCATGGCAAGGTAATGATCCTTTGCTGAAGGATGCCCTATAGTAGTAAGTATGTAAGTAAATAGTTTATTGAATAAGTCTCGAGACCATTTCAAGTATATTATGAATAACCACAATAAGTACATATCTTAAAACAAGACATTAAAATCTTAAACTAATGACTTACATACATTAAAATTTAAATCTAATTCTAAACAATAATAATATTAAAATATTTTAACCTTTATAACATAATACAGTACTTTTAAATGGTTAACAAAATGGAGTAGGGGACCTTGCCAGGCTCATATGAAATATAAGCATTACATAATCTGTCACCTGAGGCAGAATCTACAATCCCTTTCCCCCATTAGCCTTGCTGCCTTAACTGCAAAGATAGCAACTCACTGTGTCACAGTGGTGCCTTGTAGGAGGAAATTCAGTTTTATTTTCATAGTAGTATGAATTGGTAATTCCATAATTTCCAGCCAAACTTGGGAAAATGGGATTTGGACACCAAAATATCTAGAGATCGCTTGATTTATAAAGCTCACCTGTTCACTTCTCACTCACTCAAATTATAAGCTTCGCACTAACAATTTCCCTATGCTTGGCTTGTTATATTGTATATGTAAATACTTCTTGTATGAGAGCCAGTTTGGTGTAGTGGTTAAGGAACCAGGTTAGAAATTGGGAGACTGTGAGTTCTAGTCCTGCCTTAGGCACAAAGCCAGCTGAGTGACCTTGGGACAGTCACTCACTCTCAGCCCTAGGAAAGAGGTAATGGCAAACACAGTCAGCACTGACTTGAAACACACACACACAAACCTTCTTGTACTTACAGAACATGCATTAAAAACTACAATTAAAATATATAGGTATTCCTTCACTTATAACTACAATAGGAACCAGAAAAATTCACCATTAAGCAATGTGGTCGTTAAGCAAGGCATTATGTGACCACACCCGATTTTACAACCTTTTTTTCCACAGTCATGCAAGTCACACAGTTCCCCGTTGATTTTGCTTGTCAGAAGCCAACTGGGAAGGTCACAAATAGCAATCATGTGACCCCAGGACATTGCAACCATCATTAATACAAGCTGGTTGCCAAGCACCCAAATTTTGATCACCTGACTGCAGGGATGGTGTGACAATCATAAGTGCAAGGAAGTAACTTTTTTCAGCAACACTGTAACTTCAAATGGTCACTGAACGAATGTCATAAGTTGAGGACTACCTGTACTACAATTAAAATGTCTCAAAACTACAATTGTCATATCAAGAGAAATCAGTTTAGACATAAGAAGAAAATAAAATACCACTGTACCACAGCCACCAAAAAAGGGAAGAACAAGATAAAAAAGAGATGCAGTAAATGATATTGTACAACTATTAAAGGCCTGGAAATGTTTTAAAATAAACTTTGGCTGATTCCATAAAGGAATTACAGCAGGCAACCAATGTGTCCCTGGGAGGGAGACATCCTACCGCTGTGATACCACCACTAAAAATTCCCTTTATCCCACAGCCACTCACCATAACTGATTTGGTGGGAAATAAGCCTCAGCTGATTAATTCACAGCTTGGCTAGGGATTTGGGAGGAAATGTCATGGTTCCATTCAGTATTGGTGAGAAAAGGTGATTTGAAGCCCAAAGCTTAAATCTGTGCAGACAATTTAGAAACAATCTATGTTTTTATTTGTTTACATTCTGGACTGAATTTAACCACCAGCATGCACTACAAGGATACACGTATAGTCGTTGTGAACAGATTGAAAGACTGTTATTAGAAGAAAATGACAGTATTCATGGGAGAAGAATTAGTTGGAGGAAAGATCAATAGATTATGCTGTCCTGGATTGACAACAATCTCAATTTAGAGTTGGGCAAGTCAGCCTCATGTTGGATAGGTAATGATACATTATTGTCAGGGTAGTACCTACTACTGTAGAATGTACAAAAAACTATCAGAGCCATCAGAAATTATCATTACTGCTTAGATTAACCTGACAAAAAGAGGGGGAAGTAGCCATTAGCGTAAGAGCTAACAAAGTAGTAGAACATTGTGGTGAAGCCACAGGGCTTCTTAGAAGGCTGAAAAACAAATCCTGCGTTCACCCACTCCGATTCACAGTTTACAGTTATATTGTTCCATGAGATAAAAGGAATATGCATTGTGCCTGCAGGAGCTGCACTAACTCAGCTCTCAGCTATCCTAAATTAAATGCTTAAAAACCAAACTTGATTCAACCCCTTTTCTCCTATATATAAAAAAAGAAACGATCACACATCTTTCACAAGGTGAACCGACAGCTTCTCAGAAAGGGGTGGGCTGGGGTCTCGGAGTCAGTTTGTTCTGGAGGCCTTGGGGAGACCCCCCCTTTCCCCCCCCCCAAATAAATAAATAAATAAGGCAGATGACTCCAGCTTTCTCAATCTGTCAGAGGCTGGAGAGCATAAAATTCATCACCTAGATAGTTTGAAATATGATAATAAAGAAATAAGCAGAAAAGGGATAAATTCATCAAAGTGCAAGAACTATTTGAAGGGAGAAAAAAGAATTTCCTGAGGTAACTGTCCTTGACCTGGCTCTTTAATCGAGTGAAATTTCATCACTTTATCTAATATCATGCTTCATGCTTCAGGCTCCTGGCAATTCTATTTTAGTGTGGTCTAATGGGCAGCTGACACATCCACTCAGCACCAGACTGCATAATATCTGCTGACACACTGTGTGGTAAGCACCCTATTGAGAGTGTTTATTTGTGCCTGGCAAGGAAAAAAAATCATCCAGTAAAAGTCTCTTCATAACCATTTCAATCTCAGATTTCAGAGCCTCTGTAGGCTTCGTATTTCAAGAGGTTCCATGAGGGCTGGCTGGGGGACGGGGTGGAGGTGAGGTGGCAAAGAAGCTGTTGGCTTACATGGGTAGCTGTTCTACTACCTGGCTATAGGTGACAGTTGTGAAAACACTGGTTATGGTTGTCTGAAACCTGGATCTAGATAGGGTAATAAAGAGTGCCATTGTACCTGCTTTGCAGGCAGCTTTCTTCTGAACCCTTGATTCCATCTGATATTCAGAGGTTAATGCGCTGCTTTGGGACCAAAGCAAGCAATGCACATGAAACTCTGTTATAGTTACTCAGTTCAGTAAGCATGGCAAGCTCATCAATAGCTATTTGCATTCTGGGACTTCCGGGGAAGAAATAGCAAATTGAATACAGCTCCACTAAAAGCAGAGCGGAAAACCGTGATGTGATGAAGAGCTGTTGAGTAGACTGGCTCTTCATAATTCCTCTCCAGACAAGGAGAGGACTTGAGATCGCCCACAAGTGAAGTTGCTTCTCGCAAGGAGACCACCAGTTTAGACCTCTGGGAGATGAGGGAATAGCCATCTTGATCAAACCACAGTTGGTGCCTTTAAAGGTACTGGGTTCGCATCCTTTCTCTTCTAATCACTTTTGGATATTGCTTGTTAACTGCTTTTCAGCTATTAGGAACCTTTGGATCAACACGTTTTACAGCACTGGGTGAGTTTCTTTCAGTCCTTAGTGAAAGAAGTTTTAAATACAAGTTTAAGAACTTAAAAAAAATTCTTTTGAAATGAACAGCAAAAGGATGATTAGAACTTTGATTTTGGAAAGTTTTAAATGGACTAAGGGCCAAGTGGGTTTGAAACAAGAATTTGGAATTAATTATAAGAATCCTTCCCATGGGAAAATGCTTTTGTTTTGAATTATCTTTGAAAAAACATGATAGGAATGAGATTTTGAAGGTTGGATGCTAGAGAGAACCAGAAGGAAATAAAGATTACAATTAAAGGAGAAGAACACTTACATTTGACTTAGTAAAACAGAATGAAGCAAAATATCTTAACATTGGACCCAGAAGATAATTTTCAGAGTGTCTGCCTCTATAGATAGATTGTGTTTCAAAGATGTTATGAAAAAGTAACAAGCTTTATCTGAAAAGATTGAGATTGATCTGAAAGTAGATTTGAAAATGACAGGCTACAAGAATGATATGGAAGAAGATGCTACACTGGACATACAAAAGAAACCGGCTGTTGTCTTAATAATTAAAAGGGGTATACAAATAACAAACCAAGAGAGTGACCTGGATAATTTTCCTATACTGGATTTATAAAAGAGGCTTGTTAAAGCTTTGAAGAATTTTGTGAGAAGGGACAAAGAAAAAATGAAAAGAAATTAAGTTCCAGGACATTATTTGAAGGAACTAAAGATCAAGATCGTTAAAAGTAAAAGGAAGGAATACAAAGTTAGTTTATTTGATCAAGGTTAAAATAGATATGTTGTTATCTCTGGTAACCCTTAATGGACTTTTGCTGATCATGACTGAACGATGAGGCTTTAAGGATTTGTTTATAGATAAGATATGGGAAGAAGAAATAATTTGTTGTATTTTAAGAGAAGAGCCAGTTTGGTCTAATGGTTAAAGCACCAGGCTAGAAATCAGGAGACTGTGAGTTCTAGTTCTGCCTTAGGCATGAAAGCTGACTGGGTTACTTTGGGCCAGTCACTCTCTCTCAGCCCAATCCATCTCACAGGGTTGTTTTTGTGGCTAAAATAGGAGGAAGGTGATTTAGGTATGTTCCCCTCCTTGAGTTATTTATAAAAATAATAAAGGCAGGATAAAAAGTCTAAAAAGACAGAGAGAGAAGGTGATAAGTTACTAAAATTGTTTATACTTGTTCTGATGAAGGGGGAAGTCATTTCTTTATATATTTCTTTTCTTTTTCTTTACTATATTCTTATTTTTTCTTTCTTTTCCTTTTTATTTTTTATGCTGCACTTTCTATATTTTCCTTTTTTTTAGTTTGTATTAGTTTTATCTTTTTAATTGTAACTTTTAATAAAATTACTATTAAAAAAAACAGATATTTGTACTGTAGGCATGGTTGGACTTTGATGTACTGATTTATGCTTGCTATGTTCCTCCTGCAATATTAGGTTCTTGCAGAGACACCTTTTTTAAAAAAGCAACCAAAGAATCAGTGTTGGGAGGAGGTGAACACGGTGGTGGGGGACCATGGCTTTCAGCCTAATCATGAACATTATGATCAACAAAACAACATGAGACAATAAACGATGAATGATTCACTCCTCCCAGCTTAGGCAACAATTAACATTTTCCTTAAAGGGAAATACATTATTTCTTGCCCATGTATGCCCACAATTCAAATGGATTAAAACAGAAGAAGCATGTATATCGTGAACAGAACCAACAGAGATTAAAAACTTAATCTGTTTTAAATTACACTTATGGAGTCTATAGACCAGTGTTTCTCAACCTTGGCAACATGGCTGGCTGGGAAATTCTGGGAGTTGAAGTCCACACATCTGAAAGTTGCCAAGGTTGAGAAATACTGCTATAAAGAGATCCTTCACACCATAGGTATCAGATCCTTAGAGTGCTATTTCCTTTATTTCCAAGAGCTCCTAAATTACTGAGTTGAAAAAACTGAATGAATGAACCTGTGAGAAAAGATGCTGGTAAATTCTCTTAAATTTAGTATATTCCAGAGTATCTGAGAGGGAGCTTAAAGAGCCCTTTCAAATGCCAGCACAATTTGTTTTTTACCTAGTAATACATTCTGGGTGATAAACAGTCTGCAGATAAATAGGCCCACGGGGAAAACTATTTTTCTACCCATTATATATATCTTCCTGAGGAGCTGCCTGTAGGAAACTCCTATTCCACTCCCAGGGCCAGCTAGGTGGGCAAAGCTGCAGCATACCAATGAATGAATAGGATGGCAGAGTCAGATTATGAGGACTGTAGAGAAGCCAGGTGAACCAGGATGAGAGAGAGACACTCCATCTAAAGTATACCTGGACCCAGTTAGTGACCTTTAAAATCAGAAAAGGTAGGAAACCAGCAATGATTAGACCAAAAGGCTGGCTAGTTTTGCATTCCCTTCTCCCAATGGCTAACCAACACTAACAAGTAGAATATGATTGTAAGCAGCAACCCTCCTGCTTTGATAATGTATACTGGAGGTAAAATATCTAATCCTAATGATCTGTAGCATAAATATGTTTCCTTATCATATTACTATCCATCAAAAAAAAAAAAAAAAACTCCAAAGCTTAACGAGGCCTACTTTCAGAATGAATCTTAATAATGAGAAGTATCTGTTTGGAGCAACTCATTTTTTTGGAAATGTCCTTTGTTTTCAAATCAGTACTTGACTGCTTTTAAATACTTGCGTGAAGTTAGAATAAAGCAACAAGCATGTGACAATTATCAAATTCCAGCTAACTGGCAAAAGAAAACTTATAACCAAAAAAGACATTTGAAGGAAACATCTTTATATAAAGAAAGCTCAAGTGGCAGAAATTTTTCTACAGGAATGCTGTGTCAGGATGCTTGGGTTCCTGCCCAATGCTAAGCTATAAGGTGATTTATTTAGGTTGGTTGATTGTGTGAACTCAGATATTATGTTTTATTTTGGGAACCTGAACCTAGAAATTATGACCTATTCAACAAACAATAGTTAAATAAACAACACCTTGGTGCAATTTGTAAACTAAGTCTTCTCTTTCTCTCTGTCAGTAATATTTAAAAGTATTGGGTTTATTTTATTCAAGTGGTTTAGACTGTAGCTAAACAATTAATTAAGTCAACATCTGAATTTTATGTGCTGATTTGTATATGTACTTAAGAAAAAATAGGGGAAAATGTGCCTTACATTTGAAGCAGGGAAACCTTTCTTAGAACATGGGCCCTTGCATGATCAAGAATTCAGTGCTTGGTGGAAATTATTCAGATAGAAGTTTACATGCCAAGGGCTTCCCAGCTAATATATGCAACACACAATGCTGCACATAAATTGCCTTCATAAAGATATCTTGCTATCTGGGGTATAAAATGATAGAAAAGACAAAGTGAATCTTGATTTTACTCTCAGCAATTCTCAGGAATTTGTCCATGAGCAGAAAATTGCCCAGATATTTGACAGGTTCATTTATAAGCTTAAATAGGGAATTCTTAGGGATTGGATGAAGGATCAGTTAAAAAAAAAAGCTGGAAACTATTTAAAGTGATGCTTTACTGTCCCAAATACAATTACTATGGAGCTAAACATAATGCTTAATTAGGGATTCGATATTTGTACATTCAACCTTAAACCAACTTATTAGCTAATTGGTCTAAAAGATACAATAAGTGTTTAATAGAACATTGATAACTGGCTTTGGTGTCATGATCTGAGGCCAATTAAATAATTAATTTAAATTTTTGAAAGGGTTTTGTTGACTTAATAAATACAAAATGAACATTAAATGCTTCTATGGTATAAGAGATTAACTGTGATGTGTGGAACATCTGTTTGGCAGTTTTTAATTCTCTCTGCCTAATTAGAGCTATTGAATATAACATGTAGCAGTTGTCACTACCCCAACCATTATGCATATTGTAGTTTCCATGTGTTTGTTTATTTATTTATTAAATGAATATGGATTAGTATCATTTTTAAAGAACTTTCTAGCCATCTGGTATGAATGCCAAAAGACAGGCAGTTTTCAACAGACCTCCCAAGATCGCATGAGAACATTTAATTTTGGATCTTGTTTTCCATGCAGACACTTTGGGATTATCTTCCATCTGGTCATTTTTAAACTTGGTAATACTGGCATGATTGGCTATGGAAAATAGAGTTATTCCAAACATTTCCACTTAACCTTATTCCACCCCTGCCCTGAATGGTCCTCATAGCAGAAGCCACTCAGAAGTTAGACCCTGCAGCAGCTGACGTCCGACAGTGATAGATTTGTTGACATCAGGACATTTGAGAGACTGTCCAAAGTAAGAATCTAAGGGAAACAATGCCAGGCAGTTCCCTGAATTCCTCATGTAAACTTTCCAATATTAGCCATCCTTCATAAGTCATCCTCTGCAAAAGAAGTCAGTCCCCAACGTTATGCATTTCCATTCACATGGCTCCTGAAATGGAATGTTATATCATGAAATCTTAGAAGAAGAATTAAGAGTGTATTTCTGGTTAGCATAACTGAGATAAGAATTCATGTGGACATGCATCAAGATCATAGCTGAGTTAAATGTTTCCTTATGATGCTTCCTTCTCCAAAGTTTGTCACTTACTTTATATATTTTAAGGGTACTAAAAAAGATGGTACTTAAAGGTAACTGAAAGGTTAAGTACAGAATTTCAAATCAACTGGCATGCACTGTACATAGAGCACTTGGGGATGAAGTTCTTAAAGGTAGAAGAAACCTTCTTACATTTGAATTTGTAATGTGCCAGTATTTATATTTTTCACTGCAGTGAGTTTGTAAAACTATTTTTCTTTTCTTTTCTAAGAGAAAGATCGATTTACAATTATCACGCTGTATCCAGTTATCCTTGGTGGATCTAGTGGACCCAATGAATGCCCTTTTTACTGCCAACTACAAATGAAAATGCAATCCATTTTCCACACTATCAGCAATATTGTGAGCTTTTTTCTAAATGTAATATATCCCATTATTTTGACCTATGCCAGCATGTATGACAGTAGCTGTAATACATGGGGACATTTGAAGTTCAACACTTATCTTTATAACCTTGGCAATGATTATCATTTTTTAAAGCTCGTGTTTTTAAAAAAAAAACAGACTTAATTATCATTAAAACTTTTCTTTTTGGCTAAATGATTAAAAATAAAAATAGAGACATTGTAATTGTAACACGTTAATGGCCTATTACTATTTAAAGCAATAACAGAATTCTGGCAACTTGCCTTAAATGCAGAATTTCCTAGTTTTGGAGATCACTGCCTGTGAGGTTCATGAAGTTCTCTTTGTATTCAGTCCAACATGAGGTTAGGGGGCGTGGGTCTCAATTCTCATATATTATCACACCCTACATTTATTTATTTATTTATACTCCAAATTTAGTCACCACCCATCTCACTCAGGGAGCGACTCTGGGAAGTTTAAAACAAAAACAAGAATAATAATTAAAATACAATAAAACAATATTCTTACACAAAAGTACAAACCAAGACAGAGGTGTTAAAAAGATCTTAATTTACGGGAGCATCTTCAGGGTGCTAACCACCCCCAGGGTTGGTTACTCCTGCACATGCCCCATGCATGGGGGGAGAATGTTCCATGCGGGGGGGGGGGCAACGGCAGAGAAGGCTTTCTTCCTGGCCCTGCCAAATGACATTCTTTCATGGACAGGGTCCATAACATGCCTTTTCTGCCTGACCAGGTGGGATGGGTCGATGTAATGGGGATGAGACGGTCCCTCAGGTAACCTGGACCCATGCCATGTAAGGCTTTAAAGGTGATAACCAACACCTTGAATTGGACCCAGAAGCAAACTGTCACCCAATGCAGCTCCCGCAGCAAAGGTGTCACATGTGCCATCCTTGGGGCACCCAAGATTGCTCACACGGCTGCATTTTGAACCAGCTGTAGCTTCCGGATACTCTTCAAGGGTAGCCCCATGTAGAGCACATTGCAGTAGTCTATACGGGAGATGACTACGGCATGAGTGACTGACTGGAGGGCCTCCCGATCCAGGAATGGGCATAACTGGTGCACAACACAAAGGTGAGCAAAGGCCCTCCTGGCCACGACTGCCACCTGCTCCTCTAGCAGGAGTCATGAGTCTAAAAGGACCCCCAGATTCCACACCAGGTCTGTCAGGGGCAATGCAACCCATCCAGAACCAAAGATGATAAACTCCCAGAGACAGAGAGGCCCCTAATCCACAGCCAGCCACTCCATCTTGCTAGGGTTCAGCTAAAGCCTGTTGTTCCCCATCCAGACCCCTACAGCCTCCAGGCACCAAGAAAGGGTGGTCACAGCATCATTTAATTTAGAAGAACTCATCTCTTAGCAGAGGGTTCTAATACATTAACAATTTTTTGACAATCTAAATGATGTAGGATGGAAATGGTATTATATATTGCTAAAGTGGTCAGAACTTTAAAATGCAGTATTTCCCTTTCTTTAGATTCTATAGAAATAACTGTCCTGATTAACGTTGATATTTTCTTTAATGAACAAAAACTCAATATGAAGTAGATTGACTATATAGATTTTAATGGGAGCCCTCAGATCTATTAAGTAGTATAGATCCATTATTTGCAAAGGGCAAAACAAAATTGAGAGTAAGTCATAATGGTCCAGAAAAGTAAATAAAAGACAAAAGAGAAAGAGACCAGAGTTGTCATTTAATGCATGATGCCACTATTGTCCCACTATCCTAAGAATTCAAATAAGAGTAATTTTGAGTAACATTTACTAATGATGACATATTAACAGAATCAGGATGATGTAGCTGATTTGGCAGCCACAAGAGATGAATAATTTTAAAATATGGGAAGTGGATTGATGAAGCAGTCTTGAGTGGCTGAAGCAGGCAGACAAGTGGTTATGCATTTTAGACAACACAAGAATTAAGCTGCCGATATCTAGGGTGCATTTAACTTTTGTCCTCTGCAAAATTGATTACTAAAGATGTGGAAGCAATTTGTGTTGAATGAAACAATTTGGACATGGGTCATGGAACTGACTGTCCTAGTCAAGTAGCTATTTCCAGAATGTCCATAATGGGATTTCTCAACCTTCTTTGTTGAAGCACTGAAAACCAAGCTGATAAATTGCAAGAGATTCCTGGGAACCAGATAAATTAATCCTATGTAACAACTCTTGACTGCTTGTATTGGCTTCCTTTCAGCTGAGCTATTCATTGAGCCTCTATATATTACGTGTATGTGTACAAACACTCATAAATGAAAACTAGAAATTATATTAAAGAGGCAGTGGCTCAGCCCACCACTTTGAGGCCTTTTCCTCATGTGTTGAGTGCCATTTAAATTTGCCTCACTTATGGTCCACAGATGTTACCTACTTGTTTTCTGATACGGCAGCAGGGGTTGGCAGCACGTGGCCCTCCAAGATGTTGTTTTGCCCTAATTCCATTATCCCTCACTGGCAACTATGCTGGAAAGGGCCATTCATCAACAGCCACAAACCACATGATGTCCATTAGGCCTGAATAACAACTGATGTATAATTACAAAGTTTACATTTAACTCAATAAGTTTAATATTTGGTTCTTCTGGTCCATTGGGGCTGTGAAACTGATGAGTGTGTATTCTTGGAACATTTTATGTTCCTTCTCCAAGGCACTTTATTCCATCTATATACTGAAAAGTTGTAGGAAAAGTTTATTGTAAAAAATGTATTCCATATAAATGCTGTAAAAAGTACTGATGTCATTAGGTTTCAGCAGCAGCTGCCTTGTCCCTCTCATTTTATACTCCATGAAGCAAGAGAGAAATAGAAAATACTAAACTTAGTATAGATGCTTTAATTGTTTCAGTCCTTCATTCCATTCACGTTAACAATGGGTGTGCTACTTTTAGTGGATAAAGGGTCACAAGTTGGTCATGTCAAATATGTTGGGGGCAAGGGAAATTGGATGCAATCCAACCACATTCTACTTCAATTCCATATGCTCTTTCTCTTCAGTTACTTCATTTACCCTTTCCTGCCTTTTCCAGTCTTGCAGTTAAGTTTAATTTATAAGACAAAAAGAAAAGAAAAGAAAAGAAATCAGATAAAGTAGAACTGGGGTTCTACAAAAAGCTTTGGGGAAGCTACATTATTTGAAGGACTGCTTTTTCCCAGTTACATCTACCCAACACACCAGATTAGGGAGGTGGGGAATGTTATGAGTCCCTCCCCCATTAAGAGGTCCATCTAATGGGACTGAGAAGAAGGGCCTTCTCCGTGGTGGCTCCCTCCCTGTGGAACATCATCCCCACAGTGATAAGATTGGCCCCTACCTTAATACGCTTCCAAAAGGTCCTGAAGACATGATTTTGCCAGTGGGCCTGGGGATCCCAGGTTGATGCGGAGCCCATCAAGTGGTTTGTTTGAACTGTGCTGCTGCTGCCAGGGGAGTGGGGTTGTAGTAGGTTTTGTATTTGGGATTTTATTTTTGTAAGCTGCCCAGAGTCACCGTGAGTGAGTTGGGGAGCCATATAAATTTCTTAAATAAATAAATAAATGCACCTGTTGGACTGCAGATTGTGCATGCATAATCTAGACATGAGGACCACTTGAAGCCCTGGGGGACAATCACCAGTCAAACGTCTTCACTGTGACCCCAGAGCCCTTCCAAAACTTGACACTGAATTTTGTACAGATTGTGAATACATGGGCAGTAATCCTATTAACTCTTTTAAGTTAAATTCAGTCTACATGAAATGAAACAAAATGGAAGAGAATTTTTGTCTTGGTTTTGTCATATACTTCCTGCTTTTGGGAGGGTGGCAGCCAGCATGCCACTCAAATTCACATATGAATATTAGCTCCAACTTTTTTTCAGCTTCTAGCAGGCATACCAAATACTGACTTAACCTTAAAAAGCTCCTGGAAAAATATGAATCCTCTAGTGAATGAGAAATTGCACATTATTCCTTCAATAAAGCAGTGGTAAAGTTGAAATGAAAATATGCACCCTGAAGAATAAGATTTTGAAAAGCTACAAAACAATTTAAGTGTTCAGCTCTAATGCGGCTTTGAAAGCCACTATGTCAAATTAGACATATTGCAAATCCTATGCTCCATATTGCTGTGTTGGATTGTTAAAAGGACTGTGGCAAGCTGCCTTCTTCCAGGAGACTTCATGGCTTAATTAATGGATGCTTACAAAGCACAGCAGGAACCTTTAATAAAAATGCTAAGGAAGTGCAAAGAATTATTACTTTCCATTTGTATCATAAATGAATACAAATGCTTTTGTAGAACTGACATTTTCACTGATACCTGATATCTCATGTTATATTTAATATTTAAATGCCTCCTCTTCCTCCAGCACAAATAGGGAAAAAAAATCAGATTCTTGGGTAGATTTTATTCATTTGTGTCAGGCCTTTTTCGCACAGCAGGAAAACAAACTGCAATGTGCAGTAGTGAGATCTACTAATCTCTATTCTTCACTGAAGGTGATCCCTACTTTACAGTCACATATTGGTTTCTTTGAGAAAGTTTACTCACACTCTTCTAGATGGGACCACACTAAATGTATAGCCCTGAACTGGCATCAGCATTCTGGAAATTGATATTCAGTTGCCCCGAAAGAGAAAGAGCATGTTTGAGAAAGAGATATCCTCAAGATTGTCTTAAGATCCAGTTCTCTCTAGGCCAGGGGATAACTAGAGCCTATGTGTTGAGTATTTTCTTACATTGATGGCATGCAGAATCCAGACTGCTTTCCTCAGTGCTGCTGAGATTCAGTAGTGTAGTGTAAGAAAGTTTAACATTAATAATGTTAAGTATGAAATTTCACTGAAATTTCAGTTTCATATTGCCAAGCCTAACTACTGCAATTTAATAATTTTGTAAAAGAACTTTTTCTTTAGCTTCTGTCTCTGCTCGTTTCTAAATTCTATTCCCAATTATTTATCTGAGCATCAGCATATCAAATAAAGTATGGCACTTGATTAAAGCTGGCCCTAGGTCAGTGGTTCCCAACCTGTGGTACGTGTACCACATGTGGGTTTCAAAAGTTTCAAGGTGGGACACAGGGATGTCAATGAAACTTCAGTTAAGTCTTTAAAACTCAGCCTAATTTTAAAAAAAAAATGTTTATAAACATGAAACAGCTATCATGAACAGGTTCCTTGATAGGGCAATCGTGGCACTCAGGATACAAAACTCTTACAGTACTCTGGCCAGCAGCTCCTTTTAGCTTCTTGTTTATTTACCTCTCTCATTATCTGTAGTTTTAATTTCATCCTGCAGCGATACCTTTAACACCATCAAACAACAACATCTGCCTATCCTAGGTCCTTGGGAAGGACTCGATAGCTGGATAAAAATGTCAAATCCAGTCTAAACATCTGGCTGACTGTGCAACCAACCATAAGATATTAATCGTATATGCTACCTGACTCCCAGCAACTCTGGATGGTTTACAATTGTTAAAACATTTAAAAACAAAGAACAATACAAAAAACACAAAAACAGCACAAGACAAAAGAACGACGGCAAAGAAAAGAAACCCAGAAGGGAACAGAAAGGAAGAAAGGTGTGTCAGTTGTTCTCTCCAAAGGCCTGGGCGAATATATGCACACAACTCTGAATAACACACAAAAAGAGATCATATCAATGAAAATGGATTGCAAAAATACATACATTATTCAAAAGTACATTAAAACATTTGTACATTTTAAAAAATGCACAAAAATGCATTTTTGTGAGGAAAAATTGATGCAGAACAGGATGAAATGAATCTCAGATTTAAAACCAAGAGAAACTGACATTGATAGAGTCATCTGTCATTGAGAGAGTCTTACTAAATATGACAAGCATGTCTAAAAGCATGGCCCCTTGAGAAGTAATATCTAGGGAGGGCTAAAGTAACAGACATTGGGACCTTTTCAATAATGCCTTTGTCTCGCAGGAACCATTATGTCATTATAAGCTCCAATGTGGCTGGGGAAGCTTTTACATGATCTAACCATATGAAGGAGGGTTGATCAGATGGATTCTATCCTGAGAAATCCGAACTGTGTCAGAAATCACATGTCGGTAGTATGAGAAAGTCCATGTGCTCATGAGTTATAATTTTAACTTTGCCAGGCCAATCAAAACTACCTGCAGCCACAAATAAGTGGCGCTTGTATGACACTGAGAGGCCAGCTTCCCAGGTAAACTCAGCAAGCATTGTTGCATTTCTTCTACAGATGATCTTTACAGCATGTTAAGGGAGGCTGCAAGTCAGTCACAGTTGGCTTCCTCAATGTTCATAAAGCAAATTCTGCCTCTTCCACCCTAGGGAAGGAATTATTAGCGTAATCTACCATCTGAGCAAGAACATCTTTCTCAAGCCAATTAACCTCAGCTCATTCCATTATTAATTTCCAGGCCTTCATACTTTCTCTTTTGCTGCTAGATTTAGATAAGACTCATGTCTAAGTCTCTGTGATCCCATCTGTGGCAAATATTCCCTGAAGGAATATTTTGCAAACTACTTATGTTTTAATTTTATTTCTGATTGTCACAAAGATAATCTTAATCCTTGTCAATTCATTAACAACCACTTTGAACTATTTCCTCTGATTTTATAACCTAATCATAGCCAAATATACTGGAGTTGAATTTGAAACTCATCCTGGCATGCATATTGTCCCTCTCTTGGGGGGAGATGGGTGGTGGTGAAATTTGATAAATAAATAAATATTGGTACAAAGGATTCTTTGTCTTTCTTACAAAATAAGAGCAAATATATATGAAAATGAAGAAGAGAGGGACAGATTATGCTACCCTGGTCTTGTACTCTAGGACAACAGAGAATAATTTTAGCCTTTTTTCTGTGTGGAACCCAGTCAGTTACTCAAAAATAGCATATGATATCATATCACACACCTGCCCCAGTCATTTTATTCAGAACTAATCATAGACAGTTCCCCTACTCACTCCTTTTAAGATTTAGTTTCCAGTCTCCTGATCATTCTCATTACCCTTCTCTGTACCTGTTTCAGATTATCTGACTCTTTCTTAAAATGTGGTGCCCAGAACTAGACACAATTCTCAAGATGGAGTCTGATCAATGCAGTCTTTAGTGCCCCCACACAGAAAAATCTGAATTCTCATTTTTAACGAGTCACAAGGGGATAATTATTCTAAAACTAGAAATATTTGTTACTGATACTCTCACCTCACATACCTCTCTATGAAATAGCCCCCTTGTATTTACTGAGTAATATCCTAGGTAGAGTGAGGGTAATTTGGACATTTAATATATCCATTCATATGTTGTGCTAAGCCTAGATTCTTTTAGCACAATTTATTAAATAAGTCAGAGTGGCCTGCTTTGCTCTGATTAAATGAAAACAGTTGTGTTCACATTTCATGCTCCGTCATAGACAAACAAGCTGTCCTGACAAGCAGGAACCACACCGAGACGAGGAATAAGTCTCTAGTGTTTTATTACTGCTACAGTAGACAGAAAATCCTAACAAACTGAAGAAGCATGAGAAAACCCTTACAGATAAACTCCAAAAGTCAAGGTGGGTCTGTTCTGTGTCTCTTTGAATGACTGCTCAATTCCTCGCTACTACGCATGCGTTTTCCCCCCTGGATAGGGGCCCCCTCCTGCTCACCATCAGTGCTCATGACACAAGCTGTTTTAAAACTTATGTGTTATGTGTGATGATTGCAACACTCTATTACCATTAAATCCAATACAGTAGAAATCTTTATTAATGGAAAAAGTGTACAGGATGGCCAAAAAGTTGCAAATGAATATTCCTGCGTTTTGTCTAATTTAAACAACCCAATGAGTACAAGATTCCGCCCCCCTTGCTCTGGTGTGCAGCCCCGCTTTCCCTCAGTTCATGCCAGCCTCTTGCAGGTGTCTGCAACGGCGCAGCCAGTTGACCTTGGATGCGAGAGATAGTCCAAACATGATGTCTTCTCACTCATGACTGTTCCCCCTCCCCTCTACTGACTCTCAAGGTCTGACGCATGTTGACTTCATTCATGCATGCGAGTCAAATCAGATGTTCTGGGAACATTTGATTGGGGAGCATGACATTATGTTTGAATCAGCCCAATTCATGATTTATGGAGACAATTCTTTCCTGGAAGAATTCTGTGCAACCAGGAAAGGATAATGGAAACCGTTCTTACCCAATACTTCAGAATCTTCTACTAGTTTTCCAAATGACTTATAAACTTTTATACATTTTAAAGAAATTTTAAGCAAACAGTTGTTTTCTGTAACAAATATTAGCACCATTGGCATTTATATTTTACATCAATTTTGACTTCAGTATGCATAATCTTCTGTATAGAGATTATGGGCTGTGCTTTTCCTTGAAATATATGTTGTTGAAAACACACCTCCATGTATATGCCTCTCCTATTTGAAGCACTTTAAGAAAAGGTTACAACTGGTTTGTAAACTTTTTCTTCCTTTCTAGATTTATGTAATAGCAGGAAATAGTCCCCAGGACTAATAGTCTAACTTTCCTTTTTAAAAATAAAAAATAAAAAGAATTATGGTTCCTGTTGCAGTGACATAGTGAAGGATGCTGGGTTCCATCCAAGAAGAGGATATACAAAGAAATGTCACATCTGGCCATAGGCAAACTATGGAGAAATAGGTTAAGATGTGAGTATTCTCCTCTACCTCATATAAAAGCATAGTGAGAGCATTAATTTGAAGGCCTCATTATACCTTTTGTTTTCAGTATGCCTCTTCAGTTCTTCAGACACATAATACTGCACAGGTTGGTAGTAATAAATCTGAGTCTGAGAAAAGAACCATTTACATCTCTATAGAAGTGATGTGTATCCCCGACTACATTCTGAACTAGACAGTCAATGGAAACCAACAGTTACTGCACATTGGGATTCCCGTCTCTTACCTGCAAACCTCAAAATCTGCTTGAGAATGACCTACTAATCTCCAAAGTGGCTTTTGAGGGTATGTTAGGATGGAAGGAGAAGCAGCTCAGTCCCACCACATGAGTGGACATTCACTCATGCAATATTGGATTCCACCCTCTTTGTTTAAATACAGTAAAGTCCACAATAAAGTAAATATATAAAAACCAATGCAAGGTTGCATGGTTTAGAAGAGTAGCACTGAAACAGCAAGAGTCTTTTTACATTAAGGGATTATTCCACCCTGTGTAAACACTCAAGCCTCATTTAAACCTTTCCATGGTAATATACCAAGAATAAACACCTAGTGCAATCAGCAGCAGTGGCATTTCATACCGCCCATTAGTTAAGAGGCTTGAAAGAGGAAGCGCTGGTTTTCCAAATTGCAAATGTTTGGATGGGCTGTCAAAAAACCATTCAGTAAATGTGTTCCCCTCCAACAAAAACAAACCCTGTGCAAACAAATCAAGTGGTGCAGAAATCCTTTGCACAAGATGATAGGCAAGGCCTCCATGCTGACACTGTACGCAAGCCAAGTTTTCATGTACTTTGATGGCTGACCTCCAACTCCTGACATATTCATTATATTCCATCATGTTGGGTGAAGATTGCATTGAAGTGATGACAGTTACAAGACAGCCAACAAGAACACGGGCATTCTGGCAACAGGTGGCCTTTCTCTTGCACTGGGGAAAGTTAATCTAGTTTATCATCAAAGTATATTACATTTGAGGAGTGCCATATTTTGAAATGTTTTGTAACAGATCGGATGGAAGAAGCATTCTTCCACAGAATAAAAGTTTCTCACCTATATTCCAGTCTTTCAAGCTAGTCTACTTTTTCTTCTTGGTTTAGGTGATTTAAGAAATTATTGTGGTACTTTAAGTAGTAGACTTGCAGTTCCAATTTGTGTCCTTTGTCAATGACTGAGAGAAGTAGGTTGATAAGAAGTTCAAGATGTAGAATGTTTGTCCAAGTGTACAGCAAGACAGATGCATATATCACATACTTTGAATGCTTAGATCCTTAAATCCACCCCTCATTTTCTAAACTGAACTTTTTCAAGGTTGTAAAGATTGGACAGGTTTTTAGTTAGAGTAAGGCAACTGCCATATGCAGCCCCTACAGTGATCCTTTGAAATCCTTTTCTGCAATTGGCAGCAATATTCTGGTGACTTTAATGACACTTAACACTTTCAAAGTATTACATTTCAATTAAATTTAAAACAAATGTTGTTAAAGTTAACACATGTACCAAACTTACATTTTAAAGAGATTTGTTTTTGTCCTGGCCTTTCCAATGTTGCACTGACCCTACCCACTTTTTTGAGAATGGTTGAGAATGGTACTTGATGCACCACACAAACACCAAATGCCCTCAGTCTGAAAAAGGCTGTTCATCCCTGGTCTAAGACAGAAGGCTGGACAAGATTTCTGTCCATGGGCACCTGCAGAAGGATGGAGGGAAAAAATGCTGAAAAATATGTCGCAACACAAATGTTTCCCCTTATGTTTTAGGTGTGGCATCACAGTGCAAGTACTGTACGTAAGGGGTAATATCACAACGTTTGTTTATTTATTTATTTTCCTCACCTTTATTTTTGATCAACTCAAGGTGGAATACCTACCTAATGCCCTGCCTTGTGTTTTCCCCACAACAGCAACAACCATGTGAGGAGGGTGGGGCTGAAAGAGAAAATGACTGGCATCACTCATAATGACTGGCTGAGGATGTCTCTGCCTCTGCCTTTTATAAAACGTCAGCCAGATAAGAATGAGTATTAGACAAATCAGTTTCTTATTTGTATCATTGTATTGGTCTTCTGTTTGCTTTAGCAGCTAGAAATATGAACATGTTTCATGGAATAGATTAACAATGGCATTCACAAGGCACAGCCCTTCGAACTGCCTGATCTGGAAATCCAGGAGGAACACACAAACAAGTTTTAAGTTTAGCATAACAATTGAACACATAACATTCCTTGAGAAGACAACCTGAGGCTATGCCTTTGCAACTGGACCTGGAGAAAAAAATGTGTAAATTTGAGATGGAAGGACCTTGAAATAACTTAACAAATCCATTTTCTTCTTTCCACTGTGGAAGGTTTTCTGTTTGTTGTTCTGCCAATAGACGGAGTCCCCAGAACAGAAAAGCTTCTGCAGTTCCTCTCCAAAAAAGAATGCATTGCAAGGTAAAATGTTGGAAGGGATTTTTTAAAAAATTATATATAATAACTACAAAATATCTACGACAGTTCCTAATTACTCCTAAAGCTGATATAAGTTGGAATGATTTTGGAACTTCATGTACATCCTATTTAGCATCTTCCTATATAATACAAAAAATATTTTTGTGCAGAACTGCGTCATTCTCATAACTTTGCAGTATATTAGAATGGCTATGAAGAAGTCTGACACATTGTACATTCTCTACTGCTATCTAGGTAGCCAAGAATAAATGATACATTAATGCAATAGATTAAACCAATCTCAATCCAAGATGTATATCTGGGTAGAGAAGTTTAGTCAATCCCCATAATAATTTCAGAAGTGGTACAATTGCAGTTACTAATTCAGCAAAGAAATCTAGTTGCCACAGCAATGGCAACAACATTGCATTTTGAATTTTAATAGTTTAGTTTATCTGGTCTTTCTTCAACTGATGCAGTGGGAGAATGCAATTCATTACAAAGGCCCCATTAATGAAGAAACAGTAGGAAGCTTTGACTTGGCTTAGATTCGTAGACACTATCAGTGTCTTGCTATTTAAAAAACACTGATGATGAATCACCAGAAGGGAAAGGAGCATTTGTCATCCAGCTTTGAGCTTTCCAAGGAACAATTTTACTGCCATATGTCTGAAGTTAAAATGTAAAAAATGAATCTCTCCAGTAAGGAAACCTTTAAGGCATGTTCAGAGAACTGGAAGTTCTGTGGAACACCTGAAGAGGGCTTGTTATTTCAGCCAGAGAATTCTCTTTAAAATAGCTTTCTAATTCTATTACACTTTTTGGTTAAAAAATAAATAAATAAAAAGGGGGGGGAGGAGACTTCCAATCTTAAAATTAAAATATTTCAATCTAATAAACAAAAGATACATTTCAGACTTTGCAACACTGAACACCAGTGAGTATCTTCAAAAGCAGAATTGTGATACTGTAACAAACATTAAGCAGGAAGAGTTGGAGTCAAGGACTGCAGCTAGTTTTTGTTTGGTTTGTGTAAGTAAATAGCATACAAGATTTTCTGGAAACCACAAAAATAATAATAATAATAAAGATACATGCACTATCAAGAAGAGGAAACAAAATTAAAAAGTGCTATTACAAAAAAGTGAAAAATATGACAAGGAAAAAAACTTAGTATAGCATTATAACAGTAAATAGTCTTTATGGTTTTTATGATTTTTGTGTTGTGTTTTTCTTTTTCATGTTATTAATAAAAAAGCAATAAAAATTATGAAAAAAAAGATTTTCTGGAAACCAAGCTAAATTCTAGAACTAACATCTTCAAAAAGCACTTAGATCCTGTTACATGTCCCTGGCCAATGTACATACACTTCTAGTTTGTAAAGTGATTTACGGTTTTATTACATGATGATCTAACAACTTTCCCAGGAGATAGTTTGCCATATATTCTGTGTTGGGGGGGGAGGGCAGTTATAACGATACCCAAGGCTGCAGTATAGAGATAACAGGACAGAATTGCAGGACTTATCAAAAAATCATAGAGAAATGATTGACAAAAAAATTATCCTAAAATAGCAACAATTTCTGGAATCATAGCTTCAACCAATTTTCTTCATTCACAGTTTTCCTTCATGCGAGCCATATAATGTATGGCTTGCATGAAGGAAAACTCCAAATTACATTATGCCTTTTGGGAGCTTTTGAGACTGCCAGTTTTAGAGAATGGCAGAGCTCCATGAAGTTCCAGCCTATCTGACTGAAAGCAACAAGTGAATTGTGCTAAAAAGGTAGGCAGCATTTTGGAGTTGTAGAAAACTTTTCTGATCATCCTCTGGCTCTTTTACTCTTAACAAATCTCCAAGCTTTTTTAATTTAGACCTAACCAGCCTTCAAAGCACCATATTTGCCTTGTCCAGTGTCCTGTTTTAGATCACCAACATAGCCATCTGGGCTGGATCAGGTATTAAATGGGACATTTCATGTTTTTCCACATATTCTTGTTAGTAACTTATAGGCCTATGTAAAGGAGCACTGTTTCATCTTAAGGCATTGTCTCAGTCTGGACATTGCTGCAGTTCAACTGAGGTGGTACCTCAACCTGGAAAATTAGATGGCTATTTCAGTCCATATCAGAGCAGCAGGCCAGTCATTCTGATCTGGTGCTTTGAAGGGAAAGATCACTCTGATTTACAATTGGGTACTTTGCTTCAAAGGGTGTTTTAATCAAAGCATTGTCGATCTGAATTTTCCCTCCACACAATCTTAGTCACTTTTTCCAAAGGTCCCATAGCAGGAAGTAGTCAACTGCAGGCCAGGTATCAAGCTGTTTATTTTAGTAAGTGGTAATCTGCACAATGATGTAAGCTGTAGAATTAGTGACACACAAACACACACAAACACACACACACACACACACCATTCTTAGAACTGCCCAGGAAAATAGATAACAGTTTTGGTATAAGTATTTTTAAAAATACACCCACACAAAATATGTTATTTTTGTTTGTAAGGATATTAGGAAGGTGTAAAATAGTAATTTTATGACATCACTACAACCCCAACATTGATGATAGATAGCTATCATAGCAAGACCACTGAAATAAACTAGCATTGTATGTGGTAGAAAGGCAAAAAATTAAATCTAGATTTCTATAGAGACCAGTGCTGTGCTTTATTCAAGAGGCAATTTACTTGATGTTGAGTATTTCAGACAGTGGAAGAATATATCTAATTATTTTGTAATGGCCGCTGGTTTTAAATAAGCTGAACTATACTGTAGTACGTCAAATAATTGCAGTATCTCCTTACACCTTTTCAGAAGGTGTATGAACCAGAGAACTGGTGCACAATAACTCATTAGATCCAGGATGTCTCTGCTTAATTTACTCCTGCTGGTAATTATCCATCTAGTGAGATTTAAATGATGCCATATTTAATAATAATCCTCTCTCTCTCTATGTAAAGGCATATTTGCATACAGATGGAAGATGTTAGCAAGTTGAGACAACTCAATATTGTAAACTAGAATGGATTTTTTTCACAAAATATAACATGAGCATGCTTTATTACAAATATTGGATGAACTCATGAGGCTCATATACAATTGCCAACAGCATGAAATACAAGAAAGCTTATCTACTACCTGAGATATTTTGAACAGACTGAGGAAACCCCATAAAGTTGGTCTCAAACACAGTGGATCCAAAATTTTTGATCTAGTTCAGGAGGTGCATAACATCGTCCTTAAGATGTAGTTAAATTTTACACCCCATAACCACTATTCAGCATGGCCAACGATGAGAGATGATGGGAACTGTAGTCTCATAGCAGCTGGAGGGCCACACATTGCTACCACAGACAAGCAGCCTGAGGTAGCATGGGAAAGCTTCATAGGCTCATATACTTGCAAGGAATGTCCTAGTTTACTAATGTTCTTGGCAAATAGTTGTTCTTGCTGTTTTATGTACTGTATTTGTTTTGATATGGAGGAGCATTCTAGCACACAGTTTTCTATCTGCAGAGTGGTGGCACTGTCCTTAGTTTAGTTTTTAACACTAGACCCACCTTAATACTGTAACATGAATTGATGTTGGTGACTAATGGATTGCCAAAAAGATGTAATGGAACCAACTATTTTCTCAATACATCAACAAAACAAATGATTGGATCTCATAGCTCCCTTTCTTAGAAGAGTCTAATGTCCCAGCCACAAAGTTTACCTACTTCTGAGAGATGTCATTCCAAATTAAGTGTGACAGAATTTAGACACTGCTTCTGAACAACTCTGTTCCTCTTGGGTTCATATAAGCTAGCAGCAGTGACCTACAGTATGCCTATAAGTTTAGAATAGGGATAAATACCCTGTGTCAATCCAGATGTTGATGGACTTCGACCTGATGTCTATTTTCTTCTTCTTCTAGTTTGTACATATATCAGTATGGAGTCAAGACACAGCAAGAAAGATCTTGTCTGTGGCAGAATCATGTGCCTGGTGGCTCACAATTCAACGGTTGGAAACCACAACTAATAAAGAACGTAGTTGTGACTCTTACTGTATCAGCATTTTGTCCATTCATCTTTCCTCAGCAGACAGAGATTCTGAAGGAATACATTTGTGCATTAGCTATAAGTCTAAATATTCTCAGTCCCTAGCTTTTTTAAAAAAGGGAAAAATGTTTTGGTGCGGAGAATTCCACCTGAGGGAAAAAGTGGCACTGACTCATGGTACACCGAAATGGAAGAGGATTCTCAAATGAACATTCAGGCAACCCTACAGGCTTTCCAAGTCTTCAAGAGTATTGTGGAGGTCCTTGAAGCCTTCAGCTGATGCAGACTACAGACAAAAATGATTCATTATGAGCACATTACACTGGTGACTGATATCTCTGTATTTTATTCCAAGCACAATTCAGGGCTCCATTTCTTAATGTATAAACTCTAAATGACTTGACTTAGAAAAGTGCCCTAGAGAGCACTTTTTCCTATGTGCTCCTGAAATCCAACAAATGAATCCTCTTAATGATGCCATCTGTGTATCAGATTCAAACACACAGGTATTATGCATGAGTACACAACTTGTAGCCCAGGGATTACACACAATCCCTCAAAGCTTTTTGTGCCTGTCTAGTTGTTGCTGATTTTTGGTGAGTTAAAATTATACTTAGTGATCTTAAAATTGAATGGATTGGAGCAGGACAAAATCAATGTAAGAAAAGGAAGATGAGTTTAAGATATACAATATGTGATTTTTGTCCTGGACATGCCCATTTTCTACTTTGCCCAGTTCTACTTTCCCCTTGCCCAGCTCAAGACATTCCACAAGATTCATATGCAGCCTTTGATCTCAACAAAGTTTATGTACCTATGGTAAAGAGGCATTAGTTGTGGTGCCGGAGCCTTGGGATATAGGAATATTGCTCCAAAGAAGAAATGACATGAGATGTGACCTATTCAGTGATTGCATGCAAAGCAAATAGTAGGCCAGGGAGTTGCAATCCAAATTGTGACATTGGTTTGAAGGCTGAGGGCTTTAACTCTCTCTCTTCTCACTTTGATCCCACTCTAGATACAGGCCTTGCATTTGCTCTTTGAAGATCAGCTTTATCTCCCTGTCCCATCAAGGAGAGATTCAACATTGTTAAAGCCCAAACATGTTTGTGTATTTGTTTCCTTGCTTTTATCCATTCAATTGTGTCCAGTTCTCAGAGACTGCCTGGACAAGTTCCTGCAGTTTTCTTGGCAAGGTTTTCCAGATGTGGTTTGCCATTGCCTCCTTCCTAGGGTTGAGAGAGAGGGACTGGCCCAGAGTCACCCAGCTGGCTTTGTTCCTAAGGCAGGACTAGAACTCAGAATCTCACGGTTTCTAGCCTGATGCCTTAACCACTAAACCAAATTGGCTCTTTCAAACATGATTTACAATTGTCCAAAAAACGTATTTACGTAGGTCTGATATCAAGTCCTCAGAGTGTGGCTGAAAAATATAAAGCTTTGACATTTTGTTCTTTCTTTCTTTCTTTCCTTTTTTTTTTTTGGTCAGGCCATGAAGGATCTGTGTGTTTGTTACATACACCTTGCCACTTGGGTGGAATAAGCAATATATTTCTATGTAAGTAGATAAATCAATAAAATGTGGATATCTCTTGGATACACCATGCGGGTAGACAGTGTTAATAACTCCTGCTGTTATTTACCCCTTTTATCAGTAACACTAAAAATATTTAGGGTGTAACATTTTAAGCATCTGACACACTGGCTAACAACAAAAATTATTCATGAACAAGCATATGTTTTTTTTGCTTTCAGAATTATAAAATGATACTTCCTAATACTAATACCGATAATGCTATTTCTTAAAATTTGCATGAAAATATATTGCAAAAGTATTGGGCCAAACTTCAGCCTTGTGTAAATTATTTTTATTACAAACTTTCTTATCATGAAGAACAGTAGTAAATATCACAGGAACTCTGCCAAACCCTTAACTGTGTTGGTGTTAACATACATTGCTACAATACATGCTTTGGCAATTAGCATTAGACCAGAAAGATTAATACTGGGGGCTCTTTTCCCACCTTTACAGGATGTAAATTAACTCTCTTATCGATCGTGTATAAGCAAGGTAATGTGTTAACTGTTAAAAATACTGCAGGGTATAAGAAATTTATTAGGGAGCTAGTCTCAGGAGTCATGCTAAATAAGTTTTTTTCCCCCAAGTGAAACCTGTTTACAGATGTTTCTACCTCCAGCCATAAAAGAGTGCTACTAATAAAACCAAACATTGAAATAATAAGAAAGAAGGGAAATCCTAGAACTGAAAAGGTTTTCTTAAAAAAGGAAAAAGAAAGAAAGTTAAGCTAGAGGGAAATAAGAATATGTAATTGCTTCCAAGTGTTGGCTTAGGGTTTTTCATTAAATGTACAGAATGAAAGCAAGTCAGTGGGAAATGGCAATGAAGGAGAAAGTAGCCATTATTGGGGAAATAGCATTCAATCAGGAAATGGCATTTAACCAGTACTGAGGATAGTAATGATGGGGGTCTACTGATGTGTCAGTACATACCCAACAGTTTTTAGGAAGAGAGAAATGGTCTGTACAAATCCTGCCTACAGAGAGTGTTGGATGGGCAGGGAGAAGAAATTCAATTTGAGGGTCATGAGTTAGAGAGAGAAGGAGGAAAAAGACAAGGGAGACTGAAAAGGCCAGTTGCGTATAACAGATTAGAAACAGGAGAGAAAAAATGTCCAGGTAGAAAAAAAGAAAGGAAATTGAGAAGCCAGCCTGCATGTAAGGATGGTGGGGAAAGGATGGAGGGAGGGAAGGAGGCTGGTATATCTTATAGTCCCAGTTCTCAAGGACTGGTGGAACACTGGGCTTCCAGAAGTTCATAGAAGGAGAAGCAAGGTTAGTGTTCCTCACAATAGCTGCTTTGCAAGTGCTTTTAACTGGGCCAGCTCAGCATGCTTCTTGGCTTCCTAAGCATAGGTCAGGACCAGTCCAGAGGACTAACATAGATATATATCGCTCTTTTACCTGATCTGTACACAACTACTTTGCAGCTAAGTCTTCCTGGCTATGTCACAACTCAGGAGGGATACCGAAAAGCTGGACGTCTGAGGTCTAAGGAGGCATCATACTGGAGGGGCTACATTCAACTCCTAGAAAGTTCAGCAGCATCCTTGGGGCTGTTAACTACCAGTCCAGTTCAGGAGAGGCCCTCTACAGACTTCTGCCTGCTTTGTAATTGCACTGCCTGGCCTCAGATCCGGTCTGTTAAGAAGACTTGGTCTCAGTTGGCTCAGACAGGTTTCCTGGGATAAGCAAAGGCTTTCAAGGACAGGGAAAGCTCAGAGCTGCCTGCCCAACTTCTCAGCTTCCCTTTGAGTGGTTTTAGCTAGAAATGAAAAGTTCTTAAAATATGGTTTCTCTCCAGGATAATCAAAGGCTTGCAAAGAGGGGGAGAGCTCAGAGCTGGTTTTGCAGCTCTGCAATTTTCCCATAAGTGATTTTAGACATTGATGGAGAGATTATCTCAAAATAAGATTTTTTTTCCCCCTCTCTGGCCAAAACATCAGTTTTTCTATTGTGTTTGCTCAATGTGGGTTGTTCAGAGGAGTTCTGAGTCATCCATTCACTCAAGAGCAGCTTCTCAAAAGACTTCCCAGTTCTTCGGGTCTCACGAATATGCTACCCTTCCTCTTGCATTCAAGGTGGTCAGCATTAATGAGATTTGTAATCCAGTTAACCTTTCATCGGGATGCTTACTTGCCTCCTTACCCCTATAAAACATTATAGGATCTACTCCTCTAGACTATTAATCAGCCTAATATCATGTCAAAATGACACACAGGCAGTGACATCATGATGCAGATCCCACCCTTGCATACTTGTGTCCTGACATCTGACACAAGTAGGTAAATTGCAGGTTTTGCAACATGACGTAATAACACATTTTGTCACTTTTGCTTCTCCGCTCCCTGTGGACACCCATGTATTAAACTTGAGCAGAATTTCACCATTTCAAGTGGAGCAGATAATAAAGAAAAGAAAATTCATCATAAGTGTTTCCCTATTGTAATTCCATATCTCCACCCAAACCTGCCATGCTATGAAGACTTTTCCACCTTTATAAACCTAAAATGGTTTAGTATTCACATTTCAGGGGTGAAAGTCTTTTAGGAGAACCTCTATGGGAGAGAGTTTCTGATGAAACTGTGGGCTTCATTTCAATGACTAGAGTTGGAAGGGGCATTTAGGATGTTGAGTCCAATGTCCTACTTAGTGCAGGAATCCAAAGTAGGACATCCCAGATGCCCAGCCTCCACTTGAACACATCCAATGAAAGGAAGTCCACAACCTTTTTTGAATAATTGGTTCCACCATTAAACTGCTCTCACTTTTAGAAAGTTTTTCTAACATTCAATTAGAATGTCATTCAAATCCATTAACCTGTGTTCTGCATTCTGGAATGAGAGAGAATGGCACCTGACCTGCTTCTATGTGGCCTATTTGAAGGGTACTATCATACCCCACCTCAATCATCTTTTCTCAAGACTTAACATACCCAGCTTTCTCTGCAGGACTTAATTTCTAGTTCCCTGACCATCTATGTTGTCCTTCTCTGAACCTCTTCCAATATATGTAGGGGTTCATTCTCAAGGCCCTCTAACTGTGGGACAAAAAGCAGGTCCTGTTTTTAACTGGCATGTCCCATTCTCTTTCCTTCAATTTATCTCTAGCAACCCATAGCAGAGGTCACTTCTCTGTCTTCTCCCAACATGATCTTCATCATGGACACCATCTAGGATGTTTTATTGATGATATGATTGACAATGCACTCTGAGAGTGGGATCTGCCCAACATTGATTGGCCAATTTTCTCTTTGAGTTTAATTCAGAAGGGTTAGGGTTAGGGTTAGTTACTTCAGCTTTCCTTTGTTTATAGACCTGCAAAGGTCACAAATATGACGATTGCTTACAAAGTTACTTTTTCAACACTGTCATAACTGTGAATGGTCACTAAATGAGGCAGTCACTAAATGAGGACTACTTGTATTACCTATTGACAATTCAGATCACTGCTACTAATGTAATACAGTAGCATATATAGAAAGTAGCTAATGTATTTACCTGTTCATCATCATTTAAAACAGGTAATATGGTTCTACTCATTTTCACAAGAATATATAGAAGCATAAAAGTAACAACATTTGTATCGATGAAGATTCTCAGTCATCCAGGTGGAATTGTCTGTAGGTTGAGTCATGGCAACTGGATTTCTTTCTTTTTGGTAGAAATGTTTCGCTGCTTGGACAAGCGGAGAAACGTTTCTACCAAAAAGAAAGAAATCCAGTTGCCATGTTTCAACCTACAGATAGTTAGCATTTGTATTATCTCATATCTGGGTAAATAAGCACATAAGGAGATATATTTGCTTTTAGAAGAACAGAAGGAAAGTGTAATTTATTATTTTTGCTTCCTGTTTGTTTCCATTTGAAGACAAGATATTTGGGTTAAGGAAAGCACCCCCTGGGAGCACATTGGGGTCTGAGGTCAGCCACAGGGAGACAAAGAACAGGAGAGGGCCTATGTAGGCAGGCCAAGGAGTGTGGGGTAAGGAAACAGGAACAGAGTTACAAGGAAGGAGAATGAGGGACGTGCACCTGCATGCTGAGTTTGTCAAAAGCCAAGGAAGGGACATAAAGCCAAGTCAAATGGCCTGTGGTTGGAAACATAACAAAGCCTAGTAATGCTGGCTGGAGAGCAGAGGTATGGCCAGAACAGGCCATGGTTGGGAGCACAGCCAGAGTCAGAGACGTGGAGCATGAAGCACAGGGCCTGGATACCAAAGTTGCTCCCAAGAGTTAAACAGCAGCAGCAGCAGGGCTTAAATCCCCTCCCACCAGTTCATGTAGCTGGTGCCACTGATGAGGCAGCTAGCTTGGGAAAGGCTCGCCATTTACCTGTGAGTTGGTCATTCATACAAAGTGCAGGGGCATCACTTCTTGGCCTGGATAGTCTGTCAGGTGCCTGAGTTAGTTGGGGAGGTCTCTGTGCAGGTAGAGGAGGGACCATCAGTCTGCGTCTAGGGAAGTGGAGGGCTCCTCAGTGCCTGGTATGCCCTGATCCACTGGCATTTCCAAGTCTGCTCCTTGGGCTATGACATTATCCACCCACTACAACCAACCTTCTCCCACAGTTGCTAGGACTGGTTTCTCTGGGCATTGGAAATGGAACTGGGTTACCAGGTGAGGGGCATCCTCCCAGAAGCATTCCTCTAGGCTGTATTTTTTCCAGTCAATGAGGCACTGTAGGCAACCTCCATGACTGCAGAAGTCCAGGATCTCTCCAACCTCATTCCTTGGTTGGTAATTGTTTACCAATATTGTTGGAGGCAGTGCAGGTGTGTCATGAGCTGGCAGCCAAGATCAGAAGAAAGTGATAGAAGCTAAATGGTAGGTGTGTGGAAGCTGGCACTGGTAGGTAACAGGATTGATCTGTGCCAGAATGGGAAAGGGCCAGATGTATTTGGCCACCAGTTTCCATGTGTGATCTCTCAAGGCAGGTGTTTTGGTAAGAGCCAGATCTAGTCACCATCTTTCAGGGCAGTCTGACTTAGCAGTGAAGGACTATGAAATGTTTGCACTGTGCTTTGGCCATTTATATCTGCATCTCTGATAACAAGGAATAAATGGCAGGGAATTAGGATGAAGAACTGGATGCAGGAAAAACCCAAGGGTGACAAACCAAGTTAGAGAAAAATAGAGTCTGTTGAGTGGAGATGTCCAGGGACTTGTAGGCAAACTCAGTGAGAGATAGTAGTTGGACCCCATTGTCTTGCTGGTAGTTAGCATAACAGTTGAGGTACTGTTCCTGTATTCCATTGGTCTGTTCTGCTTATTCATCCAACTCTGGATAATAAGCAGTGCATAAGTGAAGATCTAATTCCAGGAGCCCGAATAGGATCTTTCAAAGCTTAGTGGTGAGCTGAGTCCTACCATCTGAAATGATGCAGGCTGGACGCTCAAACAGTCAGAAAATATGGCGGGGAACAGGTTGGATGTTTTCTTGGTAGGAGGATGCCTTCACAATGGATGAAGTGGCCCATCTTGGTAAAATGATCCATCACCATAAGTATGGTAATGAACTCTTGAGAGTGTGGAAGGTCAGTGATAAATTTATTGATAGGGTCTTCCTGGGACCTGAGGGCACTGGCAAGGATAGTAGCCCCAAGGAGGCTAGTAGCTTTGTCCAGAATGCCTTTGGCTTCATGACCTACATATGCATCTCAGATTTGATGGGTGACCACCATAAGTTCCAGGTGATTAGGCCTGGAGATAAACAAGGCAGGTGGTGACATATGAATGCATCTCAACTTTGATTGGTGGCCACCAGAAATCCCAGATGACTAGGTGAAACAACTTGTGCTGGCCAAAGTGTCTAGCCATGGGCATCTTGTGTGCCAGATATAGCACTTTTGCATTTTGCCTGGACTTACATACAGGTGGCTATTATGATACAGTAGCCCATTCTGTAAAGAGAGAGAGATTGGGTTGGTCCAGGCTTGTCTTGTGAAGCTGGTCTTGAGCAAACAGGTTTTCTCATGCTGGGCCTTGATGCTTAACATCAAGAAAGTAGGCCGTAGGGTGGCTGTGGGATGGTGGTTAACAACAGCAGCTTTTGATACCATCGACCATGGTATCCTTTTGGGTTGGCTCAGGGAGTTGGGGGTGGGTGGCGTAGTCACCTTCATCCTCCAGGGCCGGTCCCAGTCAGTGTTAATAGGGGAGGAGAGATCAAGCTCACAGGCCCTCCTTTGTGGGGTGCTGCAGGGGTTGGTACTCTCTCCTCTCTTTTTTCACATCTACATGAAACTGCTGGGGGAGATCATCCATCTCCATGGGATGAGGTATCATAATATGCTGATGATACTCAGTTATACATCTCCATCCCGGGGGAAGTAAGTGATGCTGTGACTGCCCTCTCCAGGTGCCTGGGGGCTGTGGGGGCCTGGATGGGGAACAACAGGTTTCAGCTGAACCCTGGTAAGACGGAGTGGCTGTGGGTTAACAGCCCCTCTGCTCCTAGGAATTTACCATCTTTAGTCTTGGATGGGGTTGCACTGCCCCAGACAGACCTGGTGCGTAACTTGGGGGTCCTCTTGGACTCACAACTCCTGCTTGAAGAGCAGCTGGCAGTTGTGGCCAGAAGGGCCTTTGCACAACTTCGTGTTGTGCACCAGTTACACCCCTTCCTGGAGCGGGAGGCCCTTCGAATGGTCACTCATGCCCTGGTCATCTCCCATATAGACTACTGTAATGTGCTCTACATGGAGCTACCCTTGAAGAGTATCCAGAAGTTACAGCTGGTCCAGAATGCAGCTGCGTGGGCAATTTTGGGTGCTTCAAGATCAGCACATATTACTCCATTGCTGCACAAGCTGCATTGGGTGCCAGTTTGCTTCCGGGTTCAATTCAAGGAGTTGGTTATCACTTTTAAAGCCCTACATGGCATGGGTCCAGGTTACCTAAGGGACCATCTCATCCTTATTACATCAACCCATCCCACCCGTTCATGAAGAGAGGGCATGCTGCAGACACTGTCTGCAAGAGAACTCCATCTGGCGGGGTCCAGGAGGCGGGCCTTCTCTGCAGCAGCTCCTGTCCTTTGGAACATCCTTCCTCCAGAAGTGAGGCTACCCTCCTCTCTTTTGGACTTCAGGAAACGATTGAAGACCTGGCTTTGTCGCCATGCCTGGAGTGGGGAGAAGAAGAGCCACTCCTGGGGTTGGTTGGCTCCCTAGTCCTGCCAAGGCCAGTCTTGTTCCCCTTTGGGTGGTATTAGATCTGCCATTACTTGGATCTCATTACATTTTATATTTATTTATTGATATTGATATTGATATTTATGGATTAAGGATATTATTTATGATTTTATTGATTTTTAAACTGTTTTATTGTGAACCGCCCAGAGTCCCCCATATGTCAGAGATGGGCGGTGATAAAAATATGATAAATAAATAAATAAATAAATAACCAATTTCAGTGTTTCAGTGCTGTAGTTCATAAACCTTGAAAGTGTATATGCCTGTTTTGTGTGTACTTGAGGGATGCAGATAGGCCACAAAATTTAGAAGAACTCATGAAGAAGATGAACCAGTGAACATGACATTGGTTATATTCTGTGGCCATACACAAATGTTCCAGGTTCTGATAATTGGTCCTCACCTTTCTCAGGTCCTACACTCCTTCCAAGGGTTGCCACTGTACCCCAAAGATACCCTTGATGGTAAGCATCACCCAGATAGCATGACTTAACTTTAGCTGGGTCAACTTTATTGAGTAGAATGCAGAAGACAAGGGTGGTCGACTCATTTTGTAGCTGGTACCAAGGATGAGGTGGTCAGCCTGTCTGGTCTGCTCTTTACTTGTGAGTTGCTTGCTCTTACAAAAAGCAGAGGCATCATGCCATGGCCTGAGTGGTCTGCTCTGCTGTCTGGCACCCACTTTTGTGCAGGCAGAGGAGGGACATGGCAACATTAAATCTGGAGAAATGGAGGGTTCCTCAGCACCAGTATGCCCCAATCCACCAGCATCTTCAAGCCTGCTCCTTTTGCCATAAGACATACAGAGCAATTCATGGATACAAATACATATATAAAAGTTCTACATAAGCATTCCAGGGAATGGTAGCCAACAGAGTCAGTAACATTAAAATGGGTGTGTGGGTGTAACAAAGTTTAAAGATCAAACCCCCGCCATTTTCTCTGTTTGTGTGGTGCATCCCTTAAAAAAGAGATGGGGCTATAATTGCCTGGTCACACACACTATTTTGTCACTGTTGACTTCCCCTGGATATCTCTGGTAGCCAAATTTTATTTCAATCATCCATATCTAATCTCTACAGTGTTAATAATAGCACTGTTATTATAATAAAAATAACAACAGATAATAAGTAGTACATACTTGGCATATATATTTCATTTGTCATTGCACATTTTCCTGAATAAATATTTTTTTTGACTGATTTGCCAAGTTGGGTTAAATTTTGGGAGCACAGCAAAGAGTAAGCTCATTCTAAGATATTTTTTTTTCCTTCTGAGATTTTCAACACTAAGCAGTACAGCTACATTTTGGCTGCTGCTGCTATAACACTACTGTAAATCCCTTCCTTGAGAAAAGAAATGCCTAATAAGAAGCCCTAATATAAGCAGAAAAGGTGGAGAAGATGATTTGTGATGAATATCTATCTCTGTTTATTCTCATGAATTCAAATCAGTTGGCATATAGTCACACAGGATAATGAGTAACTTAACTGGAGAAATGGGAGACCAGCAGCTTCGACTCAATTTGTGTTAATATCTACCAACTACATCTATTGCTTAGTGTCTCCATTGATTAAGTGCAGTGAAGTGGAGAACTTGCAAAGCACTTTGGAATCATCTGGAATAAAGTAGAACAGCTAATGGATCTGAAGCTTGGAGATGCCACATCTTGTGAAGAGCTGTAGACATTATAAAATGACAGATTTCACAAATGAAATAAAGGATAGCACCAGAGCAAAAGGCTTCAAAAGGAACGCTGACAGCCGAAGGCTAAAAGAAAGTACATTGACAAGAAAAGGCTCTCGGTTTTTCAGCACCAAAAGGATTTTAAACAATGACACACACACACACACACACACATGCCCAGAAGAAATGCAGACACACAGAGGGAATAAAATAAATATTTCAACAAGAGTGGAATAGCAGGTGGTGAAGCAGAAGCAACTTAAAAATGGAAAGACATGAGTTCCTGCAGTCTGATGGCATCTTTACATCCCTAAGTAACATGTGGACATGTGTTGATGGATGTGCCTCGCTAATGATCATGTAGGCTGCATAGCAAAATACACAAGTGAGTTAGACTCTTCCACCTGACACAAAGAGGAATTTTCAGGGGGCAGCTTCTAAAGAGTCCCACTCCTAACAATAAAACCTAAGGAAAAATATTGTATAGAATTCCTATACTTGGAAGGGAACGGGAAAGGAGAGAAACAGTTGGTCTCAGGAAGTCTCTAAGGCCACTTGTTAAAAGTTGCAGTGCCTTATTTTTCCAAGGACTTCCCTACCATGCAAGAAGAAGTATACCTGATTACACCCATAAAAGACATAAACAGTCTCAGCGGTCTCTTCAAGGCAAATTAAACTGAGCTGAAATGCTTGACTGGAGGAGAGGAAATAAGAGATTGTTCAAGCTCTGGACAATTAATGCCCACAACGTGACAGAAATTGTACATTATGCTGAAGGGCCAGGCTACCACTGCCATGTGGTGAATTTCCAGCCCCCCTCAAAACCAAATCTGCAGCAAACTGGAGGTGGATAATGAGAGAGCAGCAGGCAGAGTTTCTTAACCATGGATTGGGCAAGCTCCTTGAATTTATTCCTAGCTTAGTCTTTATAAGCCTATTATTATCAACCAAAGGTATGTTGGAAGTCCTGGCAAATGCAGCATGCCTCATTAGCATATGGATGGTTGCTCCAGGATGCAAACTCTCCATGCTATTGAGGAAGCTGTTTCTTGCCACTCCCACTTCCTCTCTCTGTGTGTTCCTCCTTCTTCCACCTACTGAGGAGGCAGCAGGCATGCTGCTCTCCTCTGTCTCCATCTTGGGCTTAAAGCCATGTGGCTGCCACTTTTTACATGCAGCTCTTAGCAGCTATAGGGCTAAGAGATCACTAAGTAAAGGTAAAGAACAGAAGAAACAAGGAACATCATTTTCCACCAAAGCTGAATGTAACTGGATCAAAGAATAAAGTCAGTAAAATTCTTTTTTACTTTACTTTGAACCTAATCTGTCTAAGTGTCTGATTCTTTATGCTTGGGAGGGCTGAATGTGTAAGATCAGTAACCTGTATTTCTCTGACATGCTCATTAAAGCTATCTAAGATAATATTCTTTTTCTGTGCACAGCTCCTCCACTGTGTCAAGCTCTGCTCCATTAGGTGGTTCTAGCAGGCCACTAATTGGCTTCATTGGGTTATGGGCCCAGGCTTTTTTTTTTTCCCATAAAGAGAAATTTTCTTTTTGGGGCTTGTATTGTTTTTGCATGAGCATTGTTGTTTTTAAGAGAATACTCAGTCTAACTGCTGAGGAGGTTATTCTGCACACAGGAAACAGCCTTAAGCATAAAGGGAAGATTTTTTTTTTCTTTTGGAGTGATTTTTAAGTCTTTTGCTTAGACAAGATGGCCAGTGTGCTGCCTCACAATCCGCTGATTTTTAAACTCAAACCAGGAGTTTTATCCCTGGAAAATTTGGGTGGAGAGGCAGGCAAAGATTCTGAATCTGTATATTTTGAAGGAAGATCCTCCTAGTTTAGATTCAGAAAACTATGAAAACTGGGTGGCCAATGATCTTAAACTGCAAGGACTAATTATGGGTTCCTTGGATGGATCAATGTTAGTGCAGATCCAGCACAGAGAAATTGCAAAAGGAATGATGGAGGAATTGTTTAAACTCTTTGAGGAAGGAGGAGATTCCCAAGTTGTTAATTTGGTGAGAGAATTAGCCAGCATAAAGCTACAACCAGATGCAGATATTGATGAGCATATTTCCAGACTACAGTCATTATTGCACAAACTTGCTTGTAATAATGTCATTTTGGATAATAGAATTCAAGTTGGATTTTTATTAGGATCTCTGCCTCAGAATTACTCAAGTTTTGCTGCCAGCTATAGAAGGTCAGGGCAACCCCTTTCAGATTTAATTCAACAATTGAAGTCTGAGCATAGCAGGTAGACCTTCTATACAAATGCAAAGCAGACCCATCATGAGGCTGGCTATTTTTCAAAACCCCAGGGCAAAGATGGTGGTCAGAAGCAGAAAAGTGATTCAAAGACAAAGAAATTCTATCCTTTATAGGATGAATTATCATGTTGCAAAGTGGTCATTGAACTGGATAAACCAAAATTTCAGCCCCTTGGAGTGGGGTGTTGGTGCTGGTTCCTTAAAATAAAGAGTGTCAGCTAAGAAGCACAATAAACACAGATTAAAGAAACAAAAAAACATACAACAAAAACTTCATATTGTGTCACCAGATTTTGACAATGTGATCTTGGGGGCCAGGGTGCTGCAAAATGGACACCGGCCATGTGTTTCCCACTCCTACATAACCATCTCATTGTCTCCAAATACAGATTAACAAAATTCCTTACGCTGAGAAAAGATGCAGAACTCAAAGAAGCAAAGCACACCTGCTGCAGAGTCTAATCCAACTTTGGAGAAAAGGATTTGCAAATGGAAAGTCTTCCCTGGCTAGGAAAAGTAATGCCCCAGATATGCAGGCTGGATTCAGGCCTTCTATATAAATGCAAAGCAGACCCATCATGAGGCAGGCTATTTTTCAAAGCCTCAGGGCAAAGATGGAGGTCAGAAGCAGAAAAGTGATTCAAAGACAAAGAAAGCCATCAAATGCCATTTTTGTGGAATGAGTGGGCACTTAAAGAAAAATTGTTGGGCCAGGAAGGCAGATCAGAAAACCAACAGAGAAAAGACTCCAGAAACAACTTTGTTGCATTGTCATCAATTAATAAAAGTTGCTCTTCTTTTATTGTAGACAGTAGCTGTAGTATGCACATGATGAATGATCATTCTTTCTTTATTGAACTGAACCCAAGTTCAAAGGAAGACATTGGTTTGGCTAATGGAAGAACAATCCCAGTGGAAGGGGCGGGGCACGCCCTCCTAAGGTGTGGAAATGGAACCACCCAGAGAAATATGATTGCAACTAACATTTTGTATGTTCATAATTGAAAATGAACCTGATTAGCGCATCTGCACTCATGAAAAAGGAGCATACCCTTTGATTTAAAGGTAACAAATGTAAAATAATAAAAATGAAATAATAATGAAATAATGAAAAACAAGAGTCTTGTACCCCTTTAAAGCCTAATCAATTTATTATCACATGCTTTCATGGATCAAAGCCTATTTCATCAGCTGTAGAGAATATTGTGTTAAGAAATGAGTGTTTTATGCACACACAGCTTTTACTGGCTCTACTTCATCCATTTGACAAATTCATTCATAAAAGCTTATATGATACTACATTTGATAATCTTTGTTGTTTTAATTATTGATGTTTCCCCAACATGTTCTAAAGAGATCTGCTGTCTAATTAAATCAATGGAAACAACAACATTCAATGCACCATTTTGATCATATGAAATAATCCCTTCAGCATGCAAATCATTTTCCAGTGACTGACAAGGCAAACTTCAAAAAGTTTCTCTCTTATAGAGGCAGGGACTGTTGAAAAAGACCAAGGAAGAGAACTTTTTTTTTCCTTTTGGGAGATAAACTAGTCAAGCTGTGATTAGAAAAATAAAAACTTTCTAAATATTATTAAAAGATTCAAGCCTATCACACTGTTAATTTTGCCACTTCCATGGTGTGAACCTAGTACTACATACAGTATCTGTTTTAAAACTTCCATTAAGTGACATTTCCTGGCAAGATGGAGAAGGAAAGAGTTAGCAAAGCTGCAAATATTATTGAGCTAGGAATAGGGATTTGTCTGTTTTGCTCATGAAAATAAAACTCTGTCAGTTCTGCAAATCCATACTGAAGTGACATTTTTATTTTGATTGAGTGACAAATAACTTCTTATGACTCTAAAGCAGAAAATTATGTGTATTCTCTTGGGTTATAAAATGCTCTCAGCGAGCATTCAAGAATAACAAATGTGCTGCACAGTTTCATGTCACATTTAAATCTATAGAAAACAAAGAAAGGGAAAGCATGCAGGGAAATGAAAATTCCATATTTGATCATTTAAATGAATATGGGCAAACTGAGTAAAGAAGGGCAATTAAAAATGTAAGCTCATGAGCTTCAAGAACCACAGGGTGAAATTCAGCATGCAGGAATAAATATTTAGATTAACTAGGAAGGTGGAATATAATCATAATAATTTCCTTCAAGATGCTATACTTGGGAATTATTCCATTTTAGCTAAGAAAACAAGGAGGTATGTTAGGTTGAAAGATATGGAATGGGATTATCCATTGATCAATGGTAGAGCATGCATGTAAGAAAACCATAAATCATAACTGGCATCACTACTAAAAATGATTAGTAAACAAAAGATGGAATCTCTGATCTTGGAGAAACTCTGCCAGAGGATAGGGCTGCAACTAGTGGGGGGGGGGGGCAAGCGGGGCATGTGCCCTGGGTGCTGTGCTGGAGGGGGCACCAAAATGGGTGTGGAATCCATGTATGCCCCAGGTAACACAGACCCTAATTGTGGCCCTGCCAGAGGAGATAATGTTGAGTTCGATTCTGGCCAATTGTATGACAGCTGAAGATGTCACTGAGATGTTAAAATAATTGTCCCTAGTCCATGCTCATGACAGGATCTGTGGTCTTTCAGACCTCACTGACTTATAACTCTCAAAACCTCCTATCTCTGTCATATACTGTATGTAAAGTTTGAGTATTAAAAATATGTGTTAAAGTAACATCTGGAGGACACAGATTCTCCATCCCTACTGTGTCTACCACCACAGGGGCAGCTGTTCCTTTTGCAATTGAGGATGGCTAATATCCTTTACAGGATGAATTATCATGTTGCAAAGTGGTCATTGAACTGGGTAAACCAAAATTTCAGCCCCTTGGAGTGGGGTGTTGGTGATGGTTCCTTAAAATAAAGAGTGTCCGCTAAGAAGCATGATAAACACAGATTAAACAAACAAAAAAACATACAACAAAAACTTCATATTGTGTCACCAGATTTTGACAATGTGATCTTGGGGGCCAGGGTGCTGCAAAATGGACACCGGCCATGTGTTTCCCACTCCTACATAACCATCTCATTGTCTCCAAATACAGATTAACAAAATTCCTTACGCTGAGAAAAGATGCAGAACTCAAAGAAGGAAAGCACACCTGCTGCGGAGTCTAATCCAACTTTGGAGAAAAGGATTTGCAAATGGAAAGTCTTCCCTGGCTAGGAAAAGTAATGCCCTAGATATGCAGGCTGGATTCAGTCACACCATTTATTTATTATTTATTGATTGTCTAGATTTATATTGTCCCTTTTCTTCAGAAGCTGAAGGTAGCATACTGTATATAGCATGCCCTTTTCCAACTAGACTTGTGCATAATCACTCCCACTGAAATTTCTTCATGCACAACACTGCACACACAAATTTCTGGTTAACACTGGGAAATTCAGTTCTGAATTCATAGTCACCATCATATACAAGGATAACTGTAACTGTTGCAATAAAGCTCATATCTCAACAAAAGTACTGTAATGACAAAATATTCTGGATTACCCCACTGTTCAATGGTCATTTTGTTTCTTTCTTTGAACTGGCTATGTATTTGCTGCAAATATCTATAATTTATTACATGCCTTTCAAGATAAAGGAAGCTATAGATTGTTATTAAGTACCGTGTATGCCACTACAAAGCCACAAGGTGTGACATTCTGCCACCACAGCTGCTCATGTGTCAAACCCAATCCTTTGTTTGCAGCAGCAGCCCATACTCTTTTCATTTAGGCTCATTGTTCTGCCTGTAGAAGAGAGGCCAAGTATCCTGGACTGCAGCAACAAATGTCAGTCTGGCAGAAGAAAATAACATCTGTTTCACATCTCTATTTTTCATTCTTATTTTAACGGTCATAAACACTTTTGAAAGCTGAAGAAGAACAGGGCTAGTGCGATTCAGACAAGGTAAAATATCTCGCAAAGTGCATTTGGATACATAGACCCAATGAAAACAAAATACATTTTATGTTGAGTGTGAGTTCTGTTTCTCCCCTTTTGAGAGCCAGGAAAGATTTTGATGGATTTGCTAATTTGATCTACTTTGGATGTTCTAGCCATGGGAAATCTGGTCGAGAAAGTTTCATGTTTCCCCTTCTCTCTTCTAATAATCTCTGTCATCTAAATGCAGACTGGGAAAGTGTCTTGTTCACAGGAGCATCTTAACACAGAGTCATGGGAAGACATAAAGTCATAGTAAGTATGGGCATGGAACTCAGCCAGAAGAAGACAAACAACAACAGCTACATAAAATATGTGACTATTTACACAAGATAAGCTTATTGAACTCTTATTGGAAGAAGGCAGATATGATAACTAAGACCTTGTGGGATGATTCCCATGATTGAAATATAGTAGTTAAAAGATATACCTTATTAAAAAGTAATAGGAGCAATAGAAAAGGGAGGAAGAGTGGCATTGGCTATTTAAACAATCTCCATGTTTTCACAGAACTCTGAAGGAAAGGACTTGGTGTTATTGTTGAAAGTATATGGATTAAAATAAGTGGAAGAAGGAATACAGCAATATTGTTGTTATTCACCTTCCAAGAGAAGGGAAGGGAAGGGAAGGGAAAGGAAGGGAAGGGAATGTTGCCCAAAAGTGAATTGCACAACTTTTTAAAAATGTTTGTACTGTAATCTGTTGGGAGACAGACTTTGCCAACCATGGTTCTCCAAGGAAATTCCTGAGCTATCTTGCTGACCATGTTTTCCTTCAGAATTGAGGAGGTCATGAGGACACCAGAAATATCAGGTATCCTTGATTCTAACCAAAGGAAAGATGTGATATATAAAGCAGAGGCATTGGGAACTTTGAATCATGTAATGCTGGAATTCTTAATCTTCACGGAAACTGAAGCTGAATGTACCTAGGTGTATACCTTGGACTTTAAGAAAGCAGTTTTTAATATACCATGATAATAACATGCACAGCAGGAGAAACTAATAGAAAAGGAGTCAAGGATAGATGGAAGTTTCTAAAAAAAGGAAGTAAGAAAAGTATAACCACTAACTGATGCAAGAAAGAAAAACATTTAGAAGATGGCAGAAGAAGCCAATGTAGCACACAGGCAGGCAGGAAGTCAATTGAAATAACAATTTCAAAATGTCTGACCAGGATGAGGACAATGGAAGGTGGGGAAAGGATTTAAATATCCCTCCCTTGCCTCACCTGTTTTTCCTTCATGGCAGGGGTGAGCACAGTGTGGCCTAGTTATACTGTGCTGTGGCTCCTATCATTGCTAATCATAGGGCACGTTTGCTAGGGCCATGGGAGCTGAAGTTCCACAAAAACTGGAGGGCAGTCCAATTTAGAAGAAGAAAGAAAAATAAACTCTACATTTGCTGGTCAGTGACCCTAATAAAGATCTATCTAATCTCTAAAGGTAGAGGTAAAGGTTTCCTTTGACATTAAGTCCAGTCGTGTCCGACTCTAGGGGGCGGTGCTCATCTCCGTTTCAAAGCCGAAGAGCTGGCATTTGTCTGTAGACACTTCCGTGGTCATGTGGCCAGCATGACAGTCACAGAATGCCGTTACCTGCCTGCCGAAGCGGCACCTATTAATCTACTCACATTGGCATGTTTTCGAACTGCTAGGTTGGCAGGAGCTGGGACTAGCAACAGGAGCTCACCCTGTCATGCGGATTCGAACCGCTGACCTTCCGATCGGCAAGCTCAGCAACTCAGCGGTTTAACCCGCAGCACCACCACATCCCTAATCTCTACTGTGCCTTTAATATAATGTATAGTTTGACTCTCTAAGACTGTACATACCTCCATGCTACTAAAAAGAGCATATTCAGATATGTTTTCTTTCCCCCATAGCCATGGGTTCATCTCCTTCACATTATTCTATCCACAATGCTCATAGCGATATATTGCATGAAATGAAACGTTGCCTTTTGCCCTGAATCCAGCCTCATTCCCAACTTAATGACCTAAAAGAGGAATTACAACTTCTCTCTCTCTTGCTTCCCAATCAATTGCAATCCTAATTATTACTGGCACAATCTTAATAAAAAAAAAAGGATTCTGCATCTCCCTTTGAGCATTATGGTGACTTTTTTCTGCTCCTTTAAGATGGTTTAAGCAAAGAGTGTAAGCATTAGAATCACTTTCACCTAAATTGCATACCACATTCCCAGCTAGTACAGTCTGACATCTCGCTGTAACTTTACACTCCTTGCTGGTGTGGAGTTGATGGCTAATGGAAGTTTAAGAGCATCATTCCAAAGCATTAGTGAACCCATGTTATTTTTAAACCACATATAGGGCATTTTGCTATGACTAGTTTAAAATGTCATGATAACCCAGTAATGCTTCCCAAGAGAAATATTAAGAGAGAGATGCATCCAAATCCATATAAAGTTAATAGCTGGAGTTTTACAAAATAGTATACAAGCTTTTGAGTTTACAAGAACTCTTCATCAGCTAAATAGTTTTTTAAAAATCCAGAAAAAAGCAGGAGAATAAAGAAAAGTATGACTGCTGTTAAAGCTCTGTCTGCACCAGCATATAACACGGACTGTGGGTATTGGCTCTTGTGAGGGAGAGAAGAAGTATTAGGTTGCACCACTGATCATGTTGGGAAAAACAACTAAGGGTGTAGTTATTGGTGTCCCACCCCACTTTTGGGGGGTTGGAATATAAAATATAGCTATTAAATCCAGTTTTTGTCCCACAAGTAAGATACAAAGATTCCTTCTAATATTAGTTAGATCTTTTATTATCACAGCTTGAGTTAATTATAAACAAAGAGATAATGGGATGACCTCATGATAGGAGGCCATCCACCTTCAAACAACATAGTCCAAACGTAATTGGTTTTGAATTTGCCTCTTCCTCTTTCATACGGTCTTGCTGGCAAAATTTGTCACTCTTCAGATGAGAGACAGAGAAGGGCTGTGGGTACCTATACATTCTCAACCTTAGGACCCTAATGTGAGTAGGATCAGGAGGAGCCAGGTTTAAAATTGGGGTACAGTTAATGTTGGGTGAATCATGAGGGTGTAGAGTGGGCTGACAGAATGTCTCTTGGCCAGGTAGCTGAATTATTTTGTTAGTAGGTAGCAGGTAGTGAATGATTAGTGACTCATTGGCAGTAATGCTGCACAAAGGAATGGTGGTGAAAGGGTCTAGGGTTCTTCATGGGGTTTATGTGGGAGGGGGGCATATCACCACAATGACCAGCACAAGGAGATATGACAAGAAGTATTGGTCAGCTTTTCCAGGACGGAAACTGGCAATTTTGTGTTGGTCCCCTCTTCCAGCCCAGCAGCCTCTTCCCTGGCCTAGAGGCTGTATTGTTGGACACCTTGAACTCAGGTGGCTGTTGGTGAATGCCAAAGACCATTTGTAAAAAGACCTCACTAATCTATGAATTTGCTACAGATAAGCAAGCACATCTGTCATGTATAACTAAGTCCTGGTCAGGTGAAGATGGAGATGTTGTCTTAACAGAGATTTGTCCACCAGATTTGGAGTTCATCAGCAGCTGCAAGTCCAAGGCTGGAGGGTGGTGGTGATGATCCTTTGTGAAACCTTGGTTGTGACCAGGGGCTCTGTTTCACAGGTGACCGAATTGGACTGTAGGGGCAAGGAAAGGACTCTGCAGATGTACTGCATGCTCTGCAGCACAGTAGAATTCTTTTCTGAGCTTCAGAGCACAGCACAATGTTGATGATACTCCTCAGTTGTTGACAGTGGAGCATTTCAGTCTTCATATCCTGGGATTGCGATATGGGAGGGCTCAGGAATTTAAGGCCTCTATAGTAACCATGGGCCTGTCCTACCTAAAAACATGCCCAACACATACAGGTGATAACACAATGGATTGAGTATTTACCTTGAGACAGATGTATTGTGATCAATAGTTTGTCATAGTTACATCAGTTCCTGGTCAGCATGCAGCTCAATGGTACCTTTGTATTCAATGAGTAGGCTGGTCCATCACAGATACCTTATGGATTTGGTAGTGTTTTAGTAGACTGCTTGGGGATTTTGCCATTGATCTGGCAGGCTGTTCTACCATACATCTTGTTGAACTGTGGAGCGTAGAGACAATGAGGGCATTGGATGTGATAGTCCTCAAGCAGCTTCTATTTGTTCACCAACCCTAGGAAGCCCCTTGGTTTATTGAGGGGCTCTAAGAGATAAAAGACTCGAAACAGTGCCTAGAGTACCAGTAGTGGAAGACGAGGAGTTAGTATGAGCGAACACAGATATGAGATCAAATTTGGGCCTACGCTGTGGCAATAAGCACTTCTCCACCTTTACTGTGTCAGCAGAATGTTAAAGTGTCTTGTTGGATAGTGATGGGTGGGATGATCTCTTGTCAGGCTTTACGCCATGGCAGAAACAAACAATGATGGCAGACTCCTAAGAAATCCAGGAACCACAGATAACTAATATTTATGGAAGAAAGTAAGGAGCCATAATTAAAGCATCTCAGCAAGTGCTGTGAATCAAGAACAATCCCTATATATAGAAACCATGTTCAAATCTTCTTGCATTTCATTTTCCTCCCTGCCCTATGTAACTGATTACTTGGCCTCCTCTTCTGAGTGGGTTGGTTTGCCTCCATCTGTCCTTTGTTTTTGTAATTGTCAGATTTGCTGTCATGTTGTTCTTCACCGACTGTGTGAGAACTAACTCTCACATCTCTCTCTGGATCGCTGTGACATGTTTGCTAGACGTTTTGCTGATAAAATCACTCATATTTCTTGTGGCTTAGACTCCACTTGAGCAGAATCCGAAGAGAGGACTAGGGCAACAATTTGCTAAGTCACCTGGGATTCACTTTAGCTTGATACTAAGAAAGTAGATAGAATTTTCTGCCACATAACTCCACCACCTGCAGGTCAGGCCCATGTTCTACCTGGTTTCTTTAGGCATGTGTGTGTGTGTGAGAGAGAGAGAGAGAGAGAGAGAGATTGGATCTGAGAGATGATAAATGCTTCTTTGAATAGAATATGGTATTGACTGCCTTGAAGGGGATGGTGGTGCACTACTTCTCAAGAAAATATTTTTGGATCCTAATATTTGGCAATTTCTGCCCAGTCTTCCCTTCTAGGGAAGGTTTTGGAGATGTGATAGGGCATCAGTTGCAGATAGCCCTATAGGAAACAGATTTTCTTGATCCTTTCAGTTGGGTTCAGACTTAGTTATAGAATCAGATTCACATGGTACCATTAATATTGTGCAGGCTTCAAAAATTATTGAGAATAAGTACCTCAGACCCACCCTACACATTTATCTGCTCTTAACTGTAAGATATACACATTTTTCCGGCTTCTTTTAAGAGTTGCATTAGATATCTGCTGCTTTAAAGATTTGATTCATTAAAGCTACACAGAATTTTTTTTCCCCAGGCTTAGGTAGAAATGTAATGGTATGTGGGAATGACCTTGGGAAATGGGGAGAGATGCTGCCTAGGGAATGATCAGATAAGAGAGGGCATAGCCCACGGGTGCATAATGGGCAGAGAAAGAAACTCAGAAAGGAACCTCCCTAACTTCTCAGGCTGTGAAAGAGATGGCTGGAGATTTGTACTTTCAGACTTGCAAGATTCTGCTAATGTAGCTGTACAATAAAGTAGAATTAGCTTATCTGGTCATGTTTCCTGCCTGGTCTACCTGGTAAGGCTGACAGAAAGTCAATGGATTGCTTTACCGAATCACAGAGAAGTGCTGTGTTTTTGGGAATCCAAAGCACTTCTTCCAAATATTGTTCAAAGCACACATAGTCCTGGTGTATAGCCTATGGACCTAGCAAAAGGTTCCTTGATCAGCATTCCAAAACTAGAGATGAATCCAGCATGGACATATCAGTAGGCCAAGAATAAATGAGCTTACAACAGTGCACCATTAGTTAATTGAATAAGTGGCCTTGGTGTATCTTTACTCTCTTTCACAGCTGGACACCAGCAACCATTACTCAGGTAACTCCAGAAAGTAAAAGGAAAGCAGCTGATATAGATTGTGTGAAGTTCATGCCCTCAGGTATGAAGATATGTGATATCTAGGCAATGGCAGGAAGACATATCAAAGCAGACATGCTGCCTCCTGATCACTTCCTGTCAGCATCACTTTCAGGACTTTGTTAAGTATCTGCTTTCCCTTTGTAGGTTACCCTGCCAGCTCTGTATCTCATGATTCCTCTGGTTCAGAGCACACACTGCAGTATTTGCTGGAACTGGGAGAGAAATGCATCGTTTCCCAGTTTCTATATATATCTGGATCTAGTTCACACATCTTCCAAAATAATTTACATCTTTCTGGTTACTACAAGCTCAGCAGTTTTACTATAGAAAATAGCAGTCTATATTATTAGTCTCTACTGGAAGAAATTCAAGGTGCTTTATATCAGTCTAAGGTATTATAAAACCATACTTGCAGAGAGAGCAGTTGGATGCACCGGAGTGCCCATATTGCAGGACTTCATATTGGCTTGCTGTTCTTTTAGGCCAAACTAAATTTATTGTCCATAATGAAGACTAGAACTTATTTGAAAAGTCTCAAAGTATAGGAAAAAAGGAGGAAGAGCAGGAAGCAAGCAGGGATTATTTCAGTAACATCTTCCTTGGGTTATTCCCATGACATTGTCTTACCTTAAACCCAATAAACTTGATATAAAATGTTGCATGCTCCACATACTTTGATTATTTAAGATAAGAGAAAGATGGGTTTAAAATCTTCTGATCTTGTCTGGGGTTGTTGACTTGCTTTCATCCATCTTAAACTCAGATTCAGTCTTTGCAAGAAAAATAACCTGGAGGATGGCATGAGTTAAAAATGAGGGCTGTTTCACATACCACATTGTTAGATATACACAGAAGATTGTTTAAATGTGTACATCTAAATACATTACCGTGAATGCAACAAATAGGCCTGTTTATATTCTTCCCAAAGGCAGGCTCAGCTGCACCGTCACATTGTTTATATAATTCAAGGATAGGACACTTAGTGATTTCGAATTGTTCTGAACCATAATCCCACACAGAGCCTTGCTGGAGCTGTTGGAAGTTAAGGTCTAAACACTCTGATGGGCATCAGGTTTGTTTACTTTGGGTATAATTAGTGGCAAAGCCATCCTTCCCAAGTTGTTGTAATTCTTGCTGGACCAGTCACCAGCTCTCAGACTAACCTCTCTCACTGAATTGTGTGCAGATAAAATTGAAATACAGGAAGAGAATGATGTAAGTTGCCTTGAGTTTCCTAGAGGAAAGGAAAGTACAAAAGCCAATCAACAAACAGTTTCACATAATTGTAAGCCATCTACAGGCATTGAAAGACCATGGGAGTGATGCCATACCCCCACCTACAATATTTCCACCAGCTATTAAAATCTGCCAAGCTTCTTGTGTTGACCATTAGAGTGTAGAGCTGTGCAGCAATCTGGATTTGAATGGGAAAAGATGGCTTGGAGCACACATGGGTAAGCATATCACATCTGACTATGCCTCCTTAAATAAAATTATTCTTTCCCAGAAAAAAAAAAAAGTAGTTTCTTCCAACAGGAGCAATATGGGGGTCTAATTGTGTCCAAATCACCTTTTCTTCTTTGAATACAAACTCTGTACAGTTTGGTTGGGAGAGGGAGATATCAACTCTTTTATATAAATATACTTAGAAAGTTGCCCATGACCAGGAATTTTGATTCAGGAAGGTTGCCAGCTATGGAGAATCTAGTAAGCAAGACCAGTTCATAACCCCTTCGCAGCTCTTTACACTCAGCATGCAGACTGTACTACAGAATACTGAGGTGTGTGGGCATATCAGGGGCAGAGTTTGCACACATATCCTTGCCACTGTATTTTGCACCCTCATCTCTGCAGACATTTATGTTTCAGTGGTGTTCATTTCCTACCACAGCTTGGCTTTACAGCATTTAGAATAAAAGTATACAGATCACTGTGAGAATAGTGGGATTAATGTAGTGGCTGATGTAATCACAAAAGCCTTGAAGAGGTCAAGGGGTCCTTTGGACAAGTCTTCCAAGGTGAAATATCCCCTTTATAAAGGGGTGGATGATCTGGAAACATCCTCTCTGTCTTAGCTCTCCTAAAGTTATAGCTCCTGTCAGAGTCTTCCAGGAGTTACAGTTAGGCAGGATAACAGATTTGCAGATGTGGAACATTTTCTAAAGATAATAGAAACAAAGTTAAAATTAAATAGAATTTTAAAAGATGTAGAGGAGTACAGGTGGCTATTGTTATTCACAGGGGTTCTAGCATGAAACAACAGATAACTAAACTACAAATTACAAGATCTGGAATCTGTGGGAAATGGGGGTTTGGTACAGAAGCTTATGGTTGTGTTCTTCCCCCCATAACAATCATTGCATTTGGATTTGCCCTTCTTCTGATTCCTTTGTGGCAAATCTGGCTAGGTCAACCCAGGTATAAGGCTCTACATTGCTTCCTGGTGACACTGACCCTCTTCAGAGTGAGTTGCTCAACTCAGGATTGATGGAGTTGCCCCTCTCATGCCTCAAGGCTCACACTGGTTTCTCCATTCCACATGACTTTTTCATGATTTTGGTGGCAGGCTTCTTGAGGGCATTGCGGGACAAAGGTACTGTCCCACAGACCACTTGCAGTGAACAAAGCAAACCATGAAGAGACTGCTGCCAACAGGAGCATCCAGCTGTGTGATTGAGAGGCCCCTCCACCATGAGAGGCACAAATAGTGGAGTAGCTGAGAGGGGGCAACTCTCTCCAGATGAGCAAATTGCTCTAAAAAAGAAGAGTCCAACTGCTCTGAAGAACTTGCATGAAGCATCATGATCTGTAAGATCTGCTGTGGTGGAACAAGGAACAGCAGTAAATGTAAGTCCACTGCAGGATGATCTAACCATAACTGTATTAAAAAATGTACCTTAATTTTGCAAAACCCCACCCACCATTTTGCTCATACATAAAGTTACAAAAAACAAGGCCCACACTGTGGGTATTTGCAATATCCATGGCCTGCTCTCCAATTATCAGTTGCAGATATGCAAAACCACATATAACAAGCCATCTAAAACACCACTAAAAGAAATTTACAACAATTTTTAAGCTTCTTAATAAGATTGAAGAGAGCCAGTTTGGTCTAGTGGTTAAGATTATGGGCTAGAAACCAGGAGACTGAAAGTTCTAGTCCTGCCTTAGGCATGAACGCCGGCTGGGTGACCTTGGGCCAGTCACTCTCTCTCAGCCCAACTCAGTGCAATGTAGACTAGCCTCCTTGTGGTGCACCCAGGGCAACATGACTTGTCATGGCTAAATTGTCTACACATCTGGCTCCTGGACCTCACAAGGATTTCCCAGCAAGAAAAAGCAGCATGAACACCAAACGGCTATGCCAGATGATTAAAAAAAAAAAAAGAGCCATCTGAAGTGCATTCTTAATGCACTTAATCCATTCAATCACGTCCGATCTTGGAGACTGCCTGGACAAGTACCTGCAGTTTTCTTGGCAAGGTTTTTCAGAGTGGTTTGCCATTGGCTCCTTCCTAGCGACTGGGCCAAAATCACCCAGCTGGTTTTGTGCCTAAGGCAGGACTAGAACTCATGGTCTCCTGGTTTCTAGCCTGATGCCTTAATCACTGCACCAAATTGACTCTCTTCAATCATATTAAGAAGCTTAAAAATTATTATAAATTTCTTTTGGTGGTGTATTGGCATTTATTGCAAAAGGTGCTACTACAGGCTGTGCTGTTTTCTATTACAGATCATTCCATCACTTTAAATCTTCCTTGGGCACCTAGAATTCCCAGTCTGAAAATGCTGCATGGGAGAATGATGCCTTCTCTTGGGATTTAATATGATGCCTTCCCTTGCGATTTAATTGAAATGTGGAAAGCCAGACCATGGGTGAGAAGCCAGGAAGTCTACAGGAGAGTTGATGGTATAATACAATGTTTCTCAACCTTGGCAACATTAAGATGGGTAGACTTCAACTCCCAGAATTCTGGGAGCTGAAGTCCACCCATTTTAAAGTTGCCAAGGTTGAGAAACATTGGTATAAAGAAAGCCAGGGTAGTCACTATACAAACACACAGAGGTCTTTCCTGATTGCAAGCTCCATGCTTTTCAAATGTGCATACAACATCACAATGCATGTACAAAGTGGGGATTAGTGTACATCACACTGGCACAACACTGCTTTCAATATGTACATCCCCTTGCTGTCCCCTTTGTGGATAGTGGTGACAACTCACTTGGTCATCTCTTCACTACCTACATGCAAGAACACCACCCTCTCTTCATGAGATATTCTCTTTGTTGAAAGAAATTTTAAAAGTAAATTGTTTTCCATCATAGAAAAAAGAATTGGTAGAAATAGCTCTCTGCCTGCCTGCCTGCCTGCCTGCCTGCCTGCCTGCCTGCCTGCCTGCCTGCCTGCCTGCCTGCCTGCCTGGCACAGCACAAGTCCAGCCATCTGAGTACAGTGGTTGGCAGCTTTCCACAATGAAGCAAATAAATCTTTCTTAGAACTGCAGTCTGAGATTCTTCATATAGGGATACAAGTTACTGAATGCAGTGCAACGGTAGCTATTCCCCATGTTCGTATCATTTGACAGGAAAGGGGGAAGAAATGTGGCAGGCCAAACTTTTTGCAACAGTAATATCCATTCATTTTATTTTCTCAACACTCCTTCGTCATTTGCAGCATTTCAACATTAAGCATGTGATCTGTGGTAAGACTAAAGCAATTCATATTGGCAAATCTCTCTCTCTCTCTCTGGGTGTGTGCGTGTGTGTTTCTCTCTCTCTCTTTCTCTCTCTCCTGGAAAGTCATGCAAGAAAGTGGTAGGAAGGGGTGGGGGTGGAGAAGACAGGATCTATGATTGCATTTAATTGGGTTTCCATACTTAGCACGAGAGATACACATACACACACACACACACACACACATACAAATACACACACACATGTACTGTATATGTATATATGCATATAATGTATATAATGTGTGTGTAAGTGTATGTGTATGTGTGTATATATACACACACACTGTGTGTGTGCATAAAAAAAAATAAATTCCCTTCTCACCCCTACGGGTGGTATGTGTCTTCCTCTACCTCGGGTCCTCTACCAAAGGCCTGGGAGTTTGAGGGTTCTGCACAGTATCTTAGCTGTTCCTAGCACTGCACTGTTCTGGACAGAGATCTCTGATGCTGTTCCTGGAATCTGTTGGACCCAGTCTCCCAGCTTGGGGGTCACAGCCCCGAGTGCTCCTACCACCACTGGAACCACTTTGGCCTTCACTATCCACATCCACATCTAATTCCTCCTTCAGGCCCTGGTACTTCTCCAGCTTCTCATACTCCTTCTCCCTGATGTTGCTGTCACTTGGCACCGCTACATCTATCACCACCACTGTCTTCTGGTCTTTGTCTATTACCACGATGTCCGGTTGATTGGCCAGTACCTGCCTGTCTGTCTAGATCTGGAAGTCCCACAGGATCTTAGCCCTGTCATTCTCCACAACCTTCTGTGGACTCTCCCATCTGCACTTGGGAGGATCTAGCCCATACACTGTGCAGATGTTCCTGTACGCAATGCCAGGTACTTGGTTGTGCCGTTCAGTGTATGCTGTTCCTGCCTGCATCTTACACCCTGCCACTATGTGTTTGACTTTCTCTGAGGCCTCTCTGCACAGTCTGTGCCTTGGGTCCTGTCTAGTGTGGTAGACCTCTGCTTCTATGAATCTGGTGCTTAGTGCCTGTTCTTGTGCTGCTATGATCAGTGCCTCGGTGCTGTCTTTTAGTCCAGCCCTTTCCAGCCACTGGTAGGATTTCCCAAGGTCAGCCACCTCAGCTATCTGTCGATGGTACATCCCATGTAGGGTCTTGTCTTGCCATGGCACTTTTTCTGCTTGATCTTCCTTCCATGACTGCTGCTGCCTCAGGCATTCTCTCAACAGCTCATCTTTAAGGGCCATCTTACTGATGTACTCCTGGATGCTCTGGGTCTCATCCAGGATAGTGGCTTGGATGCTCACCAGACCCCGCCCTCCCTCTTTCCATCTGGTATACAGGGTGTTGGACTTGGGGTGGAAGCCTCCATACATTGTGAGGAGCTTCCAGGTCTTCACATCAGCAGCCTCCATGTCCTCCTTTGGCCAGCTCACTATACCGGCAGGGTATCTGATGACTGGCAGGGCATACATGTTGATGGCATGGATCTTGTTCTTCTCATTGAGCTGGCTCTTCAGGACCTGTCTTATGCTTTGGTGGTAATTGGATGCTGCTGTCTTCCTTGCCTCCTCATTGTGGTTCCCATGTGTCTGTGGGATACCAAGGTACTTGTAGCTGGTCCGTATGTCTGCTATGTGGCCCGCTGGTAGTTCCACCCCATCAGTCTTAACTACTTGCCCTCTCTTTACTACCATCCAGCCACACTTCTCCCGTCCGAATGACATCCCAGTGTCCTCACTGTAGATCCATGTCAGGTGGATCAGTGAGTCGATGTCTCATTCACTCTTAGCATACAGCTTGATGTCATCCATGTAGAGGAGGTGGCTGATGGTAGTTTCACTCTTGAACTTGTATCCATATCCAGTTCTTGTGATAATCTGGCTAAGGGGGTTCAAGCCCATGCAGAACAGCAGTGGGGACAGTGCATCACCTTGGTATATGCCGCACTTGATGGTCACTTGTGCAAGCTGTCTTGAGTTGACTTCCAGTGTTGTCTTCCACAGTCCCACTGAGTTCTTGAGAAAGGCCCTGAATGTCCTGTTGACTTTGTATAGTGCCAGGCATTCACAGATCCATGTATGTGGCATTGAGTCATAGGCTTTCCTGTAGTCAATCCAAGCTGTGCTCAGATTGGTCTGTCTAGACCTTGAGTCTTGGGCGATTGCTCTATCTATGAGCAACTGGTGTTTGGAGTCTCGTGTTGTTCCCAATGCCCTTCTGAGCTGTGCTCATGTACTGGACTATATGGTCCTGCAGCTTGGCAGCTATGATGCCTGATAGGGCTTTCCATGTTGTGGGGAGGCAGGTTATTGGCTGGTAGTTGGATGGTGTTGTTCCCTTGTTGGGGTCTTTCATGATCAGCACTGTCCTACCTTGTATTAGCCAGTCTGGGTGGGAGCCTGCTGCTAGCAGCTGGTTCATCTGTGCTGCTAGGTGTTCATGCACTGCTGTTAGTTTCTTTAGCCAGTAGGTGTGGATCATGTTGGGGCCAGGTGCTGTCCAGCTCTTCATGTTCTTGACCCGCTGTTGGATGTCTGCTACTGTGATGGTAACTGGTTCCTGCTCTGGGAGATTTCTGTGGTCTGCTCTCAGGTCCTGCAGCCACTTTGCACTGGTGTTATGTGTCTTCTCTTTCTCCCATATGTTCTTCCAGTACTGTTGAGTTTCTGCTGTTGGTGGCTCTGCTGTTACTGTGTTGTTGCACTGCAGTTGGAAGTACACCTTGGATGGTTCTTTGGCGAACAGGGCATTTATCTTCTTGGCCTCTGCTTCTCTAGTGTATCTCCTTAGCCTGGTAGCCAGTGGTGTGAGCCTTTGTTTAGCAGTCTCTAGGGCTTCAGATGGAGGCAGACCCTTGTATTTTTTCAGTAGCCAAGTCTTATCCTTAATCTCAACACCCTTCTGTAGTTCTACCAGCTGACTAACTTCTCTCCGAGTTGCCTTGATCTTAGCCTCCAACCTCATTTTCCAGGGGGGGTATGTACTCCTGTTCTTCTTGATCAAGTAGCCAAGCATCTCCAGGATTACAGCGGCTGTAGCGTATACTAGTTCATTGGTTTGAGTTATAGTGGTAGTAGGGATTGTCACGAGGGCTCTGTTGGCATATTCTAGCATACAATCTGATGGTACTTCTCCACTGAGCCTTGGTATTCAGTCTCGAGAGTTGACTGTAGTTTATCCATGATCTTTTGCCTCATATCAGCTGCTGTGCTTTGTAATGGAGGGGGTGGCAGTGATGTTCCAGCTTCAGGTGTTGGTTGCACCTCCAGTGGTTCTTCCGGGTCTTCTTGAGTCTGGGATATAATGTGTAGTTGGTATATCTCGAGTTGTGAGAGCAGCTTCCTCTTCACTATGTTGAAGCGTTGGGTAACTAGCTGTTTCTCAGTTAGTGTGGATGCAGGTCTTCGGTCCATCCATAGTTCCCTCTTGCGTTTCATATATCCCCTCTCATTAGGTCTGCTGTTGTAGAAGCATTCCAACAATTCCAGGTTCTCTTGTCTCGTCCATGTATGGATTGTTCCAGTAGCCCACTTATCGTCAGATTGTCCTGGTTCCCCAACATCTGACACAGACCTTGTTAATCTGGGCGACATCCAAGCCAGCATGACCCTCTTAGTTCATGCCACTCTCATATTTGAGGTAGGCAGGTGAAGTGTTAGGGGGTCTTTGCCCAAGGACCCCTACTGGTAAGGTAGGTACAGCTGGGATTTGAACCCCAGTCTCTGGCAAAGGCAGAGTTCTAACCACTACACTATCCACAGTATGTATGTATACTCTGTGTGTGTGTATGTATGTATGTATGTGTGTATACACACACACACACATACTGTGTACATACATACTCTGTGTGTGTGTGTGTGTGTATCCATCCATCCATCCTTCCTATTTTTATGGTTCTCTTTTTCAGAGCTGCCAAGAAACCTTTGTCTCTTGGAAAGTGGCCAGCAGTGATATTAGGGATGTTGTAAGAAATTGCTTAGTAATGCACTCACTTGCTTAGGCAGAGAGGAATATTGAAAGGTGTTCTCCAAGTATGGTTGTGGTGGATATTAGTTTATGCCTGTCTGCACAGCATGGTTTGAATAGAACAGAATGTGCCAAGCTGTAATGTGAAACTTTGCCCATTCCTCTGGAATGCTTGAAATTTGGGCAATAGTATCATTAGAATCACCAGAATAATTGTGCTAAAATAATCATGAAGTTGGGGAGGAAATGCTTAAGATTTTTGCACATTTTATTTAGAAATAAAATGTTAAACAGTGTCAAAACCTTAAGAAGGTCTTAGCATAGACAATACATTAAAAAGATACCACTGATTTCAAGCAGAAATGGGACTGATCTCTAAGTGCTAAATTCTGTTAACCTAGGAGTCAGCATTCTCTTCAGGGGGAGATAAAGCTTAAGGTACAAATATTGCTTTTCACCTGAGATGGATGGATGGATGGATGGATGGATAGATAGATGATAGATAGATGATAGATGATGCATATGATAGATAGATGATAGATGAAACATATGATAGATGGATGGATGGATGGATGGATGGATGGATGGATGGATAGATAGATAGATAGATAGATGAGAATTAATTCTGTGTATATAATTAGGGTTGTTGCAGATGTATCTGTATTGTATTTGTACTGTAACTCTTGGCTGATGTTGGTTCATCTAGAATTTAACCAAGTTGTCTGTTGAGCAAGTAGTAATTTACAAAATGTGATTCTCCCCAAACTGGAAGACCAAGCATCTATCAGCTTTCTTTATTTGCAATCTTTACAATATAAGGTGATTTTTAGTAAGTTCTAGGTTCTAAAGTTGCAGATGGCAGGTGCTGTATAATGTCCATCTAACCCAATATTAGTTACATCTTGCTAGGATAGCCATTCCCAATTTCCCATGCCAGTCATGAAAAACCATTTGTAGGGAAACTATTGTTAGATATTTTACCTAGTTCAACACTGTAGAGCCTTCACTGAATTGAAATTTATGTGAACTTTATCTGGAGTTTATGTATGTTTACAGTACATGGAGGTAAATCAATTAAAGATATTGTATACCATTTGCTGTTTATACTGTTCCCAGATAAATATCTTTATTTCCTATTCTTAAATTTCAACCAGATATGCAGGATACTGTTGCATTTTTATTATATGATGAACAGCACACATTTCTTGCTTGTTATCATGGCCAGGTATGAGACACAATGGACAGTGAGACAACAGTATATGGAGAGATCCAGAGTAGAAGTCAATTTGTGGGTCTTAAACATGGATCTTTTCCAATCTTGCTGAGATTCTTTAACAAAAATTCCAAGGACTGAACACAGATCTCTGTAAGCAGTACACATAGTTTGCAATGTAACATAACTCCTCCCAACCCAGTTCTTAAGGTGTATCTTAATTTTCTTCATATAGTGTAAATTATGTCCAGAATGTTTTATGTGAACTGAATGGTACACAGACAGACCCTAGAACTTCATCACTTATGTAAGATATCAGGTTTTTTTTACTAAAGATATTTCATAATTATAGACATGCTTTTCTAGAAGTCATGATCATTGGAACTGCAGTGGTTTATTTGTTCATGGCAACCAGTTCATGGCAACTCTCTTCTTGCATGGTTAGGCTAAGCAGATGCATATATGAGTAAAGGGAGGAGAGAAAAGAAATGTAGATGTGAATCAGATCCTCCTTTATTCATTAAAAATATAATGCACCTTCCAGAATGTCTGCTTGCTAATTGCAGCCACCTAATGAACATGTAATCAAACCAAGAGGACAATGAGACCAGGATTCAGAACCAGCTCTTGTCTCAGGCCCTTTCCACATGAAATATCACCTACTTGCTCACCAATAGGCTTACAGCGATGGATATTGGTAGTAATTCTGGGATCTGCTTTACTTGGCTCCAATCTATCTGCCATTTTTTAAACTTTTATCGCTGTGCACCAACATGGTGAGAAAAAGATTGCTGACAGAGATCAACAACCAAGCAGTTGGCTAAGGGCGCAAAGGGCTATTGCCAGACCCCAGGGGGGAAAAAAAGTAGGATACCCCTTTTTAGAAAAAAATGTCCATAATTTCAAATAATTGAACATAGATGTTTTAATATTTTATTGTTTACTTTGAACATTTGAATATTATATTTATTGTGGATGTTTTGTGGATTCTAGTGTGATATGCAGGGGTGTCTATTGGTTAAAAATGTCAAGATGGCAGCTGCAAGTGTGTGATGAAAGCCCCATCTCTTTTTTACATGTGTCACCTGTATAATGTTTATAAACAGAGAGTGGGGCTTCAACAGCACAGCCATGGCCACCACCCTTTTTTGACACACACACCCTGTATGGATGTCCCAGTACTGTGGACATTTTAATTGCTGTAAGCTGCAATGAGTTGAATGAAGTTGGTAGGTTACAAATTCACTGATTATTTTAATACTTTTAAACATGTGAGTCTGGTTTTTGTTAATGGTACCAGGTTTTATTAATTGTGAGTGATGCTGTAACTGCAATGGCTCCATCTTAAGGGCTTGCAATGTGACTTTAAGTGGCTTTTCTAATGTCCTGTGGTTATATTTTATGAGAGCTTGCACACCACTCTGAATGGGAATTTGTGCCTGAAATGGTGATACAAAAATTAAATAATAAACAAAAATAAGTATCTTTTCATAGATCTATCTTCTGGATTGGCTAATTGATCTTACCACCAGCTAATATAACCACATCATGACTACAAACCTACTAGAACTGTGATTAGTAAAAGAAACTGACAAAGCAATTCAGTAAAGTCTGCAAGGACAAAGGCAGATGAGCCTCTTGTCTAAAAGAGTAGGGAATACATGAGCTATAATATCACAGTTTGCTTGATCAAATAACTATATTTCTGAATCTCAATTCCCCGTTATTAAGAAGGATGCACTGTTGATCTAATTCCAAGGATGAATGAGGAAAAGGCTGGCACACTGTGCATATCAACATGCTATATAATATTTTAATAGAGACTAATATTTAACAGAGCATAATATTCCACTGATCAGAGCAACTGTGCTATAGATTTAAGCAGGCTTCAACCAGCAACATTGATTCAGCAGGTGCGAATACCTGCATACATAAATGGAGAGAATAAACTACACAGTCTTGTCTCTTTTGAGAATTCTACCAAAATTTGAAGAATTCCAAAGTATACAAATTGTGCAACTTTTATTTTGAATTTTGCTGCAAACAACTCATTCAGATTTCCTGAAATCCTTAGATCGATCAAGATTATTTTTCAAATCTAAGTTGAATATTCTTCAGCAAAGGATCGTTACCTTGTCGTGGTGCTGGAGCTTGAGCACTTCAATGATGCCATGAGCTAAACCGTGAAGGGCCACCCAAGACGGGAAGGTCATGACAGAGAGGTCAGACTAAATGCGATCCCTGGGGAAGGTAATGGCAACCCACCCCAGTATTCTTGCCGTGAAAACTAAATGGATCAGTACAACCAGAGATATGTCGGTATACCATTGGAAGATGAGACCCCCAGGTTGGAAGATGGTCAAAATGCTACTGGGGAGGAACAGAGGATGAGCTCAACTAGCCCCAGACGTGATGACGCAGCTAGCTCAAAGCCGAAAGGACGGCTAGCGGCCAACGATGCTGGTGGTGAACGGCGAATCCGATGTTCTAAGGATCAACACGCCATTGAAACCTGGAATGTAAGATCTATGAGCCAGGGCAAATTGGATGTGGTTATTGGTGAGATGTCAAGATTAAAGATAGACATTCTGGGCGTCAGTGAACTGAAATGGACTGGAATGGGCCACTTCACATCAAATGACCACCAGATCTACTACTGTGGAAAAGAGGACCACAGAAGAAATGGAGTAGCCTTCATAATTAATAGTAAAGTGGCTAAAGCAGTGCTTGGATACAATCCAAAAAATGACAGAATGATCTCAATTCGAATTCAGGGCAAGCCATCTAACATCACAGTGATCCAAATATACGCCCCAACCACAAATGCTGAAGAAGCTGAAGTAGAGCAGTTCTATGAGGATCTGCAGCACCTACTGGACAACACACCTAAAAGAGATGCTATTTTCATCACAGGAGACTGGAATGCTAAGGTGGGCAGTCAAATGACACCTCGAATTACAGGTAAGCATGGCCTGGGAGAACAAAACGAAGCAGGACATAGGCTGATAGAATTTTGCCAAGACAATTCACTCTGCATAACAAACACTCTATTCCAACAACCTAAGAGACGGCTTTATACATGGACTTCACCAGATGGACAACACCGAAATCAGATTGATTACATCCTTTGCAGCCAAAGGTGGCGGACATCTGTACAGTCGGTAAAAACAAGACCTGGAGCTGACTGTAGTTCAGATCACGAACTTCTTCTTGCAGAATTTAGGATCAGACTAAAGAGATTAGGGAAGACCCACAGATCAGCTAGATATGAGCTCACTAATATTCCTAAGGAATATGCAGTGGAGGTGAAGAATAGATTTAAGGGACTGGACTTAGTAGATAGGGTCCCAGAAGAACTCTGGACAGAAGTTGGCAGCATTGTTCAGGAGGCGGCAACAAAATACATCCCAAAGAAAGAGAAAACCAAGAAGGCAAAATGGCTGTCTGCTGAGACACTAGAAGTAGCCCAAGAAAGAAGGAAAGCAAAAGGCAACAGTGATAGGGGGAGATATGCCCAATTAAATGCAAAATTCCAGAGGTTAGCCAGAAGAGATAAGGAATTATTTTTAAACAAGCAATGCGCGGAAGTGGAAGAAGACAATAGAATAGGAAGGACAAGAGACCTCTTCCAGAAAATTAGAAACATCGGAGGTAAATTCCAGGCCAAAATGGGTATGATCAAAAACAAAGATGGCAAGGACCTAACAGAAGAAGAAGAGATCAAGAAAAGGTGGCAAGAATATACAGAAGACCTGTATAGGAAGGATAACAATATCGGGGATAGCTTTGACGGTGTGGTCAGTGAGCTAGAGCCAGACATCCTGAAGAGTGAGGTTGAATGGGCCTTAAGAAGCATTGCTAATAACAAGGCAGCAGGAGACGACGGCATCCCAGCTGAACTGTTCAAAATCTTGCAAGATGATGCTGTCAAGGTAATGCATGCTATATGCCAGCAAATTTGGAAAACACAAGAATGGCCATCAGATTGGAAAAAATCAACTTATATCCCCATACCAAAAAAGGGAAACACTAAAGAATGTTCAAACTATCGAACAGTGGCACTCATTTCACATGCCAGTAAGGTAATGCTCAAGATCCTGCAAGGTAGACTTCAGCAGTTCATGGAGCGAGAATTGCCAGATGTACAAGCTGGGTTTAGAAAAGGCAGAGGAACTAGAGACCAAATTGCCAACATCCACTGGATAATGGAAAAAGCCAGGGAGTTTCAGAAAAACATCTATTTCTGTTTTATTGACTATTCTAAAGCCTTTGACTGTGTGGACCATAACAAATTGTGGCAAGTTCTTAGTGGTATGGGGATACCAAGTCATCTTGTATGCCTCCTGAAGAATCTGTATAACGACCAAGTAGCAACAGTAAGAACAGACCACGGAACAACGGACTGGTTTAAGATTGGGAAAGGAGTACGGCAGGGCTGTATACTCTCACCCTACCTATTCAACTTGTATGCAGAACACATCATGCGACAAGCTGGCCTTGAGGAATCCAAGGCTGGAGTTAAAATCACTGGAAGAAACATTAACAATCTCAGATATGCAGATGATACCACTTTGATGGCTGAAAGCGAAGAGGAACTGAGGAGCCTTATGATGAAGGTGAAAGAAGAAAGTGCAAAAGCTGGCTTGCAGCTAAACCTCAAAAAAACCAAGATTATGGCAACCAGCTTGATTGATAACTGGCAAATAGAGGGAGAAAATGTAGAAGCAGTGAAAGACTTTGTATTCCTAGGTGCAAAGATTACTGCAGATGCTGACTGCAGTCAGGAAATCAGAAGACGCTTAATCCTTGGGAGAAGAGCAATGACAAATCTCGATAAAATAGTTAAGAGCAGAGACATCACACTGACAACAAAGGCCCGCATAGTTAAAGCAATGGTGTTCCCCGTAGTAACATATGGCTGCGAGAGCTGGACCATAAGGAAGGCTGAGCGAAGGAAGATCGATGCTTTTGAACTGTGGTGTTGGAGGAAAATTCTGAGAGTGCCTTGGACTGCAAGAAGATCAAACCAGTCCATACTCCAGGAAATAAAGCCAGACTGCTCACTTGAGGGAATGATATTAAAGGCAAAACTGAAATACTTTGGCCACATAATGAGAAGACAGGACACCCTGGAGAAGATGCTGATGCTAGGGAGAATGGAGGGCAAAAGGAAGAGGGGCCGACCAAGGGCAAGGTGGATGGATGATATTCTAGAGGTGACGGACCCATCCCTGGGGGAGCTGGGGGTGTTGACGACCGACAGGAAGCTCTGGCGTGGGCTGGTCCATGAAGTCACGAAGAGTCGGAAGCGACTAAACGAATAAACAACAAAACAAGTTGAATATTGTCTTTCAGCTATTATGTCTGTGTCATAACAGGTTAAAGATTCTTTATTCAGTCATTTACTCATTTCTTTCAGACTGGCAGAGTGCTATATAGGGCTTGATTTCTGTTTTGTAGTAGACTGATCTGAGATATATACCTTCTTTCTTGTTTGCAGTAAAACAATTTATTTAGCAGCAATGAGTCAGTGAAACTGCTGTTATCTAATTCCTGAATGCAGGCTTGAGTTTCCAGAGAGCTGAGATTTACAGTCAGGTCAGGCCAGAAGTCTGACACTTCCCCATTGCTTGTCAAGAGAGGGAGGTAAAATATAAGAAAACAGTTTCTTACAGATAGTTGTAAGGTTCATCGCTGTTCCCTTTAGGGTGAAAGTAAATAGACTCCATGTAAATAGACTTCCTCCATACAGGAAAGCAATTGAGGCTTTTAGTCTTCTTTCTTCACTTATTTCCACCAAACAAAATGGCTGACACTGTCCTTTCATGAATGTGTATTCAGCTGAATTAACATGCTATCGGGAGAATTTATATGCACATGGATGGAGTTGTTATCTACCACACAGTCAAGGGGCTAATCTTCAAATACAACAACTGTAATGATATGGGAGTAGTTGCAGTGTAGTTCAGTTTTCTTTCACATTTAAGCACATTATGTTAGAAAATATGCACATTGGACATATGCATGCATGTATGTATGTTTGTATATTATCCAGACTGTTGCATAAGTACTGTATGTGATTAAAGCATATCTAGCTTGTACAAGAATATTTGATATCAAGCATTACATGTGATTGAAGCATTTTATGACTGCAGTCATTATACCAGAAGTGCCTATAGAGAGCCTTTGCTGCCAGGATTACCGTTTATGTAACAGGAAAAGGGGATGTTCCAAGCTTGAAGAAAAAGAAAAAAGTGTGGAATGGTGATGGCCACCTGTGCTTTGAGCAAATGCATCAGGAAAATAGAAGTCAAAAGGAAGAGGGCTGAAGGAGAGCTGTCTGTCTGTGTGACTTCAGAAAAGCTTCCACCATTCTCCTCCTTCTCCTTCTTCCAGGAGGTGATCACAGATGACATGATGTTGTGTGTTAGGTAATTATTCTGAAAAAGGAATGACAAAACTCCCCCACTTTTGAAAATGTGTGCTAATGAAAAGGCTTTTTTTTTTAAAGTCAAAAGAGAAGGATACCTCCCTGTGCTTTCCCACTGATGAATCCACCTCTTTTTTCACACACACGTTTGTGTTCGCTCCAGTGTAGTTTATCTCCCCAGCTTCACAAATGGGGCAAATTAGAAGACAGCCAACAGTGAAAATCAGCTTTTTTTCTCATCTCCTTTAGATATAACCAAATCAGGGGCATCGGCAGTGGGAGGAGGATTAAAAAAGTCAAGATGGTGGCTGTGCCCATGCAATCAGAGCCCTACCCCTTTTGTCATGTGTGTTGTGTGTAAAAAGAGGCGGGGCTTTGAATGCACAGTTGCAACAGCCATCTCAATGAAGCTAATGGTGTGCTGCTTCACTGAAGAAAAGTGAGACTGAATTATAAAAAGAATTATATACATGAATGTGTGGGAGGAAAAATCAGAAGGAGCCTGGTAGCACATTTTCCAGCTAACAAACCTTATTGAAAGGCATAAACTTACATGAACTGCTGCTCACTTTATCAGATGCAGAGAGCAGTTAGACCAGTTTTTCCCAACCATGGCAATGTCCAGGTGTGCAGACTTCAAATCCCAGAATTCCACAATCAGCATGGGATTCTGACTTGAGAATTCTAGGAGTTGAAGTCCACAACCTGGAAGTTCCCATACTTGGGAAACACTAGGCTAGTCTGATTTAGGACTTAGATTAGAGTGAGGTGGAGGAAAGAAAGGAGGGAAAGACAGACTGGTTACACAGATGCAAGTTAAATGAGAGACTGATTACAAGTACATTATCAATTAACAATTGTAATGTGTTAAAATCCCATTGTGTTTGTTGAATCCTGAGATGTCCGGAAACCTGATGTGTGGGAGTTGAGCAACCCCTCACTCAATAGTGGAGTTAGAGTCAAGTTTTTCTAAAACAGTCACTTTAGTGTCTACTATAGAGTGTCCTGAAGGGCTGAAACACTCTGATACTTTGCCCTCGAGTCCTGATACCAAATTTGTGTCCGTTAATTCTTTTGCACAAAGTTGGTCTCATTTGTCCTACATTGAATCCAGAGGGGCATTGCTGGCAGATGATGGCATACATCAAATTAGAGGACAAACATGTGAAGTCACCTCTAATCTTGTGTTTTCTGTTACAGTGACCACCAGGAGTCACCATTTATTTATTTTTATGTATTTTCTATCCCGCCTTTATTATTTTTATAAATAACTCAAGGTGGTGAACATACAGTACCTAATACCAGTTTCATCCTTATTTGGAATCTTTAGAGGTAGGTAGCCAGATATTATTCTATGGAGTTCCAACTAGAGGCCAAGGAATTGACCTCACGGACCTTCACATTTTAGAAGACTATTTACAGTTTATTAGGTTTGGGGGAGGGGGCCTTGAAGTCATGTAAAATCCCATATGTGGGGGCTCAACATAATATAAGGGGTTCTTCTGGACTCACAACTCCTGCTCAATGAGCGAGTGGCTAGGAGGGCCTTTGCATAACTTCAAGTTGTGCACCAGTTGTGCCTATTCCTGGATCAGGAGTCCCTATGCTCAGATATTCACACCATGGTCACCTCCTACATGGATTACTGCAATGTGCTGTACATGGGGATGCCCTTGAAGAGCATCCATAAGCTTCAGCTGGCATAAAATGTGGTGGCATGGGTAGTTATGTGCACGCCTAGATCAGCGCACATTATACCTCTCCTCTGCGGGCTATGTTGGTTACCAGTTTGCTCATGGGTTCAATTCAAGGTGCTGGTATGATCTATAAAGCCCTACATGGCATGGGGCTGAGTTATTAAAGGGACTGCTATCCCCTGTTACATCTACCCAGCCTATCAGATCTGGCAGAAGGGGCAGTTCCATCTGACAGGACCCAGGAAGCCTTTTCTGTCATAGCACCCGCCCTCTGGAACATCATTCCCCCTGAAATCAGAGTGGCTCCAATCTTTTTGGCCTTCTGGAAGGGCCTGAAGACATGGCTTTGTCATCTGGCCGGGGGATCTGGTGATGTTGGTGGGGAGCCTGCTAAGCAGCTGCACTTTTAAGAAAATGAATTATGTTTTTTAATATTTTATTGTTGTTACTGTTTTTTGTTGTTTTGAATTTTGTGTGTGTTTTTAACTTTATAAGCCACCCAGAGTCACGTATATGAAATGGACAGCTATATAAATTGAACAAATAACTAAATAAAATCTCTTTGCTTTGAGAGCTTAATGGAGGGTATATGCACCATTCTCATAGTGCATTTAATCTTGTGGGTGTACTTGTTGGGGCCTGTGATGGTGCTGTTGGTGTAGATGGGGGGCAAAGTAGATATCTGGTTTGTTGCAGGATCTGGTTCCCATGTTACCATCATTGTCGTGTTGTTTCTTGTTGCTTGTGAGAATATGCAAGTATGGGCCTGCTCCCCAATGCCTGAGAAATTGCAGTGTTGTCGTTCACTATGGGCTGTAGCTTATTAATAATGTGTTTGAACGGTTTGAGCTATGAGCTGAGTGACAACCAGGGGTGTTCTGTTTCTGGGGTCTGTCTTTTAATAAGTCCTCCCTACGGGTGTGTGGGAGAGAGAGAGAACGTGCGTGTATGTGAAAGGGATCTTTGATGGCATCTTTAACTGTTACAAGCCATCAGGCTGTCATGGGTGAGCCTGCTACACAGCCTAACACATGTGTATGCACACCAGAAAGATAAACTTTTCTTTCATCTTGGCAAGACTAAGTGATTTATGGTAAACTTTAATGTCGTGATGTGCCCATCACAATTTGTCAGCGGTGAAGAGCTTGACTCACTTTCATGTACACAAATCAGAGTTGCTCTTTCCAGACTGCTGTTTGACACCCTTGGTAAGTGCCAGAGCGTTGCAGTAGTTTCCTCTCTCAGCTAATCTTACAGCTGGTTTCCCACTGGCAAACCTGTTCTGCGATACATTGGTTTCACCTTTGAAGCCTTCACTTCCTCGTGTTTGCCTAATTGACACATCCAAGGCTCCAATCGTTGCATAAACAAAGCCTGCAGTACATCCTAACAGATTTTAACTAGACATGAAAAAACAGAGCTGGATGAAGAAGGCAGCCAGGAGTGGGGTGGCTGCAAATGTTGTGATGTGCCCAAGGAAAGTGTTGCATACATCTCCTATGTCAGAGCGTTTGTAGTCAAGGGCTATTCTTATATTAATTTACTGACCTGGAATTTTAATGGACTACAAAAAGTCATACAATCAGCTGAAATCCACAGCTAACAAAACTGATTACTTTAAGTGATGAATGCAGGCTGGTTTGGAGAAAAGACATGATAAATTTGCTTTACACTCACTGTCTCTGTATTTGCAGCAAGTGTGAACTTTGTGAACCGGAGCAGAAATGCCTAAAGAGCAAATTCTTGCAATTCACATTTCTAATGAAATTATGCAAGTGATAGCCATCTGTGACTAAGACTGCAATGCTAGGCACAATTATTTGGCAGTAAAATTTTATTGAACTCACCACAGCTGACTTAATAGTGCTTAGCATTTTTATAGCGCTCTCTGTGTATGAAGGACTTCACTTACTGACAACAACCCTGTAAAGAAGATCAGTAAGATTATTCCTCTGTTGAGAATGTGTATCCCAGGCTGAAGGGGTGTCTGTGTCTGTTCTAAGGTTGCCAAAACTACTTCCAAATAGAATAGCCATCAGCACTATGGAGTGCAAATTTTATTTTGTGTATATATACATACACACAGATACACACACATACATACACACAAATGTACATACACACAAATTTTGATGGCACTTTCTAGTTCCTGGTTTGGAACTGCATTTTTAAAAACATGCAGTTTAAAAACCTTCATATTAGAAATGCAAAGCTGGCTCAATAAATTTTGCTTCTGTTTGGCAGAAGCGTAAATGGTGTTTCCTCCTGCTATCACTTCTATGTCAAGCTGAATAATACCAAAGCCAGTTAAATTATTTTGGCAGGTGAGGAAGAAAATCTCCTAAGCACCACTGCCCCTCCCTGGTGTTAAAATATAGTAATAATAGCATTAAGCAAACAAGGTGCTGCACTTTCATGACACCCAACTAATTTGCTCTGCCTAAATGCTAGGGCTGGTCACATGCTTTACTGTGGCTTCCCTGTTGTGCTAAGTAGACATTCTCCTTTGTTTCTTTTACTGTTCCATAATTTAATTCCTCCTCTTGAACTCTGCTTTAACTTTAGCTTTCCTCATACTTTATAAGGAATTGTGAGATTCTACTCATGTTCAGGAGAAACAGGAACAAGTCCTACCCTCTTCACATCAGCCTCCATATGTAGATGATAACTTATTGTAGTGAAAAGCTTCTTATATTGATAGAGGTTCTCCACACTGTTGAGACTCCTGAGTTTCTTGATACAGAAGAGGCTCTTATCTATAGCTTTTTATCCTCTATGTATGGAGGGTGATGCAAAGGGGCAGGGTAGTATGCTTGCCCCTATGCCCCCTCTGAATGTAAGTAGGATCTTGCCTCTTTCCATAACTCTTGAAGACTTAGAACACTCTCCATGGTTAATTCTAATACTGAAGTATGCATACTTAAAATATCCTTACTGTCTTTCTTTCAATTGTTTCCTTCTTTTTTGCTTCCTACATGACAGAGGAGTATGTCTGTAGTGATAAAACATGAGGGGAAAAAAAAAGAAATGAGTGAAACTTTAAATTGGGAACAAGGAGTTGGTAACCGAACCCCACCCATGTGTTATTTCCCAGAGGGCCCTTTAAACAATAAGCTTCAGCTCACCTAAGGTTACTCACAGGCATAAATCAGAATCATCCTCTCTCTCTAGCTGAGATGCATAAATGAATACATTCTCTCTTCCCCCCAGTGTGGTCTCCATGTGGCCTCTTTCTAAAAACTAGCAATGACTTGCAGCTCAAATAAACTCCGAAATAGTTTCTTCTTGTCAAAGTCAAAAAGCTGATAGATAAATGCCCCTACTTCATATTAGTGATCCCTTGGGTGTTTCACTTTTTTTTTTTAACCAATCATGATTGTCACCATGATATGGTTAGTGGTCTTCTCTCACAAGCCAGGACAGCAAACTGAAAGAGTGAAGACAACTGTATTGTTTGTTTCAACTATATTCATGAAGTCTGCCTGACTCCATCAAATGCTGATGCATTGGAAGTTCACTGACATGTAGCCAATAACGTCTTTTGGAAAACAGAGCAATTTTCAAACACAAGCTTAACACCTTTGTTTTAATGCATCAGCTACACAGAACATGAGCAGTAGATATTTTGGAATAATATTTTATGGGTTTAAGAAAAAGAAAAAAAAATCTTGCTTCCACTTGTCCATCAGCCTGACAGAGCCTACCACTTCACTTCCAATCACCTAAATGCAAAGGTAGGGTACCCAGGAAGTCTATTTAGGATGAGAATCATATAGTGTGGTTTGATTTTAATTATACAAAACCCTGCTCTTCATAGGAAAAGAAAGTTAATTCTACAGGAGTCTCTATCAGCATTTTACCCGTTAGTAGAATGGTTCTGTATTACTTTATGACATATCTAATTTTTCAACCCTTAAGTTTGGGAGCATAATGAAAGAGAGGCATTAAAAAGGCACTTTTCCACAACTATAGGGACCCATCTTTGGAAATAAATCAATTACCCCCCCCCCCTCTAACTGAGCTTAGATGCTACCCACTTCCTGCTCCCAAAGAAGACACCGTGTAGCAATTCAGCCTTCTTCAGAAACTTTAGCCTGGGTAAAATTACAGTTAACACACTTGCGAAGCTACATGGTTTCCACAAGATGCTTTTAGCAATTACTGATTGTCAACGAAGAAGTATTTTTAAGGTATTATACTTAGTGTCATTCCCCCCCCCCCAATTTCCTTTCTATTTTTATTAAGGCTTGAATTTTGTTTCATTCCCCAATATAGAAAATGGATATCCTTGACTTATTCTTGAAAACCACTTTTTTAATTGGCTGCATACTTTCCCACAAAACAATTTTGAGTCTGTGCACATACACACATGCACACACATACCATTTAAAATGAATACACACACACTCCAGAGATGCCCACAGTCTATCTTTCAGGGGAAAAAAAAAAGACAATTCATAGCCTTTACTACTTATATAGAATGCAACACTGTAATTGTCACACTGCTTCACATTTGTTTGCCCAGAATAGCTGCACCTTACATTTTGCTTCAACTTTTCAGTAGGTGTTATTTGAATTTACAACATATTATTCTGAGAAATCCTTATCTCCTCCTAACATTTCTACTTTGAGAAATTTGAAAATGCTCAGCTTCACTGGCAAGATAGTCCTCTTGGTCTTTGCACAAAGCATGATAGTTTTATAAGGACTGGGAAAAATAGCAACATTTTTTACTCAATCCATATGAAACCAAGTGAATGACAGACATGCTTTACTGCAGTCAACAGCAGTTTTATGGACATGTTGTAAATGTCAGACTACACCTTTTTTAATAATAAAAAAGACACTGTAATACTGTTTCCTTATAACCAGGACAGAAAATCATTTGGTAAAAGTAAAAATATTTATTGGGTTTGACATTAAAAAAAAAATCCGTAAAGCAGAGATACTATACTCCAAATGTGAAGTCTCAAAGGTTAGGTTAAGAAACTTTTGGTTCAAAAGAAGATGTGGCAGATACATAATTTAAGAGCTTGTGAAAGGGAAACTTCTGTAGCATATTTGTTCATGCTTCATCTCTCCTGTTAAAACATACAGGAGACACACTGTGGAACAAGGGAGGCTTAAAGAATCAGTCACTACTGTGCCCATTATTTCAGAATGCTTTTGTTGTTTCCCCAAACTATAGTACATAAGCAGGAGTAAGTCACCAACCCTTTAAAATCTTAGTGTACAACACCTTGTACAAATAAGGATTACAACTTCTTAATCCTTTTCAAAGAACATGGATTTTTGGCAATTCATTTGTGTTAGAATTCCAATTTTGATTACACATTATTTTTCAAAATCTTGTATGAGATTCAAGATACAAATATACCTCAAATAAAAATATACATGAGCAAATAAGAACTACCAAATGACATCCAGTCAGTAGCATGTGCTGTACCTATAGAAAGCCACTTGAAACCACGACAACAGAAGAAATGCTGAGAAGAAAATGATTTGAAGGATAACATAATGATCAAAGCTTTAACTTCACTTTATCTTCAGTAAAATCAGCAGCAAGGTGAGATGGGAACAGTGATCAGATCTTATCTCACTGAGAATTGATTAGTGCAATCCTAAAATGTTCAGTGGGCTATTTTTCTATTCAGCATGCAACCGAAGCCACGGTATGAGTATACTATGATGATCATGCCATAGTATAAATTTCAACAGCACTGAAATTTACTGAACAGTTGCCAGATGAAGTACAGCACTTATAGAAGCACTTTACCCCCAACATTTTCCACCTAGGTTGAGAGCTCCAATTAGAAGGAAGGGTTCACCATATGGATAAAACCCTGGAAGGCCTAAATGTGTAAGTCAGCCTTGGAGTCCTCCTGCTGTGTTGACCCTGTAACTCCTGAAGCTCCCCACTCACTCTGGCCTTGGATATCTAAGGATGACATACACTGGAATATGATCTACTTTCTAATCTATTCATAAACTAACTACAAAAAGCAAGGCTTGATGAGCAAGGATGTATTTATATCACAAGCCTAAGTCAGGTTTATGTTTAGGTTTAGTGAAGCCTTTTTGGCAACATCATGAAAAACACAGGAAAGTTTCTGTTTGATGCTCCTAACTTATCTTAACACAACTAGAGCTTCCAAAATTGTAGTTGTAGAGAACGACTATAACTTGGTGGCTTAGCTGAACTAGAGATATATCCCTCCCCAATACACGTATACGTATGCATATCTTTACCTGCCAGACGCCACCCAAAGGACAGCACTAGGACAAAAAACAGGTAGGAAATAACTTTGGTTTGAAATTAATTGCCAGTAAAATATTTTGTTTATAAAAAAAATTAGCCCAATCCACATATACCAACCATTCTTCCACATGCACAAGTACACACACACACACACATACTTATATTTCTTCCCTTCAGAAGAAGCAGCAAAAAAAAAAAATCGGGGAGGAGAGGCCAGGATAGAGATTGAGGAAGGGGAAGGGGTAGCTGCACTGGGAATAGAAGGGAAGAAAAGAGAAAGAAGGAAACAGAATTTGATGGAGATGAGATATGGAAAAGAGATAACTAAACGAAGAAAAACAAACACTAAAAATCCTATTTAACCAATATGAAAAATATTAAAATTCATCAGGTAACCAGTCCCTCCCTACATACCATGTATTGCTTTAGATCTGAAGAGAGAAAAATGGGCACATGTGGGCACACGCATAGACCCTTAAACCAAATATGTCTTTCCTGGGATTATGTTACAGCATGAAGGGCAGAACCTGGGAAAACATGCAGCTACTTTAAGAAGTTGCTGACAGCTGCCATATGAATGCCCAGCACTCTTGGAAGGACCATACAACTCTACTAAATATGGATAATCTTCAAATAGTTCCATGCTCTTCAGCACCTACTGTCTATCTGTAATTGTTTATACCTCCCATCCATTTGGCTTTTTTTTTAAACAGCGACTTCAGTTCTTATGTAAGACAATAGCACACACCTACCCCATTCATGGGCTAGGAAAAAAAAAGTCTTTCTATAGGCTACATAGAGAACTAAGAGTTTTTTCTAACAGTGATTTGCTGAACAAGTCAGAATGGCTTGGCTCACATGCCACCCTAAGTTAAAAACCAAACACATTGTGGTTTACTGCCATATGCAAAATAGGTCACTACGGCTGTTACTATAGGAAGAAAGACATGTTAATGGAAACCAAATGCTGCTGCAGAAAGCGTACCTGGCACTAACATCTACAAAGTTGCCAAACAATTCACTTCATGTAATCACACATTTTTGTTTAATAAACTCATTCAGAAAAAAAAAATGGAATGGGAAATACCTTTTAACATACATCATGTGTTCTTAGAGTAAGTTGAAAAAGCAGTAACATCTGTTTGCTGGTTTCATATTGCATCACACAAAAGAAGGAAAAAAATAGAAAAAAAACCTTTTCTTACAAGTTACTTATGTTTAATGCTTAAAAGTTTGAATGCACAAACAATAATCTACCATTATAGAAGTACTTGTGGTCAATACAATGCATTAGAACTATGTACAATGACACAGTTTAGTATCAAAATCTTTCTACACTGTAGAGTATTACGAAACTGTTAATGACATCAAACACTGAGCACTTAACACATTATTATTATTATTATTTGCTACCACATTTGGAACTTCAATGAACAGTCCATTTTAACTTGCAGCATTAACCCATTTCTAGTATGAAATTAAGTAATTTTCTACTTACACAATAAAGGTTTATCTACACAGTTCTTTTGATTTTGATCCATAGCAGCAAAGGCACTGTACATCAGCAGATCCACAGACTTAAAGATTTTTTTTTTAAAGCATTCAAAAAGAATATGTCACAGGTCATAGTTTAACAGCAACAACAACAACATAAAAAGGTAACACAATGGTTTCTGGCACAATGGCTCAGCCTGCGTCCATTTCAGGGACATTCAACTAAGACTTGGATAGAACTGGTGGTAAATAAAGCAAGTCCTTCTCTGAGTGAAAATCCATTTTGTTCTGCACTTCAGAATGAGTGCTCTTCTAAATTCTGACTCTGAGGTCCCCACTTTTATAGTTTGTATTCATGTAGGAATCCATTCCCTTCTCAGTGCCATCTCCAATGAATGTATCAAATATTTTTTTTCTGTAATCTTTGTAACTGCAAAATTGCCCAAAGACGCACATCTTTCTTTTCAAAGAAATGTAGCAAAAACATCCAGAAAGAATGAAGATGATCTTTGAGACACATTATTGTACTTCTCTCTGAAATATACAAAATAAAAGTGTATTAAAAATTCTGAACAATGCACTACACTTAAAGGTCTCAAAGTATGAACATTATATACAGAGGTTTACAGAACACTGTAAAATGGCTGCTTAAAATAACTGTTGAGTACAGTTGGTTTTGGCTTATATTTTCTCAATTTCTTGCATTCAGTTTTCACTTAGAAATATGAAGTTACTGAATTAGCTCAAAATATGGTGCCCAAGAAAGCATGCATGATCCCACTCTCCTATGCATGCGGCTGCCTCTCAGAACAAAGCACACATTTTATTTCATATTATTTGTAGACACCAGAACTTAGGGAAATACTCATCTGAATCAGAAACTGGTATTATCTGAATTACCTAAATGATTTCTAAACATCATAAGAATATAGTTAGGATACCAAGCCATCCGAGAAAACTTAAGTGAAAACTGACAATTTAGGCTAAAATGGTAAGAAAGTGGCCTGATTAAACAAAACTTGCTGATAAGTAGAGGCTATACAACATGGTGAAAGGGGATTTCATTCCCTTCTCATTTTTGATGGATGCCTGAGCCTGCTATGTTCACATATAGGCATAACATTTTGCAAAAAAAAAAAAAAATGCAGTGTAGAATGATCAAATCGATAGATTTTTTTTGGCCATTATTGCCTATTTTCAGACACAATCCTCAATTACAGTTTGGTGTTATGCATCCTTCCCTGACCTGAGTTGTATGAACTTTATCCTAAGCAATGGCTGGGAATTCTGGAAGCTGAAAGTCTACTCATTTGGGCAGTGTCCAGGTTGGATAAGACTATGCTATGGGAATAAACCTGGCTAAGCCTTGGATTTACATGCTTCCCCTTTCCTTTTATTCTAGTGCAGCTGCAAGGAGAGCAAAAACGTTTTCTGTTTTATACAGCTCCTCTCATTCTTGATTATTGGTTATATTGGCTGGGATGGTTGTAAGTTAAAATACAAAACAGCTGAACACCTGAAGTTGAGGAAAGCTAGTTTAGGAGAAATAAACTCAAGACTGTAGACCATGATTTGAAGTCTGTTTTTTTTTTTTCTAAATCCCTCTCAATATTAACCAGTTTGTCATAGACATAATAAGTAACCATACTTTATTTATAATGAAAATAAATGCTTTTCTTTTCTTTGCATACACACCACAGAAAAAGGCTGTGATTTTCTGAAGGTTCATACATGCAACATTTAATAACAGATTAGTGTTATTTCTGGACAAGGCTATAGTCTGGGAGCTGGGCCTATCATTACTGAAATTTCCTTATTCTGTTTGGATATTATGATCATCCATATCTGAATGGCATGATGAGTAATGGAGAAAAGATCCTGTTTCTCCACCATGTTTCACATTTCATATTCCTAGAGGCTAATATGATTGCCATTTATAAAATTTATAAAATATCATTGCCATTTGTAATATTGTATTCTTTTTAAACTATATGACTTTAATAAAACTCTTGGCTTAAATAACATCTGCATAACTTATGCAAATATACAGTACATAATCAGCAAAAAATTATAATTGCCCTTTGCTTCCCAACAGTCACACACATCCCAACAATATATTAATCAAGAATGCAACGCACCTTCAAATCCAAGGCAGACGCAGACTACTTTATTTAGTCAGTTCCTTGTTAGAAAGATTTCTTTAACAAAATAAATACATTACAGCTATGTTACATAATTAAAAGAGTCAGTTCCCTGTTAAGTATGCTTATTCCATCTTCTTCCAAGTAGATAGCTGAAGATTTGGTATTACATGTTCTTAATGAGCGCTTGCTATTAAATAGCAAGCCTAGTGGGAAAATTCCACAACTGTGTTGAACATTTTCATCCCTCAGATTTGGGAAACAGAAAAATAAAATAATATACAGCAAAGTGCTACTAGGAGGAGTACGGTTTTCATTCAGATTTGTCTCTAATAAATAACTTCATACACTGTAGCCTTCTTGTCCCCAGAGCCAGTGACAATGTACTTGTCATCCACAGAGATATCACAGCTAAGTACAGAAGATGACTCTTTGGACTAAAAGAAGAAGAAAAGTGAGTGTTAACCATTCTCTGCATAAATCAGATGAAATAGTAAATTAGTTCCTTTTAAGAAATAAAACAGTTACAGGATGGTTCAATTATATACTTCTGCTTCCTGTCTGATACTATTCTCCAGTCTGTGCATCTTCAAACTTAATTGCAATTAACTCTCCAGGCTTGAGAGAATAATAAGGTTGTCCTTGGCATACACGTTCTCTTCTCTAGAGATTAAAATCAGCAAAACACACTTGTTACACAGACAGCATTATTTTCTTTCTTGCAGCCTTGAAGGGTTTAAATAAAACAGAAGTGACCTAATGTGTATTCATAACCAATTGGGATAACCAGATGTCTAAAAGCAGCCCACAGAGGAGGTAGTTTGTGATAGAAAATGAATGGTTTGGTTTGCTTAAATACAGTTCAAAGCCTACTTTTAGCTGAAAAATCAGTCACATGCTCCGTGCAGAGCTGAAAAACTTGGAACCTACTTGCATTCAGGCATCACAGTGAGAACAATTAGGCCTCAGTGATCATGTCAGCCAATTGTGGTTTTGCTGCCTGATTGTGGGAAACATGCCTAAAACCAAGTAGAGGTGTGGCATGTGAAAAATGCAAAAGGCAGACAGAATGGGGTAAAAGGAATGCTCAGGAATGCTGGAGAGATATGCCAGACTCTGCAATAACAAAACAAGAAGCAGACAGGTAATGCTAACTATCCTCGGTGTTAGGAAAACAATGGGAAACAAGCCCACGCGTGGAGGAAATGCTTCCGAGACAAACTACTGAAGTGTCCACACTTGGCTTCAGAGTATTACACAAAGCCACCAAGAACACCTTTAAATTCTCCCTAGTGAACTATGTGGCTTGCTCCTCTTTTATTGTTTGTACTGTTTTGTTCAGTATTTGATGGATTTCTCCTACTATAGCATTATCCTTGTTGTTGTTATACTGTTGTTATTATGTGTATGCATGTTTATACACATGCATGCCCACAACAAAAAGTTCAGATTGCTACAAAGATTCTACTTTGTAGCTTTGCAATAGACATGGGAGAAAAACAACTATTATTACTCTTTAATATAATTTCAACATTGGAGTTGGAAATGGATTCAGCATAAAATAAAAGGTTTATAAGCAGCAAGGCTTTAAAATGTTATTTAATGATCTCAAAGGATGAATATTGCAACACTACTCGGAGCAGATTTGATCAACTGATGAGCTTTTTAAAATCTACCACTGAGTTTATACAGTATGTGCAAATATTATTTGACATAAACTAAAATCAAATGAAACACTTAAAATTCAAGTTTCATGCCACCAGCCCATCACTGGAATCTGTCTAGAGCACATTCAACATATCTTCCTCCATTTCTCCTTCCTGGACTGATCAATGCTGGATGGTTAGGTGTACCTGATTTTGAGGCTGAAGGGAGAGGGATTGGGTAATGATTTTTACCTGAAATATACTGGCTCCATAAGGTGTTCTCCATGCATTCAGAAGATTATCCTTTCCAGTGCTTACAAACCATTTGCCTGAAAATATATTTTATATTGTAATTAGAGGAAATTGATTAATTCCACATCAGCAAAACTTCTCTTCCATCCTCTGATCTCCCTACTTCCATTTTTGTTTTATTCTGGTCTCAGCAATAAATTGCACCAACATTTTACATTCAATCACACATACAATATTAAACAGTATCTATCTTTCCTTTTTCTGTTTTATTGGAAATATGTTCAGCAAATAGAAGCTAAAGCTAGCATATACCAAATTGCTTACCACAGTGAGCAAATTTAAGGGATAACACACAACTCTCATGAAGATGTAGCTGATATTTGTCTGGTTTTGTGACGTGCAGCACTTCAACATTGCTGTTCTCCATCCCTACTGCCAACCATTCTCCAGTAGGGCAATAGCCCAGTGAGAAGATCTGGAATTATAAATGCATACAGATTATGGTTTAAATACTTGGTGACATAATTATTGCTGTTCGAAATACTAAAACACAAAAAACAAACAAACAAAAAATATGTCTATGGTTTTCTTTAAAAAGATGGTATTGCTGCAGTAGGTCAAGATAATCAGCTCCTATAACTAAAACCAATTAATGCTGGGTAACATATATTAAATGTTATTCCTCAGGTGAATTAAAATATTATTTCCAAAGAAATTATCTTGGAATAAGTTCTACAGAAAGGACTAATGTTCATCTAGAGGACTTCTTCAGTCTGAATCTTGCAGTTTGTGAATAAGACTCAATTACTTCTTGGGGATAAACGAAGAACTGTTACTTACCCAAATCTACAGTGTTTGAAAAAATACCTCCCTTCTTGCCCCAGTCTATTAAAAGAATGCAGGGAACAAACTGAAGACAACAATGACTTTCATATGTCATGGGTTCTGAAGAAAAGTACCTGGGATGTGAAGTCATGTTGCTGTAGCTGCCTCCCTTCCCTCAGGTCCCAGGATCTCACTGTATTGTCCAAGCCTCCTGTCCAGAGCTTAGTGCCATCATTAGAAATGTCAATGCAGCTGGCTCCATCGGTGTGGCCCTGGAATTGCCTAAATATGCCAAGTTGGGATACAATCACTTTGGAAAAATGTCTTCGGCTGAAACATTTAAAAAACTTCCACACTAATTTTTAATTGTTCCCAAAATAACAGAGAAAGCAAGGCAATGATTTCTTGAAGGGGAGAAGGAGATCTACTGAATTTAAAATGCTGGAAGCACCTTTCTGAATTCTTTTTCACACATGCTGTATATAGGCTAAGACTACAAAGGAACATTTTCAAAAGGATTAATGCAATGAGGTTTGTATTTTCAAAGAAAGGATATGTGTTTTATTACATTATAAGGTTAACCTGCTACATTAACTCACTTTTTAAAGTCTGGAGTAGAGCAACATAGAAATAACAGCAACGAACAACTTAATAAATGAAGGCTTATGTTTGAAGAAGAGTTCTGTACAATAAAATTCCCCACACTTCCAGCTTTTTGAATGCTAATTGTTTCAGTAAAATAACATCTCTTGCTCTGATATTTTTTTCTAAAGAGACCAATATAATTAGAAGAGTGTTCCAATTTTGGGGGAATATAATCAATCAGAGATATTTAACAGCTCAGTATATACCCAGGACTGTGTCTTTTATCCCTGTGAGACCCTTTTTTTCAAGGTGTTAGGACCTTCAAAACCAGCTCTCTATTTAAAAAACAAAAGAAAACAAAAAAAACCCCCACCAAGATTCTTAAGCCACCTTCAATCACTGATAAAGCATGTACACTCTGCATGAGAGCGGGGACCAATCGTTAACTCCAGCATTGGTTGCCATCCGTCCACGTCACCCTTCATGCCTTGGGGACAACTATCTTTAGAGAGTCTCCATGGAGGCCCTCTGATACTTACAAACCTGGTTTTCCAGGATCCTAAAACAGAAAGGGCATCTTGCTACTCAAAGACAACCTCTATACACAAAGATTGAAAAGAAGAGGAAGATGGAGCAAGCACTTTTCTCTCTGCTTTCCTTTCACACAGTTGATCTCACAGGCTTTGTGAACGTCTGAACAGGACTTCATAGTGGTTTTAATACAGAATATCCTCAATTTATTTATGACCTGATGACATCTCATGTTTTCACAGAGAATTATTCTTTAGATTCTGCACCGGCTATTCGTTTTCATTTAGTTTTCCTTTCCACTAGAGATAACTGCAAACCAATATATCTCTATGAATTCCCAGCCTGGGGCTACTCAAACTCTTATCTCTATTTAATTAGGTTTACTACCTGCCCTGTCCCAGATCTCAGGAGCAAATTAAATTCAGACATAACATTTCTTCCCTCACCTCCCCCACCCACTCATAATGAGACAAAGAAGAAACAACAAAGGCAAAGAGGGATTTTCAAAAAAGATTAAAAACACAAATGGCTGGTATACTAGTGACAATCTTTGGCAGGAGACATGGTCATTACCATCTGCAAGCATATATCTTCTATTGCCACTTAGTTCTTCTTTATCTAGTTACAAAGACATAGTTTTATTCTCATCTCCCTACAGTTGTTGTTGTTTATTCATTTAGTCGCTTCCGACTCTTCGTGACTTCATGGACCAGCCCACGCCAGAGCTTCCTGTCGGTCGTCAACAACCCCAGCTCCCCCAGGGACGAGTCCATCACCTCTAGAATATCATCCATCCATCTTGCCCTTGGTCGGCCCCTCTTCCTTTTGCCCTCCACTCTCCCTAGCATCAGCATCTTCTCCAGGGTGTCCTGTCTTCTCATTATGTGGCCAAAGTATTTCAGTTTTGCCTTTAATATCATTCCCTCAAGTGAGCAGTCTGGCTTTATTTCCTGGAGGATGGACTGGCTTGATCTTCTTGCAGTCCAAGGCACTCTCAGAATTTTCCTCCAACACCACAGTTCAAAAGCATCTATCTTCCTTCCCTCAGCCTTCCTTATGGTCCAGCTCTCGCAGCCATATGTTACTAATCTCCCTACAGTATCTACATAAAATTGACATTCTAGTGGGTGCCCTGAGGTATACCATGAATTTTGAAAATCGACAGATTCCTGCACCAATCAGAAATCTAGCTCTTCACTGCCAGCTGACAGACAGACTGACAGACAAACTTGGGCTCAGCTTAAGGCTGAAAGAGCTGGCAATGGTATCTTCTGGGGAAATAGCAATTTGCTTATGAATTTCTTCCGTGATAGAATGAAAAGGTTCTTGGCATACAACAGGCACTATGACTGTTCCCTACCTAAAAAATGGCATATCGAAGATGAAACATTCTGGAAGTTAAAGCACTTTAAGTAACTTCATAACATGGCAACACTGAGGAAAAAAGACCAATGTGTACCAATGCTTTATAATCCGGTTTGACTAACCTACCTGACCAGGGTCTGATTGTGCAGGTCCCAAACTGCAATGTTCCCATCGCTACAGCAAGAGAAGCACACCTTGGAATCGGGGCTGATTGCTAGAGCATAGCAGGCAGGAGCTGAGGATGTCAGCTCTGCTTTAATGCGTGGAGTTGGGGCTGCCAGGTCCCAGATGGATAACGTGCTGGCTTCCCCGCCAACGATCAGGGTGCGGCCATCTGGGAGTAATCTGCAGGAGCGGATGTAGTTATCTCTGTTCTGTAGACACAGAAAGCACCAAGAGATTACTTGGAAGAAAGAAAAACCTAATAAAGTGAAGCAGAAATCTATAAAAACTACTGTATTCCCTCTTGGTTTTAATGAGTTCATGTACCATTTGAATCCATGGCTAAAAAACAACCTGAAACAATGCTTTGTTTTTGTTTAAGAAACAGCCATCATTCCCAGCAAAAAGTTATCTTTATAAAATCTATCTCCACTACCAATAAGTTGCAAAAATCTGAATGCTCACAGCAAAAGTGATCTGGTAAATACAGATGGATCTCACTCACAGGGGTTACATTCAGCATACATCTATGGCTCATGAAACCTTAAATAACAAAACATGGAATCTATGGGAATCAGAAATACTTGGTTTTGGAGTCCTGGAATATAACTCTTTCTCTCTCTGCCTTTTGAACTTGATGCTAAGATCTGCCAGGAATTGAGAGAGTTTCATCTTCTCTCACAAAACTTTGCGCTAAGATCTGCCCCTTACTTCATCACAGCTCTCTGCTGTGCATTTGTTCATTTTCACGGTGGAGGAAATAACATGCAGGAAGAGGAGGGTAACATAAGGTCAGAATGCTGCAGTTCACTGGGAAATTGTGGGGGTGGAGGCTGGATGCCGATTTCTGCACACGTGCAAAATGAGAGACAGATCAGAACAGCATGTCAAAAACCAAAGGTAACTTAAATTGTTTAGTGCAGTTAATGAGTTCTGGTCTATAATTAACAGCTGCAGGTACATAAAACAATGGATGAGGCTGCTAGTAACAATGTCTACTGCACCTTTCATAATCTACTCACAGAGTTCAGCATACTTTCATTTGGCAGTGTTTTCAGCAAAAACAACAATACATTATGAACAGGAAAATGACAAAGGAAAAGCTCACAACTGGGGGCCTGGTTATCATTCAGAATTAATTTTCTCCTATCTATTTTGGGAGTTTTACCTTCCCTCAACGTAAGAGAAGATTACTGACATTTGGACTTCGATGATTCTTATTTGAAGATGAAAAAAACACAGGCAATTGATTCTTCATCTTCTAAAAAGTGCAGACCTACTAAAGTGTAGTGGATCAAACTTTAAATTGAAGAGTATGGAGTTAAAATCTTACTTCTAGCTAGCTATGCTTAATGGTGTGTCTAGTTAAGCTCTCCTACTGTCACACTGGTTTCTGTCAATGACATCCCCAATGGACCTTTAAAAACCTGTCCCAAAGGATTGGGAAGTCTCCAGTGCAAAGGTCCCATGGCATGAGGATAATGGCTGTGTTTTTAAACAAGGATCCTTCTACCTCTCAATTTAACCACATTGCCTAACTTCAGACATATAACCAATATTGTTAAGCATGATATTTCTATTAAAAAAATGAGAGGTCCTTTTAACATTCATTAAATCCAACAGTTTATAAGAAGTGCTTAAAGAATTAATGAAGCTTAACAATTCTGGCCACTTCTATCTACAGAAACTATACACTAAAACATCACAGCCTTTGAATAATTTACATATACCACAGATAACCTTGTATGGCTACCATTCTCATAGGGTACCCCATTAAAGATTTCTTGTCCTCTTTACTTACCAAACAGTCCAGCTGAGAGACAGGACTTTTGTTTCCTGGATGACTGATATCCCAGACCTTGACACATCCTTTTCCACCAGTGTACACGTGCCTTGTTGGGTTGCTAATAGTAACTGCACACACCACTTCCCCATGGTTTAGGGTGTTAATCTGCCGAGCATGACGTGGAATTCCTGGCCCAATGAGGGCATCAGGAGGAAAAGGTACGGGCTGCATCTGACCATCAGCACTTACATGAAATGAGTATGCCCTAGGGTAAGCAGAGAGAAATCCTGCTTTAATTACTCATCTACTGGCCAACGGAAACTTAGCAAACATGGTTAATGCTAATGCACACTTTGCAAAATACATAATGTTATGCTGTTTTCTTTTGGGTTGTTGCTGAGTGGATATCAAGTAGTTATAGTTTGAATGGAACCAAAGGAAGGCTGAGGAATTCTGAGCAGTCATGGAAATAGTATGTTTTACCAGGAGTAAGACATTATATGACTGGCAGTTATGCCACCTGCAAATAACTTATCAACAACTTTCTGCAAATGCTCTGCCAGGGAGAAAGCATTCCAGTGCTTAAAACTGTTTTGCTTAAGGTGTAACATGTTGAAGTCCTTAGATAAAACTTTATTGAAGTTATCTAGAGCATACTGCGAGGAAATGTATAGCTAATAGATGTAATGTCCACACAGAAATCTAATTTAGGTTACTGAAAATAGCCACAAATCTCTTCCCTTGAAACAAGAACTTGTTTCCTTTTTTCCAGCAAAAAAAGTTAACTTAATTAAAACATGTCAAACAAATGGTACCTAGTGCTATCAACTCCAACCATTGGCCATACTGGCTGGAGATAATATCAACTGTAGTCCAAAACAGCTGGAGGGCTTTACATTGCCTGTTCTTTATTTTCGAGTAAATAACTACTATCATATAGTGTGCTTAGTGATTGAAAATGTAATCACATTATAGAAAATATCTGAAAGGACTTAAGCTACAAAGGCAAGAATTCGAGGATTTTAAACTATTCACCCCGGCTGCCAAACGTCTACTTAGAAAGGATCTAAGTGATAAGTTACCTACTGAACATGATAATTCTAATATTTCATGAATGGTATCAATCTTGATAGGACAACTAAATATATTTATGTTGAAATGTCAGTCCTGATTCTATACTGTGTATGATCACCCCTATGCCCACAATAAAACTGGGCAAATCACTCTCCTCAGTCTTATTGGACTTTTTTGTCATTGTTGCTTGCTTTCACAGGAAGATTGTAACACCACAAATAAATGCACTGGATTTGCTGTGTAATTTTCTCTTGCTGAAAAGTAAGGCCGGTGAAAACTCCATATTATTTCTATTTCTCTCAATGAGCCAGGCTAGTTACAGTAGGTCACCTTGTCTGGTCAATTTCCTCAAGGATCCATTTGTACACTATGATATCATAATTCTTTTTCAGTATTTTCAGTCAAACCAAACACTTCGGTGTCCTTTTGTGCAATGCTGTTTATGGAATCCAGTAAGTCCGCACTTCATTGCAGGGCTTCTTTTGTGCACAAAGGAATTATTTTTAAAACAGAGGGGCAGAATACTAAAGACGTGCGCACCACAGAGCCTTTTGTAATTTGTTTTTCGGTGCCAAGCAGAGTTATCTTAGTCCAGCATGTCCCATTGCAGAAGCATAACCTCTTCCCTACGCCCTCTTTTATCCACAGCATCTGATACGCTTGGCACATAGTCACCTACAGGAAAAACTGCCAAATAGGCTTTTAAGATTAAAAGGAGGATTAACCACCCTCTGCCACACATGGAATTCAGTATCACAGAGGAAGCAAAAGGAACAAAAGCTTAATAATATGATTGAGTTAGTATGTTTAACACTCACGGTTTTCCTCCTGGGATGCCTGTCAGATTCGGAGGAATGCCTGGGACTCGCATATGATGATGTGGATCAAAACCAACCTGGAGTTTTCCCACAAACAGAACAAAGAAAGTTTTAAGCATTAATGGGAAATGCTGGAATGCTGCCTTTTAGTCTTACATCAAACGTTACTATGGAGAGCCTTCTACAAAGATTAAGAACCATACTGGACCGTGCCAAGGTCCACAGTTCAACATCCTGTTTCTAAAACTAGCCACTTATTTGCTTAAAGGAAGCTTTCCACCTCATCAAATAATATTCAGAGACATAGTGCCTCTGAAGATAGTGGTAAGGAAATCCTTTAAAACATCAATTATCAGTAAAATCGTAGACGGCAATAGAAAGCAACCCTGGAAAGATTAACTGAAATATCAATTCTATCAGTTTGATAGATGCCTGGGAAAAGAAAAATGGTTATGGTATTTATCTGATGCCTGGAAAACTTGATGCACCTGGTGAGCCTCTATGAGAAGTGTCACAAGTGGGAGGAAGGCCCTGTGTCACCACCCATCTTGCCTTAGGTACATCTGGATAATGGTACCTGAGAAAGATCTTAATGTAAAGACTGGTTGATGCCACATAAAGTGTCATTTTGAGTATCCAGCTCCTAAACTGCATAGAGCCGTGAAGGGAGGGGTGGGGAACCTGAAGGTCTCTGGCATTGTTGAACTACAACAACTCCCAGCAGCTATTATGTGTTGTGCATTATTGTTGTTGTTGCTGTTATTATTATTACTACTGCTATTGTTATTTCTATATTTAATTCTGTTTATAAAATCAGTTTTATTCAAATGTACCTGGAGCTGTGAGGACACAATTTTCCCATTCATCTTACCCAGGAATGAAATGTCTGAGATTGGCCTTTAATTAGAAATATCTTCTAATTCAAGAGAGGGCTTTTTCAATAAAGATTTTATAACTGTCTTTTTTAAGCAGGTGGGAACACATCCCACCCTCAAGGAGGCATCCATAATTTCCCTTAACCATTAGTCAGCCCTATCCTGGCCAATTTGTTCAGTCAAGAGAGACAAGGGTGAAAGAAATAGCTGGCAGTCCTCATCTCTTCATATACCCTGCCCACATTCTGAAGATCTGTAAGCTGAAAAGAATGTATATGAACACTTTGAATTATGTGGAGAAGAACAAAGATGCTAGTGGAACATTCTATATGACCAATCCAAGTTAGTAGTACAGCAGCTCTGTTTTGGTCTATTAGTAATTCTTCAAAGATAGCACTGGATATAACTGTCTTCCTATTCCAAACATACAGATATTCAGACCCTCATAATTTGACTAAGAAGAATGCAATGTCCACTTTTTTCTCCTCTTACTCAGTCCATAGGTAAGCACAAATGCTGAGAAGTGGAACCTCATGAGATCACAGTATACTGATGACAGAGAATTCTAGACAAATATTCCACTGTTCATTCCCCTACCAAATATACTTCTGAATTGCAGTCTTTGAAATGAAGACATTATCCAAATGTCTTCCAAAGTGCTGTATTGATATAGATTGCCTCTAACATAGAGAATATGATCAGCAACCATTATCCTAAATATTGCCAAATAATCCCCATTCCCCAAGGAAAACTTCAGATTTCCCTAAACAACTGATGATGATGGCTAGTGAGATCTGATTCATACTTTATAAGCCACCACCTTATTGAAAACAAGTTTCTCCCAGCATAGTCATCATTCACTGTCCTATAAAACAGAAGACACTTACCACTGGAGATCTTCCGTAGGCTGCTGCTGCTGCTGCTGCTGCTGCAGCTGCACTCATCTGAGGAGAGATGTTATGCAAACCCGCATATGCAGCCCCAGGACTGGTCAGTTCACCATTCATTCCAGCATGGGGTACTATTCCAAAGGGGGCAGGGTAAGGGCACGGTACTGCCATGGGTGTTCTTAATCCTGAAGCTACACAAAGTAGGAAATGAGAGAAAAGGATATTTACAAATTCTATCATGGGAAAAAGCTGACCAAGAACTATGAGGAAAGGGAAATTCAGGAGGGTGGGAAAAGAAAGCAAGCGGTACATTACAAGGATTCTGTATTAGATCATCTCAGTTTTTAGAGTGCCACAACTGAGTGTCATAATTCCTTTGCAAATTTTCCCAAAGAGATTCTCCCCAAGTTCTGCATGATTGCGGAGGGCCCAACTGAAACGGAAGAAATTGGTCCTCAGATCATGGAACTGGAAGAAGCTATTTAAGTTCAGCGCAGGAATCCCAATGAAGAAATCCCTGCTTGTAGGCTACCTAGTTTTGAACATATTCAGAAGAATGAAGTTCACCATCTCCCTAGCTAATTGTTTCCCTACTGAATTGCTTTAACTGTTAAAAAGTATTACCTTACATTCAATCGATATCTGCCTTCTTGTACCTAAAAATTATAATTTCATATTCATTCACCGTCATTCGGTCCTGGTGCTATTTTATAAAACATCTTTTGAGAAATCAAAAGAATGCTAACATATTCCTGCTCAGTCTTCTCTTCTCAAATCTGAACATACTCATTTGCTCATTTTCTCCTTAAGTACTTAATTTCCAGGAGTTTGATCCTTCTTGTTGCCCTTCTTTGAACTTAGTCTGAATCCTTTTTTAAGCTGAGATGCCCCAAATTCCTATCAATCCTTTCACCACTGCTGAGTGGGACACGTATCCCCTTGGCAGAGAAACAGGGAAAAATGAGGCATTTTTTAATTACCTATTTGTATTTTACCATTGTCTCTGAGCAGCTGGTATACTGATTCTTTTCTCTTCCTTTTATTTTGAAAATAGATTCTCTCACACTTTTAAAGATTTCTTTTGTAGTTCTCAACAACCCACACCAATCTTAACACACATTCTCAGTAGTCTTTCTCACACTTTTTTGCCCTGGAGTACCTGTATGTATACTTTCTTGGGGTCTAGTTTGTTTGTTTTATTTTCAGATAGCACTACCTGAAATCATGCAGCTACACTGACTTCTATTATTTCCCTATTTTTTCCCTTGGAATTTTTTTTTTTTTAATTTGAACATATAGGACCTTTTTTTAGAACTTCCACCAATCTTGAACTTTTCCTATTAGCTTTCTTGCCATGAAATCCTGCATATTGCTAACAATACTGGATTTTATCCTTTTAGACTGCAAGCAGAAACTTCTGTTTGAATGCTGTTAAAAAAATGCCACACACATAAACGAAAACTATTTCCCTATGTGACCACAAATAGCATTTTTTTTCTTGTATAATGTAGAGCAGAACAATCTAGAAAGACTAATCCTGTTTTTGCATATGTTTGTGAGCTGTAACACTGTCCAGGTGTATTTCACTCTTCTCCAGTCTGATTTCCTCCAAATGTGTTAGACTACAGCTCACATAATTCCCAATCATAACGGTAACTAGCTATGCTGAGTACATATTAGAGAAGTTGTAGATCAGCCCATTTGGACAATGTCAGACCAGTAAAACTAGTCTAACTCTCTTAAGGCTGAGACTTGCCCAAGATAAGGTAGCAAATCTAAGGAAGATATAATATCAGATCCTAGATCTACATTCAATACCCTACAGCTGTGGGCATGCAACTTGCAGCATATACTTGAAAAACAAGTCTACCCTTTCCCCTCTCCAATAACATTTACTAACCTAATGGATCAACTCCTGGTGGCTTTCCAGGAACAGGCCTTAATCCAGGTGTAGAATTACTGCCAGGAGTTGGAGCATCAGTACGTGGAGTCGGGGTATTTGATTTAGACACAGGGGTGGTGGATTTCTCATTCTGATATGGAGAGAAGCAGATTTTATGCACAAATCATAGTGAATTGCATGAGTTCATTTTATTGAGATCTATACTGTGTACTTCTTAGTAGACATTTTAATAAGGAATATATGTATGGTATAGCACTTAATATCAAAACCTGACATTATTTGGATCAAAGAACTTTGATATTTCATACATTTTCTTGTCACTCCCCATCTAAAACACAGAAAGTAGAATGATACATCAACGTGAAATGATTGCCTCTAATATACAATGGACCCAACAACCAATATTTCATTTAACAAGATGCGAAATATTAAATTATCCCATAGCAGTCCAACCTGCAGTTGGATGCACTAACAATATAGTTCAAGTAAATTGGATGATAGAAGCTGGGAAAGTGTTGGGAAATAGCAGTGGTTGTTTGAATCTAAATCTGCAAAATATTAGTGACGTATTATGCTCATGAGTTAATTCACCCATTATTTACTATAACATGTAATAGTAAACTAATAGTATTCATACAACACACTTTTTCTAAATAGTCAGAATGTGAAGTCATTAATCCCTTTACCTGATTTATAAACTAGAATATGGTATTAAAACCATATTAGAGATGAAGGATAGCAAAAGCAAATAAGCTATCCCTTAAAAAATTCTGTATTAGATTATCTCAGTTCGTTAGATTGTTCTAATTCCTTTGCATATTTGCTTAGGGAGATCCTCCCTGAATTGTGCATGTTTACCTAGGGCCTATCTAAAACGGAAGAAATGAGACATAGAATCACAGAACTAGAAGACACCTTTTAAGCCCCATGCAGCATCCAAAGGAAGGCATCCCTGCTGGATGGATATCCAGTCTCTGCTTGAACACGTGCAGCAGAAGGAAACTAACAATCTTCCTAGCTATATATTACTTTCATAGACAACTGCTTTTATTATGAGGACTTTTTCCCCTTACATTCAATAGGAATCCATCTTCCTGTAACTTAAGATGATTACTGAATTTGTAAGAAAAAATTGTGTTATTATAAAGTTAGTACAGAATAAGGATATTAGTGATATGCCTAAATCTGTTCTTTTAATTTCCTAAAATTGTAACAGTGTTGCTTATCCCCTGGTTGAGACCACCAGTCCCATATTAACTCCTTTTTGGGGGAGTGCCTTCAAGTCATTCTTGACTCCTGGTGACTGCCTGGACTAGGCCCTGCAGTTTTCTTGGCAAGGTTTTTCAGAAGTGGTTTGCCATTGCCTCCTTCCTAGGGCTGACAGAGAATGACTGGCCTAAGGTCACCCAGCTGGCTTTGTGCCTAAGGCAGGATTAGAACTCACGGTCTCTTGTTTCTAGCCTGGTAACTTAACCACTACACTAAATTGGCTCTCCATTATTAACTCCTTATTCAGGGAAATATTCTTCAATTTCCAAAATTCATGTAATACAAGTACATCCCAGAAGACAACAGCATTGTTACAAAACAATAGGGATGCATCCATTATGTCATCAAAAGTTAAGCCTGGCTTGGAGATGTTCCCTTAATAACTTAAGAAGCATTTTGCAACATCAGAAAAATGTTGAAGGGTACCTGAAATTTGTGTTTGATTCTCCTTAGAGTGCATGACAATTTATAGCCCCAAGATTGCACATGGCCCTCCAAAGACCTGGGTGGGTCCTGAGAGTTTTAAAAGTTGCCACCAAGTTGCACACGTCAGCCTTAAATATTTGTGTGAAAATCTCAGGTAACTAGCTCTTCTAGAGAAGACATTGTGGTAGATGGGAATCCTAGCAAAATAACTATAGTCTCTCTCATGCAAGTTCATACACACACACACAAAATATCAATCAAAGGAAGTCAGTACTGTTCTTGGTTTGCAAGCAGCCTCTCTCTGAATTGTGACTTGTTGTGCAAGCAAAGAAAGGCTATTGTAAATGACATATTATTTTTTGGTAGAATACGATTGTAGCTGAATATATCCAAGTAACACCAATAAAGCCAAGAACCAAATCACAACCAAGCAGGAAGCTAAATTTACTGTAAATCGTCATACCAAAATAAAATAAAATAAAATAAAATAAAATAAAATAAAATAAAATAAAATAATAAAATAAAATAAAATAAAATAAAATAAAATAAAATAAAATAAAATAAAATAATAAAATAAAATAAAATTCAAAGAACCCCTGTGTACCCTTATTTATTCACAGAATAGCAAGCTTCCTGACATGAAGAAAAACACAATAAAAGCTAGATACATTATTTTCAGACATGGCTAGCTGAATAAATACTTTCAATCCTCCAAAAGATCCTGAGTTGCAAGGTATATATTTTTTTTGGTAGAAATGTATTGAACTTAGTGTTATATTATGATGTACTACTGGGACACATCTCATTATCTTCTGCCTCAACTTAGATACCCAACCGTGCACACACAGTTATGAAGATGAATGTGGATTGTACAGTTGCTTACAAGGCTAAGTTCTTTGGATTTGGAAGAAGGAGTGCTGCTGGAAGATGCTATTGAGGCTGGGCTAATTGGTGCATCTTTCTTGAGTAGACGAGTCTTGTCCAAGCCATTCTCCCTTGGAGAATGTGCTGGGCTGCCTCGTGGAGATGATGGATCCTAAAAAAGAAGTGTAATGATTATCAAGGTATCCTACTTGGTCCAGTGGCTCCTTCGTTACAGCATCCCATAATGAAGCTCATGAATGGTATATGCTACAGCCTGCATAAATGATTATTAGCCAAGGAAGCATACTTCCATCCTAAGATATGGATTAATGCAATGATTCCTTTTTTATTACACTAAAGCAAAACTATTTTCTAAGCACACCCTATGTTACCTGAGGAATACATGCAATAAAGTATGGCTCCCAAAGCAACAGTGCACATACCTCATTGGATACATCAACCACCAAGTTATCATCACTTTTTTCACCATCACTATCCTGCATTGAAGAAGGAAAACATTTAAGAATCTAAAATCCTTACTTTGTTAAAAGCTGCATTTTTCATTTAAGGATGAAGAGCACTAGAAATGCAGTGCAAAATGATTATGGTAACAACATCGTTAGAGCTTTAAAAAAACTCATTTAATCTATGTAGCTGTCCTTGGACCATAAAAGAACAAGCCAGTTAGTTATATTTTTAAATATGTGGCTAGTGGGTAATCGTTCCTGGAGTTATACAGACTAGAGGATGAATCAAAATTTGGATGAGCTTATAAAAAGTGAGCTTGGGAAAACCAATTCTCTCATTAGATTGCTCATCAGGAGGTTTAAGCTCATAGCATCCGTCCCTTTCTAATTTAGCATGTTATACATGGGGCCCCTCTTGAGAAATATCTAGAAGTTGCAATTGGATGTTGCAAATGCAGCATCTGAACTGATAAGTGAGTAAAGTACAGGGATCACCCAATGCTTATATTATAACAAAAGATCTGCTTATGTGGCAGACTTTAAGGTATTGGTATTGACTAAACACTTTAAACCCTGATTATCTGAGAGGTCACCTCTCCTATTCCAAACTTGTCTGAATGTTGATATCTGTGAAAAGACCCTTCTGGATAGAAAATACTTGTCGATCTGGAGTTTGGGAGAGGACTTCCTACTGTATCACTCCTTGGTTATGGAATGCTTTTCTTGGGAAATGCATCTGGCATTTAGAAAACCTGTAAGGATTAACTCCAGCATTTATAAGATCAACAAATACTCTTTTTTTTTTTTACCAGTCTGTTAATTATGGGTTAATTTTAGTATTTGTTTGTTTGTTTGTCAAATTTCTCTACCGCCCATCTCACATACGACGACTCTGGGCGGCTTATTAATTTTAAGTTTTTGTTATTTTTTAAAAATGTCAGCTGCTCACTTAAACAGAAAGGCAGAGTACAAATTTAATGTGTATAAAAGGAAGGCAATGGCTTCAGGAAAGTTTGCCTATTTGTCAAAGAGAGTACTGGTACAATACACCCTAACATTCATTCCTGGGAGATGACGCCATTTCCAATTCGGTATGCTTTTCAACATGGAAGGCAGCTATGTTGAGCAGCTAGAGCCAATTTTGCTACATCTTCTTTCTCCTGACCTAGGTTCAACTGAGAAGGTTCTTGGGGGACAAAATGCAGAATCCTCTGAGCCCATGCAGAACAGCCAAGAACTCTTTGGGGTGAAATCTGTGCATCCTTATCAACATTATAAAATAACAAATAATAGGAAAAATATACATGGTTTCACTCACATAACGAGTTGCTATGTCTTTTTCTTCTGTCTTCTGTTTTTTACTTTCAGAAGAGTAGTCTGTTGAGTTTCTGTGCTTCTCAGAGGCTCTAAAACTTGCTGATGGAGATACAGATGAGCTCTAAAATGAGAGGGAAGAGAAGGACAAATGACTGATGGCACAGTCTTCCTTTTCAGGAAGTTTTCTTATATCACACCTCTGTGAGAAGATGCACTGAAAATGAAAGCTATGCCAGCATGGACACAGCCATCTAATTCCTTCTGAAATAAACAGATATAAATTATCTCTCCATGATCTGCTCCTGGATCAATAGAGCAGAATTGGGACTTCCTGCGAAAGCTCTAGTCTACCACTTCAGAATTAGGTTGCAGTTATAAACAGATCTGCCTGGCTTTTACTGAAAGGAGCAGGCTGGTGTGCTTACGGTACTTGAAAAACAGACCTACTATACAAAATGGCAAATTGGAACCATTTCTTGTGAACAGATCTTGGAAAAGAAACCGTTCCAGGCTATCTTTTCAATAAGCAAGCAAGACTGGTTCCCCAGAGGATGCAATTCCTAATAGGCACTGTAGTTTTCTGATGCCAATGGAAAAACTGTGCTAGTTATTTTCAAGTGGTTACATCAGTTTGCCACATGAAAGAGAAAGCTGGGGTACCTCTCCCTCAGCAGATCCACTTGCTGGTGCAGTTTTATTGTTTCATGCTTCAATACAAAATCTGGGAGAAAACAGTATTTCTTCTGATGTCTCAATGATGCACAAAAGTTAGTGCAATAACACACACAGCTAAAAAATAGAACATACTGTATAATCCCAATATATACACAGTATCCCACCAAACTATATCATGATAACAGCACACTAGCATACTATTATATTTTCTGCAAGATGCAGACAAGACAGGTGTGAAGAAGATAAAGAAAGAATTGGAACTTTTATTTGTAAAAAAGCATCACTGCTACTATGGCTCATTTGGATTGCTACAAAACAAATCATCAGAGATTCATAGGGTTGCAAGATGCAATTTAAGACCCTTCACTCAGTGCAGGAATCAAAATTAAAGCATCCCTGACAGTTGGCTGTCTAACCTTTCCATGAACATCTAGCGAAGGAGTGCCCCCTCCTCTCTAAACAATTGGTTTCATGGTCCAACCGCTCCTTCTTTTAACTTAATTCTATTATTCTGCATCCTGCACTTCAGAACAACAGAGAACAATACTTGAAAGGCATCCTCCAATGCAGAAATGCAAAACAATCTGTTTGGCTCAGCCACAATTAACTTCACAGTTATTAGTGAACCTTTCAGAATAATTAAAGGGTAAAGACACAACTAAAATTGATTGATGGAAGAAACTGATCCAGTCAATATCTTTGCAGGTTTTTCTGTACTATGTCCTTGATTTTATTTCCTTCATATAGGAATATCATGCTTGTTCAAATTTTGCAACAAAGATATGAAAAACCTAAGTGAAACCTAACCTTAGTGAAAGGTTAATGAAAAACACTACGATAGTATTATTTTGTACAAAGAAAACATGAGATGCACACAGAAGGTATGAATCTGAGTACATGCTCCGTATGATTCATGTGTTAGTATTAGGTCACAGAAGTTATTTCCAAGTAGTCTGGTCCCATGCTGCCCCAGCAATACATGTACATAGAAACACCATAGATTGGGCCATGAAAGTAACTATATCAGAAACATATAACTTTGGCGTACCTCTTACTAACTATGATCTATAAATTCCAATTCTCATCCCTAGGTGATAGCTTTATTTTCCCCATCCTTATTATCTCCTGATACTATACATAGGGATCAAGTAGAGAAGGGATCAATAGAAAGAAGTTTTAAGCTACCTTTATCTATAAGAAGAAACATTTAGGAGCAGGGCCAGTTCCCTATTTCCCAGTGCTATTAAATCCTATAGCTTTTTACACATCTTTATGCAAATAGCCTTATGCATATCTTAAAAATACCCTTGTTTCATTTATATTCATTGTACAAATGGAGAGAAGACAGATTATAATTTGAATTCAATTCACTATGACTCATCTCTCTCTTTCTCTCTGTAATTGGCTGCAATAAAGGGGAAAACTAATTACTGAATGACAATTAGAATGATGGCTTAAGAGCCAAGAGTAAACTACTGCACTGATTTCAACCAAAGTATTTATTTTCATAAATTTGAAACTACATAGATATATTTTTCTCAATCTAGTTAGCCTCACTGCTACAAATACTGTTTTAATCTCTGATTGTGGTGCTTAATAAAGTTATAATTTAGAGCACCCAACTAGTGTGATAAAGTAGCTAATTATGATTAGCTGTTTAAAGGATGATCTGTACACTGAGGCAATCTCTGCTGCTCAGTAGCTGAACAATTTGGAACATGTATAGGCAAATATGTATTTTCAAGGAGTGCTCTTGTTATGGTACCTGAAGCCTGACCTTGATATTGAAGTATAATAGGCAGAGAGGCAGTTCTGAGAAAAAGGAAAAATAAAATCATTTCAAAACAAGAATATTAGCTTTCTGGTGAGTTCAAAAGGCAAGGCTGGGAATGTCTAAGAGAAGATTCCACACACTTGAATTTTGACAGAAGAGAAGTATGACAATTATATCATTAACAAATTGTTGTTTGTTTCTGGATCTAAGAAGTGGCACACAAACAGGTGCTATTTAATTTCTCTGTGCAGTTGGTATGAAGCTACATCCAGAAACTTGAGTGACATCAATTACAAGGGCCGCAACTAGGGTCTGTGTCACCCGGGGCAAACATGGACTCCACACCCATTTTGGCGCCCCCCAAGCACTCATTTTGGTGCCCCCCCAGTGCAGCGCCCAGGGCACATGCCCTGCTTGCCCCCCCACTCCCCAGTTGCGGCCCTGTCAATTACTGTCAGGAAGGACAGTCACGCTAGTTTTGGAATCATGAATTCCACTTGTCAGGCTGCAATTTAGTACCAAAGTAAAAATATATTGTTTCCAGGTACACACGAGTCTATTTTAAATACAGGAGAAAGCAATGGTAAACAACTCCTATAGTTTATCAAGAAAACCACATGGATAGACAATACGGTGATTGACAATATAGTGCTGGATGATAGGCCCCACAAGTCGGATAGAATTCAACATGCTTACTGAGGAAGAATTGAGGAACTTTTGGAGTGTTGATGAGGCTTATGACATTGCCCAATTAACCCCTTTGCAACATCTAGTTGCTGATGTTGCCATTTAGGAAATGAAAATCTGAAGCTGCAAAAACAGAAATACAGTGGAAAGTAAGAAGCATGAATATGGGAAAGCTCAACACAATGGAAGAAAAAATGAATTATTGACATTTTAGGCATCAGCATATTGAAATGGACTGGAATTGGACACTTAGTTTTTAATAGAACAATTATCCAAGTTTGTGCTCTGACCACTGATGCAGAAGAAGAAACGTTTTAAGTTACATAAGTTAAAGTACAAATCTGAAATTGACAGAACATGTAAGCAAGATGTGCTGTTGTAGTTAGAGACTGGAATGCCAAACTTGGAAATAGTAAGGAGGAAAACTTAGTTGGACTGTATGGCCTTGGAAACAGACATGAAGCAGGTGAATAACTTAATCTATTAACTCAGTTTCTGCCAATCCAATGATTTCTTCATTGTTAAAACATTCTTCAATCACTGAAATGATACCCCTATATACAGACATCACCAGATGGGTTACACAAAAATCAAATTAAATATATTATTGTTACAAGGACATAGGAGAGCTCAATTATAACAAGAAAAATGTGGTCAGGGGATGATTGTGGAACAGATCATGAACTGCTCATATGCTAGTTTTAAGTAAAGCTAAGCCAAAAGAACAAAATCAATCACTTTGTATGATATGATCTTGAGCACAATACGCACCATTTTCAAGAACATTTGTTGTCAAGAATTACTTTGAAGTCCTAACCCTCACTGGTAGAGAACCAGAGGAAGTATGAAACGAAATCAAAGAAGTTGTTAAGGATGAATGTGAAAAAAGACTGTCAAAGACCAAGAAACCAAAAAAAGCAAACTGGATATCAGAACGAATGGTAAAATTCCCAAACAGAGAAGAGACACCAAAGTCAGAAAAGAGAAAGACCTCAGGAAGGAACTTAACAAGAATTTCAGACAGCTGTTAGAAGAGACAAGGAGCAGTATTACAGTAACATCTGTAAAGACACTGAAGATGCAAACAGACATGAAAAAACAAGACATCTGAACCCAGAAGGAAGTTCCAATGTTGAATGCTAAAGGATGCCAATGGGAAGATAGTGACTGATTCAAAAAAGATCAAACAATGATGGAAAGAGTATACTGAAATTCTGTATAGTAAAGATGTCAACATACAAGATATCTTAGAAGATATTCCCTACGTAGAAGAACCTCTAGTACTAGAAGATGAAGTTAGATCAGCATCCAATAATTACTAGGTTGGAAAGCTACAGGAATGGATGGAATATCTACAGAAATATAGCAAGCAATGGAAGAAGAATCAGTAAAGGTTCTAATCAAACTATGCCAGCAAATCTGGAGAATGACACAGTAGTCAATAGATTTGGTACCAGTTCAAAAGAAATTAGACTTAACAGAATGTACAAACTATCTGTAGAGAGTAAGAAAGATTACTTTGATGGAGATATGCAGGAACTGTTACCTAGGCAAAAGAGGCTGAAGCATTTTAAAGTCCAAAATGAGATAACATTCAGAAGTGGCTCAGGCACATGCCTGCCCAATTCACTGAACTATAAGGAGGATAAGGAGAATGTACAACACAATCAGATTTGCAAGATTCTGTTATTATAGCCATGGCATAGATTTCCTGGTCTGGCCTACCTAGTGGGACTGCCACTATCATATAAATATCCTTAATTTCACTACTAGCAAAATAATGTTTAGGATTATCCAATGCAGATTAGAGCTCTACATGGAAAGGGAGGTGCCAGTGTTCAAGCTGCTTTTAGAAAACACCAAGGAACAAAAGACATTCTTGCTGATGCATGCTGGACAAATGAAAAAGTGAAACAATATTTTTTAAAAATATATGTGCTTAATTTATTATAGGAAGACCTTCAGTTTTTATGACCATGTCAGACTATGGAATGTTCTAAGGAAAATGGGAATCCCAGAACATCTCATTGTCCTTATGGAAAACCTATACACAGGTCAGGAAGCCACAGTCCAGAAGGAACATGGCAAAAGAGATTGCGTCATGTCCCCCGTTGCAATGTATACATACATCACAACGGGGAACATGCCTTCCTGGGGAAGGGGAGGAAGGAGGAAGGAATCAGTGATAATCTTATAAGCACTGAAAGTCAAATGCAAATAAAGGACAAAGGAGACATATCTTTGCCCTGACCTGAAAAGCCATCATCCTATCTCCCGGACATCTCTACATTACCACGGGGAACACACCTGCTCCGGACACAGGAAGAGGACAGAGGCAATCAGCGCTAATCCCCCTGATCACCCATCGAGACTCCGGAATCGCCCCCTGATCGCCCATCAAGACTCCGGATCAGGACTCTGGGACAATAGGGGGTGGGGAAGGATCAGGTCCGCACCGCGGGTATTTACCGGCTACCTCGCACGCCATGTGCTCATTCCCGTCTTTTGCCGTGTATGCATTCTATTCCTAATAAACCAGAAATCCTTAGCCCTGACTAAGTGAGTCTGCGTCTCTTTGGGAATAAGGCAACCATCACAGATCGGCTTCAAGTCAGCAAAGGGGTGAGACAAGACTATGTATTTTCCTTTTATTTATTCAACTTATATGCTAATATATTTCAAGGGGGATTGGACTGGAAGCAAATGAGCTTGGTTTTAAAACTGAAGGAAGAAACATCAATAACCTGCACCCTGCTGATGACACTACACTGATAGCTAAAAATGCAAATGATTTAGAAGCTGTAGTAATGAAAGTCAAGGAACACAGTGAAAAAAATTGGGCTAAGATAAATATAATGAAACCAAACTAACAACCTTCAAAAAATGAATACGCTGAAGTGGTGCGTAGCTTCTGCCTTTTAGGATCAACTATCAACAATAAAGGAACCAACAGCCAAGAAGTACATCACAGACTAGGACTTGGTAGTCTTTCCATGGTGAAGACCATGGAAAATATATTCAAATGTTGTGACCTGTCTATACCTGCAAAGATCAGAATTGGGCAGGCAAAGGTTTTCTCTGTGACACTCTATGGATGTAAAGGTTAGATCCTGAAGACATAGGATAGAAAGAGTCCCGGTGTTTTTGAACTCTGACTTTGGAGAAAACTCTTGAAAATATTATGGATAGCCAAGAAAACAAACAGATGGATCATAGAACAAATCATTTCAATGTTCTCATCTGAAGCATAATGGACCTGGCTCAAATTATCATATTTTGGACATACCATGCGAAGACCTAATGTGGCTCTTTGGAAATCTTCTGGGAAAGGTAGAAGGAAAGAGAAGAGAATGACCAGCAGCAAGGTGGACGGATTCAATTACAGCAGTGATGGGTGCACTGTTGGAAGACCTGAATGGCCAGATTTGGGACAGATCATCTTGGTAGCTAGCAGTTGATACTAACTTGATAGCACATAATGAGTCAAATCAATGGAGAAATTGTTCCATGGACCAATGGAAATATTTAAAAGAAAGCTGAGTAGAATTATATTGCTTATAGTGAAAAACCAAAAGCATTTGAGATATAAAAAGTTATACCATCACTTAGTGCATTCTTTTCACAGATGGCACAGTTAGTATCACAGATATCGACATCAAATATAAAACTAGCTTGGACAAATTTTATTGTTACAAAGACTAGGATGACTGGTGTTCATAACTGCATCAGGTATGCAACAGATTAATGTAAATAGTTGACAAATTTCACAGCATCAGAGAGCTAGAGCTATGTATTGTTTAGAATGAACTAAAGAGTGGTGTGATCCAGTCCAATCAGGCATGAAAACTCATTAGGTAACCTTAAACCATCACTGTATTTCAGTTGAAGGCCTATAGTAGGGACAAAAAGATTATTAGGAGGGAATATTATGAATACTACTTTGAATTCCTGAAGAAAAAGTGGGATAGAAATCAACAAATATTAACATGCAGGCCAGGAGCATTGGGACTCAACATAGAGAGTTATCTCATGAAGACTCTCTCTTTTTACAAAGCCTATTAAATTTTGATTGTATATGCATCTCTCTCTCTCTCTTAAGAATTCCATGGAACAATTGTTCATGTATGGTAAACAGGAGTTAGTTAATATGCACTTGTTATACATAGTGAAACTTTATTAAATTTCCTCATAGCTTATAGTTCTGATCTGAATACAACTTATAGTCAAAGCTGTTAAAATAGGATTACATTTTTATTTGACGATATCCTTTTATAGGTATCCTTATATGATATCTATAAAAATAATCAGTGATAGGCTTAATCTTACCTATACAACAAAGTTCTTTTGCATTGTAGGTTTGGTAACTTACATGAAGAGAGAAAGAGTTAACACTATACCCTGTAAAGAGATCTGTCATGGAGCATGCTCAAATTTCTCCAGGTGCCCATAGCACAAAAAAATTCATGGAAAAGATGCCACTTCTTGATACAAATCAACATTCAGCCTTTATACTGAATGGTTAAAATGATGTAAATGGAGAAGTACTGCCTTACTTTACAAGCAAGGTAACATATCAGAATTTGCTCCTGGATTAAAAGTAACAGTGGGAGCTTCAATTGTAAAAAACACAAAAATGTTAAGATATAAAGCTAGATGTAAACTGGCAACAGCACAGCAAATCCAGTTCCTATTATCCAATCTACTGAGCCACTTCAGTCATCTGCTTGTCTCTTCCAATATTATAATTCTGAGAAAATGTGGGAATAACATTTCTTCAAAATTATAACTTCATCTGAAATTGCCTATTGACAATACTGTCCTAAACAGCCTGCATGAAACTGCTTCCTACATTCCTATAACTAATGCTAATTACTATAGGCCTGTATAAGTTTGCAAGTTGTAATAAATTCTCAGCAAGTAGTCAGGATGCTGTTTATAACCTGATCTGGTTGATACAATAGAATGAACCTGAAGCAGCAAATTCTCTCTCCTTTTCTAAATACCATGTAAGTCAAACCTTTCATGGTGAAAAATTATATATAGACATCATGTTCCAAATACAGGAAATTATAGTAAAATACACAACTGTAGTTTAAATTTGGTGGAAAGTGCTATAAATTTGTATTTTAGGGCAAAGGCATTTTGGTGAACTATGTTGCAAAATTACTGGTTTCTAACAGTGTGCTGGAATTTCTGCAAATACTGTACATATGCTTTCCAATTAAAAAAAAAGTTTGAAAAATTATGCTAATACAGATTTTGATGATTGAGAGTGTAGTAGTACTTGCATATAGTATTACTTGCTTCTTCCTACAACATAATTTTCTACTTAATGGGCTAAATTTAAATACTCTGAGAAGTTTCCACATCCTATAATTATTGCAATATTATTAATTAAATGCACTGCCATGTGAAGGATTGTTTACTGTTTGGAAAAACAGAAATACACGTAGTCCTTGACTTACAACACAGTTGGGACCAGAATTTCCATCGCTAAGCAATGTGGTCATAAAACGAGATGTTACGTGACCACATCATTTAGTGACCGCAATCCTGGCACTTCCCATTGTTGTCATTAACAATCATGGGTCCTTAAGTGAGTACCCACCCCAATCCAAGCCATTCCAGGCTTGGTCCCTATCATCCCCAAGCCTCAGTAAGGTAAGGGACTGCTTCCAACTCCCCCTCCCGGATATTTCCCCCCATCTCTGCCCTTTTGACTGTATTGCACACTGCCTTGCAGGGCAGCAACAGCCCCAGAACCGCACGGCTCTGGGGTTGCTTGCCAAGCTCCAGGAAGCCGTGGCCGTCCCAGCCACAGTTGCCCTTGCCACACTGCAATCTGAGACCCCTGCTGCTGTGTGCTCCACTGCCCTAGCTGACCTTCGCCATCTTCTTGCTCCTGCTGCTGATGAGGCATGCCCGGCCTGGCTGCTGGGCCGGTCTGGGGCTAGGTTTTGCGCTGTGAAGAAGAAAAAAAAGCCAAAAGCAGCCCCTGAGCTGTGGCATGCCAAAAAGCCCCTTTGCTTTTGCTGCTTTTGGCTTTTTTGGGTGGGCAGAATGCAAAGCCGAGCCCTGCCCAGGAGCTTTTTGCAAAGGGGCATGTCTTGTCAGCAGCAGGAGCAAGATGGCGAAGGTCAGCTGGGGTGGTGGAGCGCAGGGCAGCAGAGGGCCAAAAGGGCATAGATGGGAGGGAGATAGGTGGGTGGGTAGAGTTGAAATGCCCCTGCATTCCTAAGTGTGGGTGGGCTGTCAAGTGCCCAAATTTTCATCGCGTGACTGTGAGGGTGCTGCAATGGCCATAACTTTGAGCACGGGTCATAAGTCCCTTTGTTCAGCGCTGTCATAACTTCAAACGGTCGCTGAATGGATGTTCATAAGTCAAGGACTACCCTTACTCCTCTATCATTACTTTAAAATGCTTTCTATATGCTGCTGATGGGAAATGAAGACTAAAAGAGTTGAATTAGCAAAGATCATTCAGTATGTTGATAGCAGACTTGTGGTTTGAATATAAATCCTAATTTTTCCTATTTTTATATTTCACCTTTCCTGAAAGAAGCACCCATAGCATCTTCCTAATTTTATTTTCATATCAAACTTGCAATTAGGTCTTGAAAAGTCCAAAAAACAATTGGACTTGGGTTAGTCTAACAGACAAATCACTTACTTCATAGTTTATGGAGATGTAATTCCTTTTATTTATTTATTTATATTTCAAATTTCTGTCACTGCCCATCTCCCCCCAAAGGGGGACTCTGGGCGGTTTGATGTTCCGTGCTCATTAAATGAAAACCTTAGTCAAATAAGACACAGACACATATTTTAAAAAGCATACATGAAATTACAGTGGGTTATTAGCTAATAATACAGATGCCACTAGCTATGTTTAGACTCTTTTCTATCTATTTTGATAGGATTAAGTTCTCTTCAGTGTGTCTTCTTCACCATCACAGTTGCCATAACTATGTCAGGACTATTTAATGATTTCTCTCCAAATGGTTCTTCAGCAAAGGATCGTTACCTTGTCGTGGTGCTGGAGCTTGAGCACCTCAATGATGCCATGAGCTAAACCGTGAAGGGCCATCCAAGACGGGAAGGTCATGACAGAGAGGTCAGACTAAATGCGATCCCTGGGGAAGGTAATGGCAACCCACCCCAGTATTCTTGCCGTGAAAACTAAATGGATCAGTACAACCAGAGATATGTTGGTATACCATCGGAAGATGAGACCCCCAGGTCGGAAGATGGTCAAAATGCTACTGGGGAGGAACAGAGGATGAGTTCAACTAGCCCCGGGCGTGATGACGCAGCTAGCTCAAAGCCGAAAGGACGGCTAGCGCCGACGGTGCTGGTGGTGAACGGCGAATCCGATGTTCTAAGGATCAACACACCATCGGAACCTGGAATGTAAGATCTATGAGCCAGAGCAAATTGGATGTGGTTATTGGTGAGATGTCAAGATTAAAGATAGACATTTTGGGCGTCAGTGAACTGAAATGGACTGGAATGGGCCACTTCACATCAAATGACCACCAGATCTACTACTGTGGACAAGAGGACCACAGACGAAATGAAGTAGCCTTCATAATTAATAGTAAAGTGGCTAAAGCAGTGCTTGGATACTGTCATGAGTAAGGATGGAGAGCAGGGGGCTCCCATCCAGGCTGTAAAGCGCACGCGTAGTACTGAGGAATTAGGTATCCATTCAAAGAGACACAGATCGGGCCCGCCTTAGCCTTTGGGGTTTATATATCTGGGTTTTTCCCACGCTTCTTCAGTTTGTTAGGATTTTCTGTTATGTAGCAGTAATAAAACACTAGAGACCTATTCCTTGTCTCAGCGTGGTTCCTGGCTGTTAGGACAGATACAATCCAAAAAATGATAGAATGATCTCAATTCGAATTCAGGGCAAGCCATCTAACATCACAGTGATCCAAATATATGCCCCAACCACAGATGCTGAAGAAGCTGAAGTAGAGCAGTTCTATGAGGATCTGCAGCACCTACTGGACAACACGCCTAAAAGAGATGTTATTTTCATCACAGGAGACTGGAATGCTAAGGTGGGCAGTCAAATGACACCTGGAATTACAGGTAAGCATGGCCTGGGACAACAAAATGAAGCAGGACATAGGCTGATAGAATTTTACCAAGACAACTCACTCTGCATAACAAACACTCTCTTCCAACAACCTAAGAAATGGCTTTATACATGGACTTCACCAGATGGACAACACCGAAATCAGATTGACTACATCCTTTGCAGCCAAAGGTGGCGGACATCTATACAGTCAGTAAAAACAAGACCTGGAGCTGACTGTAGTTCAGATCACGAACTTCTTCTTGCACAATTTAGGATCAGACTAAGAGATTAGGGAAGACCCACAGATCAGCTAGATATGAGCTCACTAATATTCCTAAGGAATATGCAGTGGAGGTGAAGAATAGATTTAAGGGACTGGACTTAGTAGACAGGGTCCCGGAAGAACTATGGACAGAAGTTCGCAACATTGTTCAGGAGGCGGCAACAAAATATATCCCGAAGAAATAGAAAACCAGGAAGGCAAAATGGCTGTCTGCTGAGACACTAGAAGTAGCCCAAGAAAGAAGGAAAGCAAAAGGCAACAGTGATAGGGGGAGATATGCCCAATTAAATGCAAAATTCCAGAGGTTAGCCAGAAGAGATAAGGAATTATTTTTAAACAAGCAATGCGCGGAAGTGGAAGAAGACAATAGAATAGGAAGGACAAGAGACCTCTTCCAGAAATTAGAAACATTGGAGGTAAATCCAAGGCTGGAGTTAAAATCGCTGGAAGAAACATTAACGATCTCAGATATGCAGATGATACCACTTTGATGGCTGAAAGCGAAGAGGAACTGAGGAACCTTATGATGAAGGTGAAAGAAGAAAGTGCAAAAGCTGGCTTGCAGCGAAACCTCAAAAAAACCAAGATTATGGCAACCAGCTTGATTGATAACTGGCAAATAGAGGGAGAAAATGTAGAAGCAGTGAAAGACTTTGCATTTCTAGGTGCGAAGATTACCGCAGATGCTGACTGCAGTCAGGAAATCAGAAGACGCTTAACCCTTGGGAGAAGAGCAATGACAAATCTTGATAAAATAGTTAAGAGCAGAGACATCACACTGACAACAAAGGTCCACATAGTTAAAGCAATGGTGTTCCCTGTAGTAACATACGACTGCGAGAGCTGGACCATAAGGAAGGCTGAGGGAAGGAAGATAGATGCTTTTGAACTGTGGTGTTGGAGGAAAATTCTGAGAGTGCCTTGGACTGCAAGAAGATCAAACCAGTCCATACTCCAGGAAATAAAGCCAGACTGCTCACTTGAGGGAATGATATTAAAGGCAAAACTGAAATCCTTTGGCCACAGAATGAGAAGACAGGACACCCTGGAGAAGATGCTGATGCTAGGGAGAATGGAGGGCAAAAGGAAGAGGGGCCAACCAAGGGCAAGGTGGATGGATGATATTCTAGAGGTGACGGACTCGTCCCTGGGGGAGCTGGGGGTGTTGACGACCGACAGGAAGCTCTGGCGTGGGCTGGTCCATGAAGTCACGAAGAGTCCGAAGCGACTAAACGAATAAACAACAATCCACATGGTTATATCCAATCCAATCTTTTGCTACGTCACTTGATTAATATGATATGTAAAGCATATTATAAGAGGAACCACTTCATTTAGAAATTATTACACTGACCCAATATAATAGGAGTGTAGTATCACCAATTAGTGTGGGTGTAAATCTGATCTATAGGATGGTACTAACCAGATCTACATACGGAGTTGGTACATTGTCTGTTAACATAATTTTAGGGTATCAGCACACTGATGGAAGCAAGTCCAAGTTATGACTGTGCTAATTTTTCCTGGTCATTAATAAGGTTATAGAACCTCTCTTAGAAAGCCATAAATATCTCATCAGCATGAGGGCAAGCATCAGTGTCCTGTCTGCCTGCAATAATTAGTATTTCAGATCACTTGAACAAGCCAAAAATTATTATTACCCTTCAACCCCAATATCCACTGAAGATCACTTACATTAACATGCATAGCTCCAAGGGCAACAAGAGAGGAAAGCAGTACAGCTGAATAAAGAACAAGCTATAGTAACTTGCTTTTGCCAAATCATGCTCTTCAACCATTTGATAAAGCATCAGGCACTTGACCTCAGGTGGGCAAAGAAGAAAAAGTAATTCATTGAAATTAGTACTAGAAATAATGACTAAAGACAGGCAGGGAGCCTTCCACGCAATAAGGCTGGGAACTCCAAACCTCTGCAAAGTGTAATCATTCCCTTGTGAAGCTTTACAGCACCGGGACAATGATATATTTAGAGTGCAATAATTAAAACAATAATTCCCAGCAAAGTAAGGATTATGAGATAATTGACTATCCTGAGGTATTAAACAAACCCTAGTAAAAGCCAAAGATGCTCAGCTCAATGGTCAATTACACTACAATTATCTGAATGACATTATTGTGGTTATAAAGTCTGCTCAAAGTATTAAAAAAATATAAAAAGTGATAAAGTATACACAGCAGGAAAATGACCTTCAAAGAAGGCTACTGGGCTGATTTTGCACTTCCATAGAGATTTTCCAGAATGAAATGCATTGTTGATGGACTCTCAGTTTTACTCTGAAGTAATGCCATGCAAAATAATGTGGCCTTTTGGGTGTAATCATTTAATATATTTGAAACCACCTGGGCACTGATATATCTCCCACCTATGCCCTTCTCATTCATACACAACTCACCTATCTCTTGTTCCTTCTTCCTTGGCTTTCTCAGATAATTAGATTGATGCTAGTAATCCAAAGATATGATCATTACTTTTTAATAGAAACCATGATTTTTAAGAGGTGGCGTTTGACATTTATATAGCATTTTTACCCACTAATTAGCTTCACTAATTGCTGATTAAATGAAATTAATTAACAGAGAACAATGTCCTATATAACAAGAATATAAACCTTCACTTGCAATAAAGTCAATGAATTTTGAAAAATAAGGTTTTTTTTTCTTTGGTTTACTTTTACTTAGAAACTCACATAGAGCAAATTGGTAGCAAAGTGGTACCAGCAACAGCATTGCATAATAGGAGGGGGAAAAAAACCCAGAAGGCCTCAAGAGGTCAGATGTGATAGCTGACATTGATAGATTTGGATGGGAGACTTCCAAGGAATCGTAGGGCTGTGGGCTAAACTGAAAAGTAAACAAAAAAGAAAAAAAATCCTGCCAAAAACACTAAATGGATTTGTCTATGAAGTTACAAAAGGACTTTGCTTTTTAAAAAGTATTTATTTAATAAGTTTAGCTTATGCTTTGATTGCTAGGATTCCCAGGATGTCCCACTGAGGGAGAAAAAAAATAGAAGCATCTTTTTCACCAAACAAACAAACGAACAAACAAATAAATTTGCCATCTCTCACACTATATGAAACCTGGCAACAAAATACAACAATATTTTTTTCTCTAGAGACCCATCACAAAACTCAGTAGCTGGGCTTCCGGTGGGGAATTATGGTAGATTGACATTCTCCAAAAAAGTGGAGAGACATTGCAGAATGTCGGATTCTGGCTGGTACAATCTCCCTGGATCAAAGAGATATTGTGAGATAACCCAGATTGTGTACTCCAGATGGCGGTTCCTCATGAGTAAACTGCAGATACAGAAGTCTTTGCAGTTGGCTTGGGAGTTCAGCTGCCAGGAGTCCTAGGATTCTATCTATGCTCCTAACTGTGATGGAGCTGTACAGACATTAAGCCCTGCCTTCCTCATTTCTTAATCACTTTGGGAAATAATTAATCTACAGATATAGAGAGATTTCCTCACGCCAAAAATAAGACTCCTCGCAGTGAGTTAAACCTTGATTTAGATTCAAAAATCCTTTGCAAAAAGCTTAACAAAGAGAAGATTTAAGTTTTTAAATGGGTGATGTCATGAGTACTGATGGTGAGCAGGAGGGGGCCCCTATCCAGGGGGGAAAACGCATGCGTAGTACTGAGGAGTTGAGCAGTCATTCAAAGAGACACAGATCAGACCCGCCTTAACTTTTGGGGTTTATCTGTCTGGGTTTTTCCCACACTTCTTCAGTTTGTTAGGATTTTCTGTCTAATGTAGCAGTAATAAAACACTAGAGACCTATTCCTTGTCTCAGCGTGGTTCCTGGCTGTTAGGACAGGTAAGGGGACAATTTTTTTCCCTATTTTTTATTTTAATTTTTTTCAACTTTACTTTGGACAAAAGTGCTTTGGTATAACTCTACACTAAGCCAGTTAAAGAGACCAAACCTTTGTGGGACTGTTTGATGTTTATTGTTAAAGAGTGTATTTAATTGGTGGACTCTACATAACAAATGATAAGTTAATGAACCAGACTGTGACATTTAGTTGCCATGGAGATGTGATATGTGATATGGTTTGAATTTACAGAGAACTACTAAAACAAAAGTGTTAAAACCACAGAGAGATAAAGGGGGGGGGGAGGCTTGTCTTTTCCTTTTGCTTGCTTGAGACACTTTCACTTTTGGATTATAATATACAATGGCAGCTTCTAGAAAAATGGCAAGAGAGGGCAGGAGGGGCTTGCTAGAGCAACCTGCAGAAAAAAATAGTTACACCAGATATGATTGAGAAATTATTTGAACCAATGGGAAATAAATGAGATACTTTTAAAAAAAGAATGGATGAAAGATTTGTAAAGTTTAGAGAGGAGATGAAAGAAGATATTTAAAAGATGGACAGTTCTATAAAGCAAATATCTGGAGAGGTAAAACAAATCTATGATGAAGTGGAAATTTTAGAGAGTAAGGCAGAAGTTCAAGGCAGAGAGTTAGAAAGAGAACTAGATAATCTGGCTTTATTGGAATTGAGAGAGAAAGAATTTTGTTTGAGATTCAGAGCTGTTCCAGAGGTTTCAGATGAAGATATTAGAGAACGGATTATTAAAGTCTTGGCAAATTTTTGGGACTGGAAGGAAGAAGATATGGAAACAAACATAGATAACACCTATAGAATAAATTCCAGATTGACAAGAACAACAAGTGTCCCAAGAGATAGTTTGATACATTATGTTAGAAAGAAGGGATCAAGTCCTGCAGCAGCATTTCAATACAAGATTGAAAACAGATAATACAGATATAATTGTTTTGAAAGAGAGTCCTATTAGAATTTTATGTAAGAGAAAAGATTATGCCTCCTTGGCTGAAAAATTAAAACAGAAAAAGGTCCCATTTCGATGAGATAAATTGGAAGGTGTGATTTGTACTTTTAACCAGCAGAGATTTAGACTGAATTCTGTTCAGAAGGCGAGAAAATTCTTAGAAAGATACAAATGAGAACTGGAGAAGATACAAATGGAGTTTTCAGAGGAAACTATACAAAAATCACAACAAATGCAACAGGAACTGGAAGAAGATTAGAATGAATTAGACTGGAAATCCCTTATAGACTTTTTGCATGAAATTGAAAAAATGCACTTATGATTTGTGATTTTGATGATTAGTAAAAAATTAGATAATAGAAAAAAGTGAGATTTTTCTTTTGTTTCCATAGAGTAAGAGATAACTTTGTAATTGTATTTGCCGCTGAGAAAATTGGAAGCTTCTATTTCTTTTTATCCCTTTTTTCCTGCACTTTTGTCTAAAATGCCCAGAGTCCCTCTTTTGAGGAAGGTGACAAAATTTGAAATATAAATAAATAAATAAACTAAATCTTTTTCTCTCTTTTACTTTCTTTTTATTTATTCTGTATTTGTGTTTGTTAGTTTATATCTTCTCTTTAAACCTTTTAATAAAATTTATTTAAAAAAACCCTCAGCAGCTGACTACAGGAGCTTTAAGGACACAGCCCAGCTAGACATATATATGCAGAAGATGAGCCTGTTTATAGAACACAGGAATCACATGTGTGTTTTGTGAGTGTGTGCATGACAGAAAGACACTCTGAATTCAAATCCTAGGCCTTTTTGTCCCACCTTTTCGAACCAACAGATTCTGAGCCATTCTTCTCCAAGCCTTGAAGGTAAACATCTGTTCCACATTTATACAATGGTACCATCTGGTCTTCATTCCCACATTGCTTCCCAAATTGTCTTGTCCCACTGGAAGTAAAACACCGAATCTCTCCCCAGCCCTAAATCAATGATTTACCAGATATAAGACAGTAAGGTACACAGGCCATTTTAATTATCAGTAAATAAGTTTCCATACTAATTAAACTATTTTTACATATAATGGAATACTGTATAAAAAAATAAATAAAACACATACATGCTTAGTTATAGTTATAAGAATTGTTGTTGTTTATTCGTTTAGTCGCTTCCGACTCTTCGTGACTTCATGGACCAGCCCACGCCAGAGCTTCCTGTCGGTCGTCAACATCCCCAGCTCCCCCAGGGACGAGTCCGTCACCTCTAGAATATCATCCATCCATCTTGCCCTTGGTCGGCCCCTCTTCCTTTTGCCTTCCACTCTCCCTAGCATCAGCATCTTCTCCAGGGTGTCCTGTCTTCTCATTATGTGGCCAAAGTATTTCAGTTTTGCCTTTAATATCATTCCCTCAAGTGAGCAGTCTGGCTTTATTTCCTGGAGGATGGACTGGTTTGATCTTCTTGCAGTCCAAGGCACTCTCAGAATTTTCCTCCAACACCACAGTTCAAAAGCATCGATCTTCCTTCGCTCAGCCTTCCTTATGGTCCAGCTCTCGCAGCCATATGTTACTACAGGGAACACCATTGCTTTAACTATGCGGGCCTTTGTTGTCAGTGTGATGTCTCTGCTCTTAACTATTTTATCGAGATTTGTCATTGCTCTTCTCCCAAGGATTAAGCGTCTTCTGATTTCCTGACTGCAGTCAGCATCTGCAGTAATCTTTGCACCTAGGAATACAAAGTCTTTCACTGCTTCTACATTTTCTCCCTCTATTTGCCAGTTATCAATCAAGCTGGTTATAAGAATAGCAATATATAAACATTTAGCTAATTTGGAAGATTTTACTAAACTCTCTGCCAATATCCACGTTCAGCCCCCCACCTCAACAAGACGGCAGCCTATACAGACAGTTTAGTTTTCACAAGGCGAGTAAAAATACCACTTTTATAACATAATTCTATCAGAATAGAGTGTGGATTCTTTTGTTCCTCCTGATACACAAGAACACAGAAGAAAGCTTAAAACTACAGCTATGGTCACTACCAGAGTGAATGTTTCATATTAATTCTTTTACAAGCCAGTTTCCTCTACAATCATGGACTGGAAAGAGACAATGCTGCTGAGGTCTACTTACTACTGAAAATGTAAAAGTCAATGGAGGGTGGAAACATAACCAACCATGCTGAAATATAGCAGTGAAGGAAACCAAAGATCTCAGCAGCAGAGCTGATGGGAAAGAGTAATTGGAACATCATCATGGGGTGAAAACTAATAGAAATAAAGGGACATGAGATAACAATAAGGATCTCTCCAGCAAGAAAACGAGCAGGAAGAAAAACCACTAGAAAAAAAAAATACTCTTCCATTTCTTAGCGATAAAGAACTTGCTGTATTAGGACCACATAAAAATGCCAAAATGGCCAGGAATCACAAAACATTGTTGTACAGATAGTCCTTGTTTAGTGACTGCCTCGTTTAGTGACATTCAGTTACAATGGTGATGAAAAAGTAACTTTATGACCATCCTTGCATTTACCTTTTTATTTTTATAAAATTTATTAAAAGTTTTACAAAGAACATAAAAACTAACACAAACTAATAAGAAGTAAAAGAGAAAAAGATGAAAAAAGTGCAAAAAGAGATAACAAAAAGAAATAGAAAGAAGCTTCCAATTTCTTCTACAGCAAATAGAAGTACAATTACAAAACTAACTCTTACTCTATGATTACAAAAAAAACCCACCCTTTTTTCTATTATCCAGTTTTTTTCATAACCATCAAAACCACAAATCATAAGTGCATTTCGTTCCATTTCATGCAAAAAGTTTATAAGGGGTTTCCAGTCAGTCATAAATGTAGACCAATCCTTGCATTTACGACCTTCACAGGTCTGTAAAGCAAAGAAAAGCTGAAATAAGATAAGCACAATTTTGGTTTTACTTAGTGACCGCTTTGCTTAACAATGGAGTTGCTGGACTCAATTGCGGTAGCTACCACCTTAGGCCTGAAAGCCGGCTGGGTGACCTTGGGCCAGTCACTCTCTCTCAACCCAACTCACCTCACAGGGTTGTTGTTGGGAAAATAGGAGGAGGAAGGAATATTAGGTATGTTCACCGCCTTAAGTTGTTTATAAAAACAATAAAGGTGGGATACATTAAATAAATAAATGAGGACTATCTGTATCTATGTGTATCTGTGTATATGGACAGCTATGGCCCTGCCTCTTGCATGTACAGAGCACACTGGTGTCTTCTACAAAAGGAAAGTATTTTGCATTTCAACTATACAATGCTTTCCTAATATACACTTCCTTGCTAGATGGATGGATGGATGGATGGATGGATGGAAAGTTCTGCACACATAAGATTTTGTGCAAGTTTCAAGGGAGTTGATGTGCAGTCAGCATAGGTAAAGGCTAATAAATCTAAGATCACAATTTCATAAAAAAGAAAAAGCCTGGGGATCAAGATAGTGGTGGGATATAAAACTGATTCAAGGAAATAACATGTTCAGACACAAAGGAGGATCCTGGCAATCTCAAAAGTTACAGGATATCATTGTTGCTTGAACATCATGAGTTACATGCATGAACTGATTCAATATAAGTTAGAGCTCCCTAGGATGACCCAGTTTGTTGCTGCAGTGAAAGGGAAACAGAAAATAGGAACAGCAGAATCTGGCTTATACAGGATTAGACTCTGTCTACTTAGCCCAAAATATCTAGGAACAAGGATGTGGATAAAGTCTTCTATATCACCTGCTATCTGACTTTTTAAGTGGTAATAGGAGTGATTGAACTTGGAATCCTGCAAACTCATTCTGAATGTGGAGGTTAACAGATATTTACCAGTAACTGAGATCATAACCAAACCACAATTTAACTGTCTGTTTCAAAAGGAAAACTGAGTATTTGGGTGAGAAAATGTGCTGTATAAACTCACACACAAATGGTAGCAAAATTCATATTTGACTATGTTTAATGCTAAGCTACCTTAGTCATGTGAAAGAGCTAGGTGGTTAACTGATTTAATTATTCAGAACAAATACCTTATACAGTGTACATTACAAATTATAGGGATAAAAAGAGTGCAAGTTGGAGGAACTGAAGTATACCATTATGAAGATCAAAGAGAGGAAAAATAGGGGCAGAATCAGTGCTACTCATGAGAAGAATGAATGAAATAACCATTACAGGTAGCCCTTGCTTAGCAACCACAATTGGGACAACTAGCAGCTCCAATAGTAAGTGATGTGGTCACTAAGAAAAACATCCTGTAACCTCATCATGAAGTCAAACTCTTCATCTAGATCCAAAGAACTTTATGGAAAAGTCACCAATCCAGCTAGTAAGGATAATATATAAATGAAACTTTTTCTAATCAGAAATATAAAATAATCAATGATATAACTAAAATATACTTCATAAAACAACTATCACCACACAGCATATAAACTTCACCTTATTAACTACACTGAGTATGGCTGCATCCTGTATGTTTCAATGTTATTCAACTGCCCATTATCCAGATAGGAGGATAAAGATTTATTTTCTATGCACATAAATGGTCATATCATATCAAATGATTCCCAGAAAACCTATCATATCCATAGAAACAGCATAGACCAGCACATGGGGAAATATCCATCAGACTATCAATATCAAGTCTGCTGATCCCCAACACTTTAGACCAGCCTTTCTCAATTTTTTGACCCGGGAGGAACCCCTGCACATTCAGGCTCAAATATAGGCCAGATTTACAAAAATATTATATTTGTTTCAAGTGTAGGCCTGTATATATGCATTAACAGTGTTCTTAAACTAAAGAATGAAACTTACCTCTTTAATGTGAAGTTGCCCAAATTTGAAATAACTTTATAAATAAATTGTGATCCCCCAGGGAACCCCTAGTGACCTCTCAAGGAACCCTAAGGTTCCATAGAACCCTGGTTGAGGAACCCTGCTCTACACAAATTTATGCAACACCTGATCAATTTACTCTGTTTAAAATTATTGCAAACTTTAATTTTCTTTCTTTTAAGCACTGGAAAACATGAGAAATTAATGTTTCTCAGGGCCAGCCAAGAATGATGACGAGTCAGTGTATTCCAAACTCCAGTTCTTTATTTGCTCTCACCGTACAGACAGAATCTTGCCAGACTAAAGCTACCCTAACTAACCTAAGGGGAAATAACCATGGAGACTCTAGGGTGGGGCCACTCTGAACTTCACTTTCCCACCAACGCTGCCTCGACTGTGAGTCCTCTTATCTCCTTGGAATGCGCTCCCTCCTTCCTGAGAATCAGCAGCAGCGCTGAAATCCACCACAGATAATAAACTAAGTAAATGAACCATTGGCAACTCAAGATCAGAAACAATTAGGAAGTCATTAATTGTATTTCAAGTATAGACCTTGTTGTTCGTGGTCGTGTTATCCACAATTTCATATATCAGCAGATAATTTCCTGTGAACAGTTTTGCATATCCAATGTGTAGTTCTAATCTGTCTGCCACTTTGCTCATGCTCAGAAGTATGCATCTGGCCACAACCACTCCATGTTCCCAGAGATCTCAGTGACCTGCAGTATTCTGATCATCCTCTGCACATTACTTCCTCCACAGTGAAAATGAGCACTTGCACAGTGGAGACCTCTAATGGAAGTAGGAGATATTTGTACAATATAAAACTTTGTCTTTGAGCAAGAAGATGAAGCTGCTGGACAGCTGGGACTACGTGGATATTCTTTATTACTTCTTTATTTTGAATAAAATAGAGAGGGTGAGTGGAAGATCTGAGGTGGCCAGATACAGTATCCTTAGTTTTGCTTTTTCTTACTTTTTTTGTGATTTTCAATGATTTTTCATTGTTTACCAAGGCTCTGGAACCCAACCCACCAATTCCCATGGCATCAAGACCTTAATATGTTTCATCATCCACAGCTATATGCTAGAACATAACTCCTGCAAATAACAAGGTCTACCTATATGGGTAGAATTTGCAGAGAGCCCAATGAAAATTACTGTCTGTTAAATCATAGAGTGCTTTTAGTTTTAGTTCTGTTACTAGCTTTCTTTTTATTTTTACAATGTTATTACCAATGATAAAGAGAACCATGAATACATTGGCTGGTGAGGAGAGACTGGGTGGGGAAATGGCCACTGGTCAATGTTTAAACCATTTATCATCTATACCCTGCACGGTAGCAGTGTGTGAAAATGTAGCATCCCCCCCCCCAATATGAGTAAACAATGACTCATTAATTACAGAAGGAATTGCCAATGTATATTTCAAGGCTAATAGTCCATAGGCTAAACATGGCTTCTGTTTTCAACAATTTTGGGGGAGTGATCAGTAAGAAGAGTTTTGCTCCAAGATAGCCAGTGGCAACTTATTTGATCCATCATTCAAAACTCAGTTGAAGCTATTGAAAATTAATCTTCCGCTCTCTGGCTCTGGCTAAACAGAGAAAAGCCAGAAATAAGCATTGATGCATACAATGTACAAATGGTAGTCTGCCTGGATAACATTGTATTTCCAATAACTGAGAACATGGATTTGGGAATAACTTATTAATCAAATTTATAATTTCAAGAGAATTAAGAATGACTGTCTTTACATTAAAACAGAAGCAATTTCTTACTTGTATACATACCAATTGTGTCAGTTTCACTGATTTTTTTAAAACAGCATTCCCATCAAAACCAAGCATGGCTTGGCAGTCTCCCCACTGACTTGCCCACACAAGTGGAAGTGAATTTTAAGTGCTTCCATTTTGCATGTATGAGCCATTTTACACAGTCAAAACAGGAGTGCTGTCAAAATTCACTATGGGCTTTGCTCCCCACTTTCCCCATGCAAGCTTCAGTAGCTTTAAAAAAAAAAGTGACCCCCATCTAAATTCCTTGTAATCTGTTAGGAGTCATGATGCACAGTTTGAGAACTCCTTTGTTAAACTAAAACCAACAAATCTTATTACAGTTTAATGCACAATACAAACCCTGTAATTAGTTATTTTCTCCAGCGTTGTGCTGAATCTGTTCTAAACACTTTTAGCATATTTAGTTATGAAATTCATTAGCATTCTTTTTTTAAGAGTAACTTGTAAATAAGTTAACAGAGTTTGAGTTAGTTCACGTGCTGTGTTTTTAACTCTAGCAGATTCTCCTTCAACTGAGTTTGAACTGAATTATAGCTCTACTAAATGTGTAAATTATTGGCTAATTCGCAACAATTATACACTGACTTTATAGCTATTGTGTCTGATTTCACAGAAAACTCCATGCTACCAATTTTTTTTGGAAAAAAACAGTTCCCTTGAGTTAGTATCAGTAGCAATTATAGAACTGTAGAAATGTATTTCTATTGTTCTAGTGAGACAATCATTTTCAAAGTTTTTACAGGGAGGGGGAAAGTATAATTTATTCCAAATGCAATTCTGAAGACATTAAGATAATCATGGGGTGCAACCTTTTTTACATCTTGAACATTTCATGAGCTTATCAGACTGCCCTAATAAATTGTGACAGAACTGCCTTTAGTGATGGTTTTTGACATCGTTTTAGAAATGCTGATCTGTAGCAAAAGAAGAAAGCACATCACATGTATTATTAATTTTAAATGAAATTTGGTAGTAGTGATAAAAATTATTAGATACATGGTCCCAATCTGTATAGTCATATCTCAGCATGATAAATTGGGATAAGAACTAGTCCTTCTGCAGCATGAGTGATCAAACCAGAAAGTTTTTGATTAGCCATATTATTCTCCATTATCTAAATCAGAACCAATACTTATTAGATTTGGAACAAAGGAAAATGTTAAATAATTCTCAAACATTTGGTTTATTATGATCCTGGAAACCATGGTTTCTTAAGTTCAGCCAAAATGAAAAACTTTTTGTATTCCTATCTCAATTTAATAAGCTCATAATGCCATGACCCACAATTGTTCACACATGGATATTGTGGTTGCTGATGGTGTGGCTGTATGTACTAATTGTTTAAATAAATATAAATATTGGCAAGGTGTTTTGTAGTACAGAGCCCTCCTTAGATTGGGAGTCATCCAGCTGGCTTCATGCCTAATATTCATGGTCTCCCAGTTTCTAGTTTGGTGCCTTATCCATTACTACGGCATGCTGCAATTTTGTATTATTTTGAGTAAAGCTGCCTAAATTAATTGGAGAATGACAGAAGGAACAAGTATAAATCATTGACAGAAGTTAGAACTTTGCATATGTCTGAGGGGTACTTGGGGAAATTATTAACTGATAACTCTGGCTGGATATGTTTTAATGTCAGCACTGAGTGGTCAATAACTTTTTACTTCATGATAGATCCGCTGAAAAACAGGATTTGCTGTCTAGAGCTCCCCAGATTCTGCCAACACATTAAGTGTGATAGCTGGATATTCAAACATGTAACCTTCTGTTCTATTCAAATGAGTTATCTTCAGATTCACCAAGGATCTCTTTTTATGTGTACTTCATAACAGAATCTGTATTTCATTTTGCTGTTGTTAATGATGGATTACAGTAATCCCTGTAAAACAGTGTTCTGGCATATATTCCTAAATTATATAATTTGCTAGGGTCAATCTGGCTGTTACAATCACTTTCAAGGAAAGGGGATATAATGTGTTATCATTATAGCTATATCATTTGAGCTGAGCTTTTCTTGGCTTTACTCCTAACATTTGCATAATGAAATAGACATTTTAAATAAAACAAAACAAAAACAAAACCATAATCTGAAAGGGGTTTTGAATGCTACATAGTCTCCCGTTCTTCATTTTAAATTGTTTAGAAATGAAATGGTATAAACAGAAGGAGAAAAATATGCTTCTATACTCTAATCTAGCATTACCATTTTAAGGAGCAACAGGCATGTTTTCAAACAAGCTACTGCAGTGTACAAATCACCCAGCAGGGACAGAGATAACAATGTCTCTGGTGCGGGTTTAGATCTTTGCAAAAGCTAACATATCATCAAGGTTGTCTAGGAAACCACATCCTTAGTTATCAGTCTTCAGATGTGATCTGTAGGTATCCTAGTTTGGGATGCTTCTAGAGACCTACTAGTCTACAGTGGACAATTTAAAGACAATTACTTTTTACAAAGCAAGACCCAGATTCCACTTTCTAATTATCACGAGACACAGGTCTTGATCATGTGCTATGAGTTGCTTGGAATCTGGTGGCATATAAATTTAATAAATTATTATTGTTATTGTTATTATTGCCATTATTTTCTGCAAAAAGCCAGACCCTCTTTGCTGCCATCTAGTAGTCATCAGGATTTTTGCATCCTAGATAAGGTAATCCTACTTTTATTCTTGTGCAACATTAACCTTATGGCTAACATGGCAGTGGGTAGGTCAGACATTGTGCTAAAATTTGGTTAAGTTTTATGATGTTGTATGGGTCCAGCCTTTGTAGCTACTAACCCATAATTTATGGTGACTATATGCCCTCCTTCACAGATAGCTGGATGGCCCTATATGTGTAGCTGGGCACCTGGATAAGCTTGGGATGCTGTTGGTGTTCTGCTCATCTTGCTTCCTAGCAGCCTCTCTAACTGAGCTGCCTGACCTCTTCACCAAGCTGTTAGTTGATTTTTCTTAGGTCTTGTTGTTAGAGGATTTTGACCTCAATACCTTGGGCCCAGGGATAGAATTTCATGGCCAAGTCATAATGGGCCCAGTGCACACTGGGAGCCATGTGTGTCCATAGACGTAGTGGCAGAATGCTGTAACCATTCCATGGAAAGGGAATGATATTACAGTGCAAGGACAGAATAGTTGCTACTTGAATATTTCAGACCTTAGTATACTAAGTTAGTTCAGACCTTAGTTAAACTTCTGACAGAGATATTAGCCAATTGTCTTTACTATGAAACACTTTACTTTGATCTGGTCTTTACTTTGAAACAGTGTTGTGCTTTGTTATGGTCAAAACACTTTCAATTCACTATGAGGTAGGTTAGATCATGACACTCCCCATTGGGGAAGAACTAATCAAGATAGCCTACCCAACAAGCACTCAAGGAATTTCTGAACAGTTCAGTTGGATGCCTAGTCTATCTCTGGAATACAGACACAACAAAGAGACTTGGACAGGTTGCCCCAGAACAGTCTCTCTTTGTATGTTGATCCAGGCATGGTCACTGTTCACTAAGGAACTCTAAGAGATGAAATGTCAAAAAAGACTCCTAGAGAGATACAGTCAAGAGAGAAGGAACTAATATGATAGATGGGTATGAGCCTAGATTTGGGCAGTGAAGCATCAATATTTCTCTGCCCTTACTAGGTCCAGTGGCCTTGTTATCTGCTCTAATTTTAGGGAATGTTGGTCAGAAGAGGTGACAGTTTTGGAAGGTGTCTTGCAAACAAAATCTTTCATATTCATTTGAAATTAGATGCCAGCTGGGCAGAATCTGATGAGATCACAGAGGTAATGTCTTGTAAAGTCAACTAGGATTCATAAGAAGTTGTATACTCGAGAAACTGGACAAGGTTCTCTGTGAGATGAGTCTACCACCTATGGGCTTGATCCCTGCCCTGCCTTATGGTAGGAGTTCCCAGAAAGGAGGCAGAAAACTGGGTTGGGACTGTGGTGACTGCCTCTTTGAGAGAAGGGGCAATGACACCAGCCTTGACAGCAGTAGTGCACTGCCTCCTCAAGAAGCCATCTTTCAATTCAGTCATCACTCTGTCTCCAACTTCCCCTTTGAGGGGAAGATTGTTGAGAAGGTGATGGAGAGGCAATTAGAGAGAGACCTCGATAAAACAAATTATTTGGATCCCTTCCAGTCTGGGTTCAGGCATGGACAAAGGACAGAGATTGCATTTCTCACTCATGTGGATGACCTGTAGCAGGACCTAGATGGGAGTTCTAGTTCCCTCCCCTAACAAAGGATTTCCCCTCTCCTTGTCCTGCTTGATCTCTCAATATCATTTGATACTATCAATCATGTACCTTTTGAGGCTGCCTATGAGAGTTGGAAGCACTTCTATAGTGGTTCTGCTCAGGAAATTCCAACTGGTTTTGGTGGAATTAATTCCAACTGGTTTTGGTGGAATTAATTCCAACTGGTTTTGATGGAAGATAAGAGATCAAGTGTTTGGGTACTCCAAGGCTTGGTCCCCTTCTCCATTCACTTCAAAATCTACATGAAACCACTGGGGGAGGTAATCTTTCAGTTTGGGGTCTCTAGTTCCTGGAGGTTGTAAGGAATAAATAGGACAAAATAGGCTTAGAATGATCTCAGCAATACAAAGATGCTGCTTGTCCAGTTTTATAATGCAAGCCTCCTAGAATTGCTAGATGGAAGGGCATGCAAATAAGGGTAAATAATTAAATAAAATAAATAAACCTTGTCATGCTGATAAACATAATCAACTGTAGTTTATTCAATAAAGTCAGGGTTCAACCATGGCTTAAAACACCTAGTCTATAAGTCAACAAAGAAATACCAAAGCTTATTCCCAGCTGGCTCTAAAGGGAGAGTTGGAAATGACTACTACCTTATGAAGTGGTTCAGTTTTTTGTTTTGTTTTGTTTTAAAGATAACTTGTAACTACTGTACACAGAAAAGGCTTCTGAATTTGCAAGGGGTTAAAACTATCCAGCAGAACAATTGGCTAATACCTCCATCAGAAAGTTCACATGAATGGACCTTGAATAGTCAACTAAGGTCTGAAATGTTCAAGCAGCAACTATTTTGTCCTTCCACTGTAATATCATTCCCTTTCTATGGAATGGTTATAGCATTCTGCCACTACGTCTATGGACACATGCACACACACACAGGAAGGATTAGGAGGCTCAGCACAGCCCTGGGATTAGCTGAAGTGCAAAAAATCCAGAGAAATTAAGCCTACAGGGGAAGGACAAAAATAGCAGACATTCCTATGATGACTAAATGTCTTCACCAATTAAGGAATGAAGATTAACTTGTGGGGGAGAAATGAAGAGAAAAAGACCCTGAAAACTGGATAAGAAAAGGAGTAGAAAAGAATGTAATTAAAGAAGATATGACTCACTGGCAAAATGACCTGGAATATTCCACTCTACAATAATTTGTTGCAGATTTCCTTTCGTCTAAGACTATTTTAAAGTTCATTTTAGATTAGGAGCTCTTGACTGTAGTTGCAGTCATGGTGAATGGTGACAATGACTGAGTTTATGCTGTGGTTTATTTTGTTTTGGTTTAATATGTTTTGTCAATCCAGCCACTGTGGTTTTTAAGCCATGGTTTCTATGTTAGTAGAATGTATGAACGTTTGTAGTTTATGCAAACAACTATGTTTAGAACTAAACAGCTTAGAGCATGTGTGAGCCAAGCTAATATTATTGCCTGCCATGTACATATTTGTTTATTGTTTGTATTTCTAAGCTTTTTTTTTTTTTGGTTAAAAAATGACAGCTGTGGAAGAATATTGCTTGATTGATAGATGGGTAACATCTAGGTATACGACAGGAAAATCAGATCTATAACAGACATACAGTATATATTTACATGTAGCAACTGATCAAGAAGTATGCTTCTGTGTTTTATGTTCTGTGAACAGAGTACTTCATTCCTTAAGTTTAGGAAAGAAACTGTACACACCTTCTATGCTCTGTGTCACAATTCTACTGTATGTAAAGAACAAAGCTAACTTTAAGGGGTGGTTCCCTTATGTTGCAGAATGTGCACTAAATGTATTTAATGCGCCCTCTTTCACACACCACAATTTTCTTGGTTTCAAATCCACTAATAGCCTCCCCACCTCTAGATTATGACCCTAAACTGTTTGCTAGAAGAAACCAAACTGCAACAGGAATTCCATATTAGATTCCTTTGACTTTGTGGAGTGCAGAAAGAACAGAAGGGAGAGGAAGAATTCAAATTCCACCCTTCTTTTAAAACACTAAATGAAACCGTCTTGCAGGATAGCTGCTCCCCAGTGCTCTGCCACTCATAGTCATACTATGCTGTCCAGTAAACTGAATTGATAATTTCTCATGAATAAAAATGCCAGCATTATCATCCACAGCTATGTTGTTGACATGCTTTTTTGCTATTTCACTAAAAATACCATTAATTTTCTGGCTTCACAACAGCTGAGCTATTCCCTATTTGAATATACAAAAGAGCATTTTGTTTAAACCAAATTAAAAGCGTTCCAGTAAATGACTTCAATTTTGCTGGCTATACCATTCCAGTGGGTAATAGTCTAATCCTGAAACTATCCTCCCACCCACCATTCATTTCAACTGTATCTTTTCCACTTCCCCCTCCTTTTTATGCTTAACCCTTAGCATGTCATGAACCAGATTCACCCACATTAACGGTCACAGGCACTGCTGAAACTCCACCAGAATAAAAACAAACAAATGCTAGAGCAGAGAAAGGGGAGAAGCATTCCTACTTTGACGTATTAACACCTTTGCTTATAAACCGCAACTGAAATAGGGATGGGGAGAGAGAGGGAATACAAACAGTGTAGGAACCTTCTAGGCACTTTCCCATCCAGACTAAGTGCCGACAGCACTCATTTCAGTCAGCCTGTAAACCAGCATGTCTGCCAGGCCCTCCTGGCACCTCACCACTTTATTTGTTCCCATTTGTATCTAATGCTTTTGTCAACAGTTCAACACAAGGCAAAGCAAACAACCCACTACAAACACTGGGGGTAACAGCAACGAACAGCAAATCCTTCACAATTATCCAACCCCAGCTGCTCAAGGCCTGTCCAGGACGCTTTCATTTACAACAATGTCAACAAAAGGCTGAAACCCAATAACCAGGGGTGGGTCAATACTACCACTGTAAAACCCTCTGGAGAAGGAAATGCTCTTCTCCCGCTCTACTGCTTCAGCAAACATGCAGAATAATTCAGCCAGATAGATGAGGGCTTGTCTAATCATTTGTCGTGCATGAATTATTCAAAGCTCGCCACATAAACCGCTTAAAGGACGGCTCCTCAAATATTTCAGAGGAAGTACCAGCTGTCCAATTTGTTAAACGGAAGGCGCATTAGGCAAATCCTAACACGGTGGACAGAAGTAAACTTAGTCCTTCATTCATTTATTTATTTTAAAAGGCCAACTTAATGCCATCACTTTTCAACTGATTTGATTGTTATTATTTTTTTCTAAATTAGTCTGGTACACTTACAAAGAGGCTTCTGGTATATATGTAACTGTGATAAATACCTGACATGGCTGCTTGTATTTCTGAGGTTATATTTATACTCCAGAGTTTGATGAGAAAACACACAGTGAGAGACTCTCATTACATGTTATCATTCAGAGATGGGTGATTAGCAACAGCCATTGTGTTTAAATAGAAGTGGATGAAACATTAAGATAGTGGCTCCTTAACGTTCAAACCTCTGCTCAGCTGGAAATCTCACAAAGTAGCCTACCAGCCGTACTATAAGGCAAGGATATAATCAGATTAGGAGAAAATGGAAAGAAATCTAAAAACAACAGTGTAATAGACAGTGTATGCATTTACTCACTGACTCTACAGAAGTGTTCCCATGTGATGGTGGAAAAGGAATGAATACAAATTGTCATTTATTAAATTGTATTTTGCCATGACAAAAGCATATGTCCTCCAATCTATTCAACGCAGGGTGTTCTGTGTGAAGGTGGGGAGACAATATAATTCACACCGTATTTTTACTACATTCCATTCCAAAACAGGGTTTGGTTTGGGTAAAAGCATGAATATAGCACCTGTCTACAACTTTTTAAAGCAGCTTCATATTTTCTTAGGATCATACAGATGCCCTTTGGACCTGCCATATGAAGCTTGCTGCTTTCAAGAGTTGCAAACAAGAATTACATCCACATCTTCGTGCATTCCAAAGCATCTTTCTAAAATGAATCTGAAGTATTGCACATTCCAAATATGCATGCATAGAAAGTATACATATATCCATACATCCCAAAAGGAGTATTTACCAGCAAAAGACAATACAGTATCTCACTGGACAGGCAGATTTATTCCACAGCAAGTGGCCTTGGAGATTTCCAATCCTTAAGCTTTAAAAGTAATAACCAACACCTTCAATTGCACGTGGAAAGCTGACTGGAAGCTAATACAGCTCTGAGAGAAGGGTGTTAACATGGGCAAATTTAGGTGTGCCCATAACTATTTGGGTAGTCATACATTAAACCAGTTTAAGCTTCCAGATGATCTTCAAGGGCAGCCCAATACAGAGCAAATTGCAATAGACAAACTGTAAATTACATGACCTGGACATGCAACACTTCCTGACCCAGGAAAGGTCACAACTGGCACACGAAATTGTACAAAGGCTCTCTCTGCTACAGCCTTCACCTGCTGCTAAAGCAGGAGCTATGAGTCCTGATTGTGAACCAGCCCTGTAATGAGGGAATGCAACCTCGGTCAGAGCTGTAGATGGACTGTCTCTGGATTCAGAAGGCCTTTGAATACACAGTCACTCCATCTTGCTGGGGTTTAGCCTGTTCCTATCCAGACCTTAACTCCTCCAGACCAACTTGACAGAGGGGAGAGATGCAGATCTGGGTATCATCAGCATATTGATGATACCTTGCCCCATGCCAATAAATGATCTCACCTCGTGGCTTCATACAGATATTTAATAGTAAGGGAAAAGGGATGAGCCTTCTAGCACCCCATAATGATGGGACCAAGGCTTAATTTCTCCTATCCCACTTCCCTGAACTGATACTGATCTCTCTGGAAGGAAGCTAACCACAACAAAACAGTATCCTCCTGCACAGTTAAGCCAAATATGTGTATGCTGATAAGTATTACAGTACTGAAACATGTATTAATCAAGTATTTACTTCAAAGTTTTCTTCTTCCTAAGTGCTACATTAAAATACTCTTCAACTGTTTTTATTTGACTGTCCTCATGATGTCCTCATAACCCAGCCCAAACTGAGGTACCTTAACATCATATTTAGCTGTTTCAAGTAGTAATGTTTTCCTTCTTCTCCCACAGGTTGCTTCCAGGTACTGCCAGCCAGCTCCCCCCCACCCCCATGGACAAGGGAGGAACCATGTCTCTTCTGTGAAAGCTGTATCTGTTGACCGTTTTGAAAATAGCTATTAGACTTCCTATCCATGGGAAAACCAGCTCTCACAACCAGGCTATTTCTGGACATGGGCCTAGTGTTCATTTAGAAGAGCACTAGACCTGTGTTTGGAAGTAGTCTGACAGATAATAGATGCAGAGCTCCTCACCTGTAACCTGTTAATCAGGCAACTTGACAAGTGGTTCACTCTTCTAAACATTCATCTATACTTACCCATGTTCACATATTAAGAAGAGTGATTGGTGGTGGTTTCTGTTGCTGGTAGGTGACCCTCAGTAGGAAGGGAAATGCAGCCAGGGGAATCCAGCAATCACTTTTCTTAACTTATCCTGCACTAAAACAGTAAGGTCGGCGCCACTTGTCAGTCTCATTACTGAGGCATAATATGGATCAGCAATGAGGGAATTATAATTTATGTCAGGATATTTTTTGTCCACTCACAGATTGGAAGAAAGCACTTTAATGTAGCCCCCTGGTTGTGCCCAATGTTCTCACACATTCCAGAATATAATGAATAAGTTTTTCTTTGGCAAAATCATAATGCACAAAATAAACATTTTATAAGAATCACACCTCTAATCTGTCATTTACATACAGTCATTTGAGAAATTACACAAGACAATTTTAACTCCACAACAGGAGGTGAATGACTCCAAAGATTAAGCTAAACATATCTGTAATAAACATATGAGGTGATGCAGCATTATATATCTTGCATATGTTCCAATTTATGGCATATTCTTTGAAACGCTGTCCCTATTTTTCCACTTTTCTCCCTTGTAACAATTAGATTTATACCCATCTCAAATCACTAATATGAAGGCATATTAACACAATAATTTTGTGTAAGATTTTATTAAAAGAGGGAAAAGAGTAATTATGCCTAGTACTGCAACCTAGTTTGATATTGGGCAGCATAATCTGAGGTGGGAGCAGAAGACTAAGTTGCTTCTTAATAGCAGAAGTCATGAAATCTACAATAAAATCTAACGTAAGTGCCTGGCAGTAGTAACAAAGGATAATTGCAATTTATGGATGGTTTCCATTTGTATCTTTCAGCCCTAAAATGCTTGCCATTGCAAAGATATACTATGACACAGAGAATCTTATCACAAGGAAATAATCATTTCAGTATCTAATCATTTCAGTGACCTATTGGTTATGTACCTTTTATTCCTTCACCCATACTCATATTAATTGGAAAGCAAGAAAGTATGAAAAGGAACAATAGAATAGGTGATTTATATTTGGTTTTCCAAATAAAGAGCATAATTATTAAGAATTTAATACTCTTCAATATCTATCCCTAATGAGAAATTGCTGGGAGAAGTGGGGTGGGTACCCTAATACTGGCAATAAAACCATGTCCTGTGTCAAATATATTGTAAGGCACCAGGCTAGCATTTTGTTGATATGATCAGATGAAGAAAATGTTAGAGATTGGGCTAAGTAATCAAACAGCTCATCTAGCCACTAGATGACTAGAAATATAAAGTAAGGTACAACAAATCAGCTACAATTAACAAGTTAATTATGGTTGTCTTTGCTTAAAAATTCTGTATGGCCAAAATTAGTTGGCGAGGGGGTTAGGCAACAGGGAGCCCTGGGCAAATTCAGTATCTCTGTATATTGCAAATATTTAGTAATATGGTGATCATGTGTAGTAATCAGGTATAATAATCAGCAAGATCCAGAAACAAATGTCACCATTTAACTATCTCACAGACACTTGAGGAATAGACTTGGTTGATTCTAACAACAAAGAAAAGTGTAACTCTATGATAGCTAATATTTGAGGTTGAAACAAAATATATACTTTTTAAAACAAAAATAAGAAAAAGGCCAGTATAAGGTGAACATTCTTATTTCTCCAGGAACTTACTGTAATTGTAATAAATTATCTAAATGTTTACTGAGGAAATGCATGAAATAAGTGCTTCCCTTCACACATTGAATGAAAGACTTAAAAATATTAAAACTTGAAGAGAAAGTATCTGGGAATCCTCTGAACATCCTTATCACCTTAGAGTAAGGATAAGATATAAATGCAATAAATATAGATTTGGTTTCTTGTCAAAAATTATTTTGAATTGATATATTGAAATTGTTCAACTATCAAAGTGTTATCGCACCTTGAAAGAGCAAAGAATTTGGTAATGAGCTCATTCACTAAGTACACACTAAAATGTATTTTAAAAATCCTTTTGCATACTAGAGAGAAGGTGTCTACATTGATTAAATTTGTGAATAAGTTTATTAGGTTGACTGAATATTTCACTAATCTAGGGCAGTTAAGTCTAAACATATTTTAATACCATACAGTAGAGGATATATATGCATAATTTTTTAAATAATCCAGGATATATGATTTTCTTAAACATATTTAATTCTGCAGCACTATGTTTAAATGTTGGCATAATTTTAAAAGTCACAGTCATCTTAATTTAGGGAAATCTAATCAAGGTGGCTGTAATTCAAGTTATTTGAGAATAAGCACCATTGAACTTAATGTTACTTACTTTGAGTAAACAAATGTAGAAACATGCAGACTGTTGTATAATTATTTAGATTTTATTAGAGTAAGCACTGCATATAGATGAAATCATGGTGCTTTTTTCCATTTCCCATATATTTTAATCACATATATGTTCCCTTTTTAAAAATCAATACATAAGTGCATAAATAATATGATTCTCAAAGTCATCGGGGGGGGGGGGTATATATTCATTAGATTTATATGCAGCTTTTTGCTCAGGAGTTCAAGGAAGTTTACATACAAGGGTACACTTGGTCCAGCACTGGAAAACAGATACTTTGCTGATAATATCAGACTGGGAAATGTAACTGGGAAACCTAACCTAATGTGCACTGTTAGTTTTGCAGCAATGGCAAAACTAACAGTACACATCCAGAACAGACGTTTGACTAAATTTAAACAATAATGGCTTCTCTATATATCACACGTCACATAACAAGGCAAATTCAGATACTTACAGCATTGTCTTTTAAGGAGGATATATTTGATGTAAAGACAGTGACCAGAAGCAATGTTATTTTTTATAAATCTTTTGATGTTATCACCAGTCAGGTACAATGGGATGGAATTTAGAAATTAATATTGTTACTCATTTTTAAGTTATTTCTTATTTATTTCCTTTTTTTAAAACAAGATCATGTGCATTTATTTTAGGAATAATGATAAATAATAGTGACAGTATAAATATTAATGTTTAGGGTTTTGTAGTGATTTTCAATTAATTCTTAAGATGATATAATTAGTTTTATATATTCAATTATTTAATCAATGACATAATGAATTTTAAATGTTATGTCAATTGTAAATTCTCTGTTTATTTACTGATACTTTATTTTTCATCTGCAATGTCCTTTTTCACTTTCTTCCTTTTTCCTTTATATATTAGTTTTTGTTCCTTATATATTTTAAAATAAATTTAAAATGTTCAAAGAGGAGGAGGAGGAAAAAGACTAAATAATGGTCAGTTTGGACTGGTGCAAAAACAAAAACAAAAATGTTTACATGGAGTCCCCTATGGCTCCCCACTATTTTTCTCCACAACAACTCTGTTACACAGATTGGGCTGAGACAATGACTGACCCAGAGTGGTCCAGTCAAACATCTTAGCCACTATACCATACTGGTGCTCATTAACATCCAGATTCAACTGAAAAAATACCATCATTCTTATTCAGGATGCTTGGTAGTAAAACTGCTGAGCTGTTATAGTAAGTAATTTTATGCCCAAGGACTTAACTGAAATGGGTGGCTTAGGCCATTGAGTCTAATGTCTGCTCAAGTCAAGGTTTGGAATTATTGACCAAATCCACATGAATATACCCAGTGGAGTTCACACTAATTGGTTTCACTGTTAAAGTTCTTTTATTGTTGAGAATTTTTTTCCTAACAATCAGCTATAAATTATCTTCCTATAACTTAAGGCCACTGTAATTAATTTGACTGTAGTCTGGGACAATATAGAAAAAAATTCTGCCCATCTTCTATATGATACACTCTTAGATATGCAAAGAATGCTATCATATACCACTTAATCTTTTCTTCTCAAGGCTAAACATCAATCACTCCTTGGAGGTCTATTTCTACTTTCTGATTACTTTTGTCACCCCTTTTGGAATCTGCTCCATTTTGTCTGCATTCTATTTTAAAGGTAAATATATATATGAAAAGAAGGATCCTTTCAACAGGATGTGTGACATTACTATTTCTAGAATGTATAGATTTAGATGAATATAGTGGATGGATAGATACTAGGATTGAAATCACAGTAAAATGCTGATTTTTTTCATCAGCATCAAGATTTTGCTTATCTGGACATCATCTGAGACGTAAGTTAATCAATTAAGCTCTTCCATAAGGGAGTAACGTTTCAACAATGGAGTGACTATGGCCTGCTGATCAACTAACAGCATGGCCATGTACCTGTTATGGGGATTGCTGGTGAAGAAGGAGGGGGCCCTCTCCAGGGGGAAAAGTACACACACAGTGTGGAAACCCTTGGACTCCCAGCCAAGAAAATCAGAAAAGAACCGCCTTAGTGTTCTGGGTTTTTCCTTTAGAGTTTGCTAGTTCTGTTTCAGTTTAGCAGGATTCTGTCTATTAGAGTAGAACAATAAACACTAACGTTCCTGACTCAGCATGGTTTCTCACCTTATTTCCTGACAGTACCTATTCTACAAGTCTTTCAAATATCTTGGATCTGCTTAATAGATTGATTTCAGTCACAAAAAAAGAAGAACTTTTAACATATATCCCCTTGTTGAGATGTTGATTCCCTTGTTGAGATGTGAAGTTATCGTTTTTGAACAGTCTAAAGTTCTCTACATTCCATGTTCTTCTGAGTAAATCCTTTATCCTCTAAAGTTGTTTCTATTTTTATTGGTTTTCAGATCTTCCTTTTGTATTTATTAGCTTCAATCTTGGAAGTACCCTTCCAATTCTGTTTACACTGAATTCAGCAATGCCATATATAGCCTTAATTTTCCTGGAGCTAAATGAGACCACCTCCCTTAACTTCTAAAAAGCATGACTGCTAAGACTGACCTGGTTAGACTAATGTGCAGCAGGGCTTAGAGAGTATAGTAAAAGGCTGGCTGAAACAAGGGTGAAACCCAGGTGTTGAGAGAATCATAGGATAATATCAAGGGGAGTGGATTTCCAAGGAAAGGAGAAATTATAAAAGAGCCAATGAAGCAATAAAAGTATTTGTGAGGAAAGCAGCTCAGACCAGACATATCCTAGCTCTGACTATTATTAGGAGTGTTACCTATATATACTGTAGGTATATAAGTAACATAACATAGAAGACGAAGTAGTGCTCCTCTTTCTATGTTCACCCTGGTTGCCTTGTTGGAACATGGAAATATTTGTGTTCCTTTATCTTTAGCAGATTGTACTTTTTATATGTCCATAAGACAGATAGTGATTGAAAATAGGACAATTTTAAGTGGAATTTCTCAATATTTCTATTACATTCTGAACTTAGCAATAAAAGAGTTGCCTACCTTGCTTCAACATTACAGTTCAGTGATACAATAATACTTTGGAAGAATATAAGCCAGAAAATATAACAGAAAATAAATTGCTGGATTTAAACCCATCTAAAGTGATATTTATTAGATATGTTGTTGTTTTGGTGCCTTCAAGTCAGTGTTGACGCCTGGCGACAGCCTGGACTAGTCCCTGCAGTTTTCTTGACAAGATTTTCAGAAGTGGTTTGCCATTGCCTCCTTCCTAGGGCTGAGAGAGAATGACTAGTCCAAGGTCACCCAGCCAGATTTGTGCCTAAGGCAGGGTTAGAACTCATGGTCTCTGGGTTTCTAGCATGATGCCTTAACCACTACACCAAACTGGCTCTAATTTATTTCTGATTTATTAGATTTATATCCTGCCTTTTGCACAGGGGCTCAAGGCAGTGTATAGAGTTCTCCCTCCCTCCTTCTATTTTCCTCACAACAACCCTGTGAGTTAGATTGGGCTGAGATACAGCGACTGGTTCAAAGTTACCCGCAAACTTCCATCACTGAGGGGTAAACCCTCTCCGTGCTTCTAGTGGAGTACCTCAAACACTACACCATATTGGCTCTCTGTGTGAAATAGAGCATTGCATGAATATGTGAAAAACATATGTGAAACAAATCATGTCTCATAAATATTGATGCATATTCTATATGTCTTAAGCATTGATACGTAAACATGCCCTTCCCCCCCACCCCTGGTCACTTATGTACTAAGGCCATCTGAGTGCCTCTATCCTCTGAAGGTAGTCAGCTGACAATCAGTGAGGAGACCTTGTTGACTGTATCTTCTTCTTTTGGAATGCTTTCCCCAAGAGACTCACTTGCTATTCCTTCTCATGTCCTTTTTGATAAAAAGTTTTGAGTTTTGATTTTAAAAAAATCCTAATCCCTTTCTAAAAATCAGCTGAACTTTGTGATATATTCCCTTTCTCTTTCTCTCTTTTACACACAGACACACACACACAGACACACACAAACATTTAATGTACTGTTTTAATTATGTGGTTGCTCTTCATCTTTTGCTTTTATTGTATCAATTGTGTTTTTGGTCTGTTAGCAATGCTGAATGCAAAGCTAATGGAACATAGGAATATAAAGACAAATGTAGATGGCATCCCAGCCATTTATTTACTTTAAAAAGGTACATTATATCCCAACTTTTGTTTAAGTTCTAGGTGACTAACAATAATTTAAAAAAAAATTGTTAAAAGCAGAGGATAGAAAGGAACAAAGCAGCTAATCAAAGACAGCAATGCCAGCAGCATTAACCATGAAAAAACAAGATATCCTTAATAAAACCAACTCAGTGCGGCAAGTGAAAATACAAATTAGTTTACAAGCTAAAAATGACTCACAAACTCAAAGTTCTTCTAAACAAACATAAATCACTAATTTGATTCATACCCAATAGTCTTGTGCCTCACTATAGCAAAAATATGAAATAAAAATGTCAATGGAGTTACATCAGAGGGTATAATTTTACCAGTTTACATTAGCAATTAACAAGTCTATTATTGCCTGTTCTAATAAATCAGGATATTTTCTTCCACCAGTAAATGTGGTTCATACTGTCTTATTTATTTATTTTTTCTGCTGTTCAATTGTGTCTGATTCTCAGCAACTGTGTGGACTAGTCCCTGCAGTTTTCTTGGCAAGATTTCAGAAGTGGTTCTCCATTGCCTCCTTCCTAGGGCTGAGAGAAAGTGACCGGCCCAGGGTCACCCAGCTGGCTTTGTGCCAAAGGCAGGACTAGAACTCACGGTCTCCCCGTTTCTAGCCTGGTGTCTTAACTACTACATCAAACTGGCTCTTATACTGTCTTATATATATAAGGCCAATTTTCAACCCTGAATCAAAGATAGTTATTCCCAAGTAAAGATTATTAAGGGCAATTTATCCTTAACTATAACTCAATAGTCTGTGGTATTTGCATACCTGTCATATAATTGAAATTTGATGACTAATAAAAGTTGCAGTTCGTAACACATCCTTGAAAAGAAGCCCCAGTGAATACAGCAGTACACACTTCCAATTAAATATGTATAGAATTGAGTTTGCATGTGGATCAAAACCCACCACAGAGGCAAACTCCACTTTATTTATTCCACAAATAAAGAATATTCATAGAAACATATTCCATCTCAGGAGATACAGACAGACAGCCAAGAGGTAAAATTTCCATCAGTTGATATTTAGATATAAATAGTTAAGGGCTGACTGGATGTAACATGCATCACTAAAACACAACTCGGTATTCTTTGATAAGCTTATAGCTCAAAGGAAAGAGAAATACAGAGCAATCTGTTGCCCTCTTAATGCAATTAGCAGATTAAAGCTGTATTTCACTTCATTAAGATACTGACTGCATGCAGCATTAACTGATTATATGACGTACAGAGTGTTCCCCCTGCAGTCCTCTCAGAGACACAGTGGAAAACAACAAGGGTAAGCCAAGCAGTTTACAAGTGAGCATCTGGTATTGACATTAGGAGCTGAACACAAGATCTACATTGTAGTGTGCCCAAGGGGTGCCCTGCAAAGAAGCACTACATATGAACGCGCATCTGAAAAGCTCACTGCTGGCTGATGTTGATACACGTTGCAGTTATGGAGAGTGATGCTCCAGCTTCAGCAAGACTAAAACAATACTCACCACCACCATTTCAGCGCTCACATTTAAAGATCTGACACGAAGCGCCAACATTCTTTCTAATAAAAGTGTGGCACTTGTCCTCCATGTGTCCATATGGATTTTTTTCTTGAATATGTTTTTCTTTCTCCCCCTCACCCAATAAAAGCCAAGCAGGGAAGTGGTAAGGTCCAGTAGACTATAGCATAAACACAGGTGATTATTTCAATTTTCTCCTCAGATTATTCTTTCGTGGTAGTCCAATAAACCCAATCATGCCTAGATTTACTAGAAATTTTTTTATTCATTTCCCCAATGCAGCAGAAAGTAAGCTAATAACGTCCCACCGAGAGGGCTGCCAGACTAAATCCCTCAACTACTGAAAGCACTGCCTGGATAAATCTCACTTCACTTTCCATTCTGTCAACCACTTAGGGCAGGGCCCAGGGGAACTCTTCAGCTTATCCCTCCTCACGCATTGTCACAAGCACAAGCCAGAGTGGCCCAATCAGGGCCAAGAAAAGAACAAACTAAAAAAGATTAATTCACAGATGTTCATGCATTTCACATACACTGTGCCCTATGGCCCGTTGCTAGGGCAACAGGAGACCACCAGTGTGTGCTTTATTGGCTTTATGAAGTGCGTCTCAGGGACTATAGTCCAAGAAATGCTGCATGATAATAGCAAGGCTTTTCAGAAGCCTTGTTTTGTGTTTATCCACATTTAACCCTCAGAGTATTATTAAGCACATTGCTATGCACAGCCATGGTGCGCACACACACACACACACACGCACACACACCAGGCAAGCACACCCATAAACAGGGTGGGAAGGATATTCAGCTGCCAAACCTAATATATGTCAACATATTTCCTGAAGATAAATTTAGATAGGTCCATGTTAAAATACAATTTGTATGGGGGGAGGGGCCTCATTTGCTCCTAACCCTAGAAAGAAAGAAAAAAAAACTTTCATTCATTTAAATCAGTTTATAAATTAATATAACCTGAGCTGTCTTCCTGCCAGCTACTTCAAACTCTCCAGTTCCCAGAAACAAAAATATTTAGCATCAATGATGTTGAACTTTAAGCATTTGTTTCAAAAGTGTAAGCTCTCTCTTCCCCCACAAATACCCTAATGCAGTGGCTTTTATCCAGAATCTTCCCCTTTTCCCTTAATTTGTTTCTTCACACTCCACAGCCAAGCAAGGGCTTAAGACTAAAGAGGTTTTGTTAGGGTCTTTTCCCAACTTCCTTGAAGAGGCTAAGGGTTAAAATCACAAATGTCACAAACCTTGGAGCAGCAGCCCCTATCAAGTGTTAATCCCAAAAAAGAAGGGGGGGGTGGAAGGGGAAAAAAGAGGGCTAGCAGAATGGATCAATAGATTCACAGGAGAAATAACATGCAGAGACAATCATTTCCTGGGAAAGCTAAAGCCTAATGAGAATTTACTCTGCCTCTTTTCTTCAAACAACCAGCTCTTTTGTGGCAGGGGCTTCCTGACTGACAGGAACTCTGGGCCCCTTAATAGGATTTCCATATTATTTCCAACACCTGCCTAGAAGTTATTTGTTTACACTGAAGGAGGCAAGATTCTCAAATCAGACATCTGCTTCTAGTTCAGGCATATCTTAGGAAGCCATCTAGAAAGCAGCTTTGTTACCATGGTGACATTTTTATTTTCTTCCCTTAGTTGGCTGGAAAAAAAATCCATTAGCATTTCCATTTTTATTTTGTTCTTCAAAAGGCCAAATGTTGCTTAGGAAAATATAGTACTTCAAAAATTGCTAGAAGCAATGGGTCACCCAAGATGTGTTTGTTTAGCCTAATTAAAAGAATTAGGCATGAAAAACTGAAGAGGAAGTAATTTAATTCCTTCTTATCAGATTTTTCCAAATGGTGAACATTCAGCATCCCACTATTTTCCTTCTCTATTTTAAAATCACATTTAATTAATTAGGGATACATTTGTTTTCCGGAATTGCAAAAGTTAAAATGACCTTTCTGAATCTACCATTCACAAAACACAGGATTCTACCTGCCATGATCTTAACAGACATTTACCATATGGGGGAATACATATCATGGGTGAAGAGGATGTGGCCTACCAAAAGTTGCTGTAGTAGAATTCACTGCAGGAATAGCCAAAATAGGCAATGTTGATGGGTACCAGCCACAGGTCCCCCCTCCCGCCCCAGTTGTAATATCATGGATAGCAAGCAAGTCCCCCCTCCCCCTCAGAAATAAGACCAGCATATCAACCACCATAAATTTCTAAGTTCCCCATAATATAGCGCATTAACATGCTGCAAATAGACAGCAGAGATCTCTCAGGGAAAGGGCCATAGTTCAATGGTAGCAACATGTTTTATATGTAAAAGTTCCCAGATTTAATGTCAGTCTCTCCAGGAAAAGATGGGAAACATTCCTGTCTAAAACTCTGGAGAGATGTTTCTCATCACTGTCAGCAATATTGAGCGAGAAGGATCAATACACAGTTGTGATGTAACTACAGCCCAAGCAACTGCCCAGGTACCTTGAAGGCATAGCTCAGAAGAACACAGTGGCGAGCTACTTCTGAATATTTGCCAAGAAATTTACCTGGACATTTCCACAAAGTCACAAGGAGTCAAGATTGACTCAAAGGAGACTTACAGATTAATTATAAACTAATATATGAAAGAGAAAAAAAGAAACAGCTTTAAAGTTTGCCAGACAACAACATCTATTTCTTCTTGCCATAATCTTAGAGTAGACATTATTTACATTGCACTGGAATATAACTATTCTCTTTTCATGCACTTTTTAATATGTGAATAAGATACAGCACTTCTCAGTGTTACATCATAAAAGCTAATTGTAATAGTAAAACTATATGACAGTTTAGATAATCTCTAGACACAGTTCAGTAGTTTTTTTCCCCCTTTTTTCTCAGAAATAAATATTAGGGAGTGGAAAACTTTGAACTTGGCAAGAGCTTACCCATTTTTTAAACAACTGTTTTACTCAATAAATCACATGCTATGCTTACCTGGGTGATAAATTTCTGCCAGTATATAGGTATGGATTCACATGATTAAATACATTCTTATTTTATACAAAAAAGTATTTCCCACATATGGAAAGCTACATGTCAGTCAGAGTAGATTCACTGTCCTCTTCATCTAGGTTTCTTTGGGAAGGATCATTCAGTAATGAGAACCCATATCCAGACTGGGTTCACACATCACCCTAAGCTATGGTTTGCTTAACCATGGTGTATGAATAAGCCAGAAATAGCCAGATTCATGCATCAACCTAAGCCATAAACTATGGTATAGAAAATACAGTGGGCTAGATTCACACAACACACAAATCCAAACCAGAACACCATACTGTGGTTTACCATGATGTAGCAACCTAAACTAACAGTTGAAAGTGAATCAGCCCAGACACAGATTTACTCATATTTCAGTCCCTCATAGCCAGTATCATATTCTGTTCCTAGTGAACATATTTGACAGGCCTATTCAATATTGGAACTTAAAGCCTTTTAAAATATTTGCCTTCTGGGTAACTAGAATATCTGTAGACCCAAATGTCTCTATTCTAAATAATTAATTGACTAAGTATATGGTAAAATAATCATTGAAGAATGGACACTGAATCTAGCTTTCATAAAAAACAGGAATATATGTTGTTTTTTAAATGAATGTTCCATGCTTACTTAACATGCATAAAACAGCATAATTACACAGCTAACACCATAAGAAACACAGACATGTAAAAAACAAAACAGGTGGGGGTAGAAAGGCCCATGTAAGATATTTACCAGACTGTAAAGTTATATCACAATGTAAATACATACATACATACATACATACATACATCTCTGTGTATGGATATTCATGCATACATGAGCATAGAATATTCAAAGTCAACAGGAAAAATACATTTTGAAGAAAAATGCAGTATTAGTCACTTAAGACAAACTAATATGAAAACTAAGGCTTTGCTAATTAATATTTGTTACACTTCAGTGCTTAGTAGATGTGATGGTGAACAAGCTAGCTTGTCTCACCCAATCACATCATTAGTCCACTCAAGTTTTACCATCAGAATATTGGCTGAGCCCCACAGATATTCATTCATCTGCTTCACAAACAATTTCATTTCAGATATTAGAGGACCTGTTACATTCCCCACAGTCTATATCTCCAAAGGCAGGTATCAATTAATGCCAAACAAACTGTTGTACTGCAAGATCAAAATAAACTGAAATAAAAATAAATACTAATTATTTTGCAGGGAAGGGACCTCCCCCTCCTTTTCCAATATTAGAAGTAATACTTCCTTCTAAATGAAAGGGTAATTCACCCTGGGTCTCTTTACAAAATAATCTCCTGGAAAAATCAGCCCTAAATTCATGTTGTCTTCTGAGTTGGAGTAAACTAGTAGCCTGCCTGATAAATTGTGGGGTTCTTCATTGTGGTCTCAAACCATCTACTATATTTCTAAATGGAGAGCAAGACAATCACTAGACTCCTGGGCTCTTAAAATAATCTCTTCTGATTACACAGCACAATTTTTTTCCAGCAGTCTTGTTTTGCAGATGTGATCATCAGAACTACTTCTTTAGGAAATTCAGATATATTGAATTGGTGAATGGTGGTGTGTTTCTGCTCCACTGTGGAAACCAGTTCACCTCCACAGAACTCAAGGTACTATTTTCACATTTCCATTCAGTTGCATCACAAGAAACAGATTAGATTTATAGTAGGTCCAGACTATTTTATGTCACCTTGTTCAATCTCTCAACAGCATCACAAGTCCTCACAAAATATATAGCTGCAGTTTCTTATTTCTGTCTGAAAGACATACAAGATGAAAGGCATTCATAGTTGTATGGATTTCAGTTGCTCCATCCCAAAGTGCCTTGCTAAAAAATCTCCCATAATATTTTACACTATCAGGAATTTCTTGGGTTGTGTGACAACCTTTGCAAATCTTCCCTTCACCCATCAAGATTTCATTGGAGCACAGATAGATTTGATCCCTGCAAATTTTCGTTCTTGCAACCATGTTACCCACTATACATGCATGACAATTCTCTCAGATTGATAGCTGCTACAACTGCAGGATCCCAGTTGCCCAATTATGCATGCAACAATTTCAGCACTGATTGATACAGTAGATCCAACGGTCTTTGTTCCTTCTACTGTCAGCAGCTGTGTTCACTGGTGGCCAAATCCTCACAACTTGACCAGAGTCATGCTGAAACTTATCTAGAAAATTTAAATTTAAGTGGCACCTATTCCATTAATACTGCTGAGTATCTTACAAAACCTTCATCATAAAAAATAACCATTGATATTTCAAAGACTGGTTGGGATGCACCAACTTCACCACATCCATTTAATGGTTAATATTTGGAGAATGGCTTGGGGAAAAAAATCTTGTCTAGCAAAATATCTGCAACTTATTTCTTTAGAGAAAGCCTTTCTGATATTCAAAACCATTGTGGAAACCATGTCACATCGGTCATGTCAAATTACTTAGTAGGTGTGTATTATTTCAACAATCAGGGAGGGACACAATCCATAACCTTCATGACCATTTCACTGCCTGGTCAGCTCTGATGCCCCTTCTGCAGGGCTTCTCCCTGACTTCCATTCATCTGGCAGAATCAACAACTTTTTGGCAGACTCTCTCACCCACATTTTAGAGACACTGCGAAAATATAGACTTGACCCACCTGTTTGGTGACTGATGGATATTGGGGGTCAATTTGGTCAATCAGTTCACTGGCTTAATCTATGCATGTCAACCCATATTTTGCAGCATGGACTAGACAGTGCAGGATGTGTTCTTATATCACTGGACCAAGTATCTGCTGTAAGTATTCCCTTTAGGGATGTGCATCTCTTTAGATCTGAAGAAGCATATATGCTTTGGAGGGGCTATGGGTATGCTCATTACACCTCTCACCATATTCTTAAAGAAGCTTCACCTTCACTTAGGATCATACAGTAGCTGCAGGGTCATGGTAAAATATGTATTTGAGTTAAGAAGGCTTTAAGGAGTAGAGACTGAGTATGACAGATGTGTTGCACCCTGCTGGTGCCTTCTTGACACAAACATGGTTTTTACTGGGACCATGCAGGTATTCTATGAGCATAGGAAAAGAGCTATTGTCAGGGACAGTGAGCATACCCACACCTCCTTAATTTCCTCCAAACCTCTGATCACCAAAATTATTTGTCACCTGTAGTGATCTCTCTCAAGTTGCATATTCATCACTGCATCACCATGCGTATTCACCATGCATCAATCCAACAGCACTGATTCTTACAGGCATACATACAAAAACATATAAAAGATACATATTTATCCCTACAGAAATGCAAGAATATGCCACTGCACATATAACTGTTCAATGTAATATAATGCTATAGGTACTTTTCATTATCACTGCACAGTTAAGATTATCCAAAATCTTATCATTCCCCCATCACGAACTAATTTTTTTTCTATAGTCTGTGAGAGCACCAGAACCAAACAAACTAATGGGGGCTGTAGGGGTCAGGATAGGGAACAACAGGCTTCAACTGAACCCTGGTAAGATGGAGTGGCTGTGGGTTAATGGTTCTCCCGTATCTGGGACATTATCATCTCTGGTTCTGGATGGAGTTGCACTGCCCCAGACAGACCTGGTGCGTAACCTGGAGATCCTCCTGGACTCACAGCACCTGCTCAAAGAGCAGGTGGCAGCCATGGCTAGGAGAGCCTTTACGCAGCTACGTGCTGTGCACCAGTTATGCCCCTTCCTGGATCGGGAGGCCCTTCGAACAGTCACTCATACCCTTGTTATCTCTCATATAGACTATTGCAATGCGCTTTACATGGGGCTACCCTTGAAAAGTATCCGGAAGCTTCAGCTGGTCCAGAATGCAGCCATGCGAGCTGTTTTTGGTGCTCCTAGAAGGGCAGATGTAACACCGCTGCTGTATGATCTGGAACCAGTTTGCTTCCAGATCCAATTCAAGGTGTTGGTTATCACCTTTAAAGTCCTACATGGCATGGGGCCAGGTTACCTGAGGGACCGCCTCTTCCCCATTACATCAGCCCGTCCCACCTGATCGTGCAGAGAGGGCATGCTGCGGACCCCGTCTCTAAGACAACTTCGTTTGGTGGGGATCAGGAAGCGGGCCTTCTCTGCAGTAGCTCCCGCCCTGTGGAATATGCTGCCCCCAGAGGTGAGATTGGCCCCATCGCTCCTGGCCTTTTGGAAGAGTCTGAAGACCTGGTTCTGCCACCTCGCTTGGGGTGGAGAGGGGAACAGATTTACATTGGGATGGCTGCTATAGACCACTCCTCCCACACTTGGACTGTTTTAGATTTTTTAGCCACTAGGGCTTTTTTTTATTTTTTACTCTTATTTATATTATTTATTACTGTAATTGTATACTGTATATTTTATTTATTGTGTGATTGTTGTTTTAATTGATTATTGTAAACTACCCAGAGTCCCCTGATGGGAGGGGACAAATTGGATGGATGGATGGATGGATGGATGGATGGATGGATAGATAAATAAATAAAACAAGCTATTTTTTTCTTCACTGGAAACAGCCGCTATGAACAATTCTGAATGCCAAAGATGGCATTAAGGAGTGGGAATGGGCAGCAAAAAATATCAAAACAATTGTTATGAACTGTTGCATGTCAACAGCAAAATGGCAACTTGCACCTTTGCCACAGACATTCTTCTTGTATATAAAACAGAATGAACCTGGAACTAGTGAAAGGTCAAAACTTGCCAAACATTCAGATATACACCTTATTCTCTTTTATATGTTAATCGTATGAATGGGGATCCATGTAATCAAGGATTGCATAGATATGCAAGAGCCACTGTTGAGATCACACTGCTTTTTTACTCCATGCTTATTACACAAGGCTGCCAGCACCAAGGAAGCTGTATAGCTGGGCAAGGATATTGTCTCCCATGTGTTTCCAGGACCTCAGAAGTCTGGTGCTTCTCCACTGTGCGCATTAGTAGCCAATTCACAGGTACTGGGGACAGGGTAAGGAGCCACACAATTTCAAAAACAGCCTAGCAGTACAGCCCACTATTCTTGATCATGCATGGACCCTTTGCATGCTTAATGCAAGAAAAACATTTCATGCACAAGAACCCAAGAGCCATGCTATCCTGTGCAAATTCATTCGAAAGTAAACTCCACTATGTCCAATGGGATTATTTTCTAAAATTCACATTATTCATTTCATTAGCTAGCTTACTGATAGAAGCACAGAATAACAGTGAATAACAGAAAAGACAATATGTAAGGATCATCCTTGTTTACGTGAACTAGGCTGTGGAAATCAATTTGAGATTTAGGGCATTTTTAACCCTTCTTTTTTAAAAGTTCAGAAAATATATGTATCAATTTTTAGTACAAGGAATTAACATCCTACTTTTTCTTTGAGGATTTGCATTCTAGTTTAAGGATACCTCTTCATGAATTTTACTGCATACATTGCCTAAACAGCTTCAGTTACATAGCAACTCATAAATGAAATATGTAATAATAAACATCTAGTTCTTTCGTCATTTAGCAAATCCTTTATTCTGGGGAAAATTAAGGGGGAGGCAGGACTCAGTAACAGTGTAATTGTAACATAAAAGAAAAAGAGTGAATGACAAAGTTGACAACCATGTGATGGTAGCAATAGCGCTTTTCTAAAATATCAGAACATAAATGCAATCGGACAGGTTTCTCTCCTTTGCATACCAGTGAGTAGGTTACCTTAATTATCTCACTCTTACAGCAACACCTAAATTTACATTTTATGAGCTGTTCTAAAATCTGACCTGCTTAATAATCTGTATCTTCAAGAAAACACTTGAAAGCGTCTCTCACAATTAAACCCAGCCACAACCTTGTATAAATCAAACTTTTGCTACCATATCAAAATGTTACATTGGGGCTGCATAATGTTGCCCACATCCTCATTACATGGTACACTAATTACTACCAGCGGATTCAGAATTTTCTGCACATTAGAGGCTTTTAGAGGAGCTATAAAAAATTTCAGGCACCATTAATTTAAATTTGTATTGAAATTTCCTTTTGACAGATGGCCAAAAATTACTTATTATTTAGAGCACCAGAGCTGCCTGTTTGCACATTAGAAGAGGAAAGGGAAAATTAAAAGCAAGGAGGAAATTTATGTCACGTTCATTACCTGTTAAATGTTAAGGAGCATTATCTTGCATGAATAAATTATTTCATACAAGCACACAGTCTCCAGCTGCTGGCAACTGGCACGTTCTGGCCAATAAAATCCATCTCAAGTCACATAGCAGACAATCATAAAAAGCCTTTCTTAACCAGGAGCCACTTAAGAGAGAGCAGATCAATAGAACAAGCAACTAACTGCTACTCTGGGTATTATGGATAACATTTAAAGAAATTAGCAAACTATTTCACCTTGCAAACCTGGCAACAAGCCCTAGATGCAGACACAGTCCAACTTTGCTACTTGATGGCTGTACAAGACAAACATTTATTTATAGCTATCATCATCTAATAAATCAGTGGAAAAAGAGTTGTATTTTGCATGCTGTCACATTGGATGCCTACCTAATGGTTTAGAAAAAGAGTAACCCCCAGTAATTGCAGGTGAATTAGCCTCATCTACCAAACAATGACACACCTCATTGGTTCATCTCCATTGCCCTTACTTGACTTTTTGAGCACTGCTGGCCAGCAGGCAAGAGAGTTTAGATATACTCACAACTCACTCAGGGGTTTGTTAACATGCCTTTCTTAGGTTTAATTTCAAATCACATTTAACCATAAATTCTCAATGTCCCTACACTGAAAAAAAGTAAAACAAACAAACAACACCCCCTCCCCCAAGCTCAGTGGTTCATAATATTTGACTTTTAAAGATTTTACAAAGTTTGGTATTTTAATAAAAGAGCCTTGCACTTCCTGCTGTGGCAAAGCGCATGGAAATAGCTACAGCCACTTGTGATCCAATAAGTAACATGCAGTTGTGTATGATTAGCCTCCTGATAGTTGCCTGACAACCACCCTGGTTTGGCAGTTCTGGGTAACCAGAAAGAAGTGGAGCTTTATTAAGCTCTTGCACGGGCAGAGCCACTATAAATGGACGAAAGATGCAGCTTCAAGATGAGCCACAAGATGTCTTATTGGGGGAGGAAGGGGATGCCCACATTCATACTGAAGACATCATATTAATTGGAATAAGAGGGCTGTACATTCAAAGAAAATTGAGGCGTGTATTCAGTATGCATTAAGTATTTATACACCCCCATCCCAAGCAACTGAAAAGATAGCTTACTTTCATCTCAAAACACATATTAAAATCAATTTGGCACACCACAAATAAAAAACATTAACAAAACGTATCACAAAAGCAGTAATAGCACATTGGTTCATTAATCCAAAGCCTTTTTTTACAGTTTTCTAAATATCAAAATGTGGAAAACCTGGCCAGCCTCACTGAGGAGCAGTTCTAGGATGAGACTTCACAACAAAGACTGTCTTCATGCTTGCTGGCCCAAACCTACCTTCAGACCCCAAAGGTATCCAAAGTGGGGTCTTGCTGGATGCATTAAGCTCATGTCACCACAGAAAGGGACAGTTGCTCAGATATATTCTTTAGGTCATTTTACTATTTTGCTATCAAAAATATTTCCATCATTTTACAAAGACTCAGCTGGATTTTAGATTTGATTGTGTTTCTTCATAAACTTGTTCTGATGATTCATTACTTGGAGTATCACTATGGAGAAAGTTGGTGTGTTTGTTTGTGTGAGTGCATGTTAGTTTCTTCTTCCCCTCAGGGGAAAGAAATTTTTATTCCCTGTTCCTTGGGAAATTGATCTATCTGTAGGTCTCTCTCTCTCTCTTTTTAATCTGCCACTGCGAAACTTATTGAAAATTATTGTGGATTGAAAACTGACAGTTCCTATCAGTTTGCAGCTGTTAGGAACCCTGAGGTTAAGTGTGAAGTTGACAAGAACAAGGTCAATTCCACTCTGTTGTAACATAACAAAATGGTCAACAAAACCAGCAAAGGACTGATTTCAGGATCAAGCTGCAAACCACTCTCATCATATAAAAAAGAGATCAGGAAGGTGTAAAATATGAAACCATGCAGCCTCCACCAAAGTTTAGCAAAGGGAACAGCTTTTATATATCATTACTCTTCCCTTCATCTGGATAATCTAAACATACTTCCCCCACCTATAAAATATGCTTATAATCTTCATGATCAATTGAAGGTGGAACTTCAGTGGTATGAAGTATGCATCAGGTATATACAGTGAATACAGGGACCTGATGAATATCTGTTCCAAAATTTGAAAAACAATATCTGAAAAACAGTATGAGAACTTTGGATAACACCTGCTGTATTTATGATGGAAATCAGAATTTGCTTCTTCAATTTTTCCCCCAGGTGCTTGTCCCCATATCTTTGCCTTGTTCATGCTAAACTCATCCAGCAATTATTTTTTAGGCAAACTAGAAACCTTTACTATCTAGGATTTGTTTTCCAGCAGTGTCTCTTCTCTGAAACATTGGCCTAGCCGCTGCGATACATATCTTGATTATGTCAAAATTAAATAACGTCTGTCTTTGAAAAATGTTTGGAACTTGAGCAACAGCCAAATAATTAATTCAAGCTGGCCCTAGAGAACAGACATTACGCCTATATTTGAAATACTGCTTTGGCTTTCAGTAGTCTGCTGTTTGTCCTTATTGTCTTTATTTAAAAAAAAATTACCCAGGCCTTGAGCTTTGCAGAGGATAGGCGAAATATAAATATTAAGATAAACAAACTTAGTATTGGCCTTTAAATGCTACAACCTAAATTCTTATCATGAGATCTAAACCACTGGCACTATTCATGTTCTGTTACCAATGGAGGTGAGATTGGCTTTTTCCTCTCTGTGGATCTCCTTCAAAAGAACCAAAATGAAAGGTAGAATCCATTCTAGATGTGCAACCTTCTCCCAAATGTTGATGGTATGAAATTAATTCATTTTACACTCTGCCAAAGGTTTTTGGAGTGGAATCACTAGGTTCTGATATCCTTATGCCTCAGGAGTTGGCAGGTTCACTGGTGATGTTTAAAAAATAAAGGTCTTTAATTTATTTGCTGGCTTAAGTCATTTTCCTGGGCAGATTTTTATTTGTTCTTTGATTAATGAAATTGTCTTAGTATTTATATTTTCATATTAGTCACTATTGAAAATAGTTGGCAGAAACATTTTTTTAAAAACCCATAGACTTCAGGACTATTAGAAGGACTTCAGTATTCTGCTTTACATTATATGCAAGATGAAAAGTTCCTGCTTAACAGTAGATTACTGACCAGATGTAGGATGCATTTCAGACCAAAAATTCTGAAAGGCAGTATTTTGGTACAGCATGGGCCTGTTGAAGTACAAATAACCTCCCAGATGCCAATACTAACCCCACTGAAATATGCATTATTAGGTTCATATTGTAGGACTTAAGCTATTTAACAGATAAAATACATGCCCATGATGTATTTGTTCTCTGCCATTTCAGCCTTCACAGAGACGCAGACTGGAATGAGAACTCCTTGGAGATTAATAGGCAGGGAAAATCTGATATGAATCTTTCCTGCCATGGAACACAAAACATGTCCCAGAAGGATCTTCTTGTACCAGTTCCTCCCCTGCTTTATTCCCCAATAAGTTTCTGATAACAGCAGGTTGTATTTTCAAGAATTAGCCAACAAACAAGGATATATAAATTTCACTGAAGACAACAGATCATCCAGCAACCACTCATACATTAATATTTACAATTGTCTTGAGGGACTTTCATATGTCTCCCCACATATATGGAAGGAATGCAAGTGTGGGAGGTCCAGAACTGCATAAACCAGCACTGCCATCAGCTGCTTGATGCAGAATGAGGCCACTTTTCTTCCCTGTTTGCACAAAACTTGAAAATGTTCTCCTCAGGTTATGATAATACATCTTCACAGAGGTCCTTCACACTAGATGGGCCAGAGTCCTTTCCCAGTGGAAAGGGTTTCTGTATATCAGAACAAATGTAGAAGCATCTCCATGCCAGCTGACAGAGGGAAACATTTGCGATGATATGGTGTAGAGCAAGCTCACATAGTCCAGCAGTGAATTTCACTTTTATGTAGTGTTTTGAAATTGTCTACCCAAGACTAATCAATATGGATATCACCATCTAGTTACAATAATAACTTTTCCTATGCTTTAGTTCAATTGTAATAAATGCACTGCAATTCTTTTAGCCTACTCCTTCCATCTGTGAAATAGAGTCTTACCTTTATGGAGTCTCTGTCTTCAAGCAGAACAGCAGCAGCAACATGAGCAAGTGAGAGAAAGAAAGAGACAGAAATATAAGATATTTTACACAAGATTGTATATTTCTTCTATCTCCCTAAATCTATCCAAACAACATACCACAACCTCAGTCCCCATTAAAAGAATAAATGGCAGAGATATTACCTTTTCTATAAAGTTAATTATTAAGCATGTACAACCAATGTTTAAAGTTGAATCCGTTAACCATAAGTGGTTGACCAAGAGCCTTTGAAAGATGCCGTAACAGTAGCACAAAATTATATAGTACAGAATAGGACTGAGCATCTTTTTCAGAAAGAATTGTGAACAAGTTGCACAGTTCTTACTTCTGTATTTTATCTTTATTTCATAGCACACAGGTCTCTTCAATCTTTAAGGGTAATAATGCTACCCTTCCAAATTGTCACCTATGTACTATAAAACACAAAGCTGTCACAGTTATTTATTAAATAGACACACAGAGATACACTGGTTTATTCTGGATCAAATTCTCCTAGCATCTTTCTCCTCTTCCCTTACTCCATTGTCATGGAACTAAAAACGGCTTCTTTTTATTTAGAAACTCACAGGTTTTTTTCCCTAGCCATTATTTGTTAAATTAAGGCAGGATCCAAAAATATTGTTGGATAATCTATTATATTAACTAACCCTATTGCAATATGAAAATCATAACTGGCAGTTTTTGAGCACTTTCTCTTGCAGAAGAAGAAGAATGAGAAATGTTCAGATAAGGCTCACCCAGATCAATCCCTGCAAAACAAAATCAGTGTCACAAGATGCCATAGCAGCTTACAGAGAATTTGGATGAAGCTATATGGGACAGGGGACAGCCACTCAGGTCTCATAAGATTCTTTGGAGAACCCTGTTTGAGGTTGGAAACAAGGTTCTGATCTCAGAGAGGAAATCCAAAGTCAGAGAGAATCCCCCTTCAGTGGCTAAGACCAGGGCTTCTCAATGTCAGGGAATCTCAAAGAATTCTCAGCCCTCCCAGTCTTCTCTTATGATCCCAAACCCTGTGAAAACGTCTTCAGATCTAGTGCATGTTGATTCCTTCCCTTTATTAAAATAGGGCGGACATTTGTAGAGAAAAATGCCACTTCCTCTTCAGTTCCACTTACAGACCAACCGAGCTTTGGAAGGATCAAGATGCACCCTAACCTTTAGCTTTTCTCTGTTAAATAGGCAGGGCTCTTGTCCTAACAGTCAGGAATCACGCTGAGACGAGGAGTAGGTCTCTAGTGTTTGTTACTGCTACATAAGACAGAAAATCCTAACAAACTGAAGAAGCGTGGGAAAACCCAGACAGATAAACCCCAAAAGTTAAGGCAGGTCTGATCTGTGTCTCTTTGAATGGCTGCTTAATTCCTCAGTACTACGCATGCGTTTTCCCCCCTGGATAGAGCCCCCCTCCTGCTCGCCATCAGTACTCATGACAGCTCTGCCTCAAAAACCTAGAGTCTAAACCAGACAAAGTAGAACCAAAAAAATAGCCTTTCCAAATCCAGAGTCTTCCAGATGTGTTGAACTATAGCTCCCATACTTCCCAACTCAGATGGACAATAGGACTGCATTAGGAAGTTACAGTAGAGGGAAAGACAAGGGTAGGAAGTGAAAAAGGAAAATCAAGGGACCTCCTGAGAGCCTTCTACCTTTAAACATTTGAAACAACTTTGTCTGAAACCAAGAAAACACTTCCTACCTCTTTGGTGATCACTATCATGATGCTTCTTTTCATCTTTGATTGGAAGGTGAGACTGCCCCCCAAGGGCACTTGACAAGGCTAGGAGGCCTGCACTGCTGCCAATGGGTGGAATGGTGGGTGGCTGCAATCCTGAAGGGTGTGGAGTGAGAGGCACTGGAAGGCCATGTCCATGTGATAAATGCTGGGCCTGGAGTTGCTGCTGCTGTGAAAAATTAAACAGAGTTATTGAATTTGTTCCAAGGAAGAGAACTTTCAGCATGGCTAACTATGTGCAGCCCTGGACTCATGCATCTTCAAGAGCTGTCAACTAATCAATGATCCTGATTTGCTACAAATTATTCCAACCTTTAAAAAAACAAAAGGGCAGAAACTCAGTGTACATGAGAATAAAGGATGGATGTGACTGAACTGATGCTTATAACCAAAGCTCAGTATAAAGCATGGCCTCTGAATGCCTGCTGCCTTAAACAATAACTCTGGCTCAGGTCAAGATTAGGGGGAGAGGCTGCAACATTATCAGCTCTATTATACTATTTCTCAGGGGCTATATCCAAAAGGAAAACAAACGCCTCTCTAAACCTTGCCATTTGAAGTGAAATCTTCAATCCTTCAGTCTTATTCTTCTAGGAGCAGTTTCATGAAGGCACAGAAGTCTAATCAAAATGCACAAGTTGACTATCAAAGCAGCCATTAAGTTTTCCTTTTAATTTATTTATTTATTGAAGGAAACGAAAGCTGAAAATTGAGAAAACGAGCATTAAACTGTTCTCCCCAAGCTGCCGCCCAGCATGCAGCAAGAGTTAATTTGAAAAAAAGGAAACCTGAATTAACAATCCAGAAAAGGAAACTGGTTGCAGCCACCGTTTAAAGTCCTTTAAGTGTCCTCAGCGGTACTTGAGCAAATTACTAAAGAAAATCTAATGTAGCAAGGCTTGGGTCCTCCTGTAGGCTTGCTCAATAATGCTGAAATAATTGGGCACTCTGTGCACGTTTAGTGATGCTCGAATGAAAAGCTAGAGGCCTGCCCTTGTACTCTTCTCTAGCTGCTGACTCTGTGTTGTGACAGGTTTATTTGAGTGGGACTGCGATGCATGCACCAGTAACTGCGCTGACAAGAGTTTAAAGTCATTTTTACCAGTGCTCTGGCAACACATAGAGAAAGCCCTTGAGAGGTTAGAATTGGAGTGCTTGACCTCAGCCCAAGCTGCTTCAAGCTCTCTGCTGTACTAACCATTGTGGACTAGATGGTTTGTTGATGTCGCTGAATGAGAGCAGGGTGGGAGGAAGGAAAATAAGGTGGGTGGAGGGAGGGTATATGTAACACTCAATCTATCCGAACAGGGAACTCTTTCGCTTCACACTTGCTCCTACAATAATTCGCAAGATGACTTTGAAATCTGCTTTCACTTTCACAAACCATGTTATTTAAACAAATGAAGCCTCATTTTGCTGTCTCTTCTTCCTTCCTGTTTTAAGACTGTTTTCAAAGGAGGGAGGGCAAACAACTGTCTTGCTAAACATTAAAGAAAAAAAAAAAAAAACCACCCACTCCTTCTCTTCAGAACCCTCACATTTCTCTCCACCTATTCATTTTTCTTCTGCCCTTCAAATTCATAACTTGAAAGAAAGTACATTTAAATGGATCTTTCTTTTACCTGGAGTTAAAACAAAAAAACAAAAAAAAACCTTGACGTACTCATGACTGGGCTTACAATCTGCCAACCCAACATGATTCTAAAGTTTTGGAAAGATTAATTGGTGCTTAGCTTCTGTTTAAATGAAAACATATGCTTTAGCCAAAGAAATAAATTTAGGCCAAAATTTCTAAAGTTAGCCAACAGTGGGCATCTATTCAAAGTAAAATTAAATCTTAAAACACTAGTAGAATTACCAGGCCAACATTTCAAATATATGAATTTAAGTATTTAATGTAAGCATTTCTGCTCCACTGAATCAGCCCATCCTACTATCAATGCAAGATCATACATTCTACTCTCCTCTGCTCTAGCCAATAATGCATAAATATTAGACCAGGTTTTAATAAGACTGCACCTAACTCCAGTCCAAAAGCAGTTTTGGGGCATTTATTGACTAAAATAATTTCACCTTACCCTTCCCATAATTCATCACTGTCCCATTTTGGTGGACTGACCATAATCATCATTGGCAGGAAACTTTTAATTCTCCTCCCAAATCCCTCTGCACACATTGTTTAAAATAGGTGTATTCTACAAGATAAGTAAATGGTTTATGATTGTCTTGTAAAGTTTGTCTGAAGTTAAGGTAATCATTTATGAATTAATTTTCTGGAATCAAATGCTTTGAGTAATATCTTTAAACAAAGGGGCACTTTGAGAATGGGGCATTTTATCTTTAAAAAAAAACCTGGAATGACATTCCAATATTTTGGAGTATTTAAAAGAAATATGTCCAATTTTCCCTACATGCAACTTTCATATTTGACAAGAGATTCATGTAGTTTAAATGCATTCATAAATATCTAAGTATCAGTGCATGCCATGTAATTCATATCATCCCTTGGTACAAAATCTAGAAATAACAGCCAGGCTGACATTTGGCATATTTGAAGGAAAAGTATAAGGGGAAAAGAGTCTTTAAAAGTTGATTTCATTTAAAACATTGATTTCATTGTCATTTCCTAATGTGACATCTGGAATATTGATGACAAATTTGAATCCCCTCTGTCCATATCTAAAAAGTATCAAATTAAAAGAACAGTGTACATATATCCCATGGACAAATTAGCTGATAATGTTCTCTGGTTAGCGTCAGGACATTTAGAGGCCAATTTTCCTGGAAAGTATTCAGGTTTCTACTGGATATTTTCCAGACAGCACCATGCCAGAGTAATCTAGTGCTTTTCCCCTTACAGGCCCTGAAAGCGTATTGCCATTATCCAAACAGTCCTAACATCCTCTTCCAACTCAAAGACACTTTAGTGTTAACTGACAAGTTAATCTCTCAAAGACCTCACTTCATATCTCAACCCACATACATGCTATATGCACATCCTTTCCTCACTGCTGGGAAAAAGAGGAGCAACATCCAATTAAAAATATTCTCAATAGTACTGTGATTCAAATCATGCTGCATATGAAAACAGCTACAAAGGGAGGGGAAGAGTATGAGTGACTAGATGGATAAGAGGGAATAATAAGGAAACCTGGAAAGTTTTATGGAAACAGCAAGGTAAAATAAGACTGGAATGTTGGAGGCATTTTTATCTCGAACACTGAATCAAAAGCCTATCAACACAAATAATGCACTCTTACAATCACAAGTTGCATGGGGATATTTGGACCAGCAAATCCCCACCACACCCAACTCAGTACAGAGATCCAAATAAAGGCAACCCCAACACATGGTTGTCCAATGTCTGATGCCATATATTAAGTGAAACCTACTACCTCGTCAAGGAATTAGTTCCGCTATCAGAGTGCTCTTACAGTTAAAAGGACTTTGGGACATTCAACCAGAAATTGCTTTCCTGTAATTTGAGACAATTACTCCATGTCTTGCTCTTTGGCATGACAAAGAACAGGTCATGACCTCCTGTGCAATACCCTCTTCAGGTATTAGAAGTATACTATCACATCTTTCCCAAAATCATTCCTGGCAAAGTTCAGGAGCATTAAAAGAAACCATCAGATCATCACCGCTAGTATTTCTAGATAAGAGCATATCCCAGTCTCAAACACCATGCAACCACTGAATTGCACAACATAGATTTTATTTATGAAAAACACAATCACAATCTCTATGTATGACTTTAAAGAAGAAATACTCAGCTAACAAAACCTTAGTCTTCCTCTCAGCAGTGATTTAATATGTAGCTCCCACTGACACTACAAGAAATCTGGGCTGCTTTTCACTTTCCAGATGAAAGTCACAACCCTAACTTTCTACTTTTTAAATCATATGGGAAAAATCTACATAAATGGGAAAGGCTCATCACTGCAGATGCTCACAGTCAGCATATGAAAAATAAAGGTGCATGTATATTTCTGTGCCTGAGTGTTTTATCCTTTACTCACATGTTAGTTTTCTAAGAAATGCCTGATTGGGTTCTCTTCAACCACGGAGATGTTGTGTTGTTGCATGGTTGATTTGTCTCTCATCTATGATACTGCTTTGCAATCTTGTTTGGGCCATCTGGCTCCTCTGTCCGATACTAACTTGATTAACAGGTGTCAGAGCTTTAAGTGTACGAGAACAAAACTGATCCAGTTCCCATACCTTTGTCACAACCAGTGGGCCTGATGCTTTTAGAGAAGTACAGGAAAGGGGCATAGTCTGACTAGTACTGCCTGGCATTAGGAACTGTGAATAGTTTACTTTAGGAAGGGCATAGTTTGACAATGTCATAGTACATCTTGGTACCTCATGACCTCAGTTTGTGACAGACATAATCTGACTTGCTATATTAAAAATGTAGAATTAGCCAAGGTTCCTTCCCTTCCCCCAAATCTATTCCCAAGAAAACTGACATTACCTCCTTCCCTAAAATCGATGACTACAAGTTGTAGTACAGCCCTGCATTAATAAATCAAATCTTGCAAAAAAGAAAACAAAAAGATTCACAAAAAAGGAGGACTGTTCCAGGTCCCTACAAACAAGTGTACTCAGATATTCAGAAATATAGATGGTCCACCACAAAATTCAGCAGACTGAGATCAAACCCAAAAGTTCAAAATGAAGATGGTTGGAAGCAGTGTAGAAGGTAATTTTCTTTTATGCAGTTATTAAATTTGAATGTTGGCCTAGCATAGCATAGCGTAGGCTTCATATGATGCTTATCCCAATCTTCTTCCCCATTCAAACTGTAATTATCATGCATTCTTAAAAAATAATAATAATTCAGTCTGGAATGGGAGAAAGTCAGGTTATAGGAAATACACACATCAGTTTTAAAGCCAACAGATCTCAAATGTGAGATCATCATGCAAGAATAAACTTGAATATTGAGCATGCATGTGTGAAAGCTTGTGTCTGTGTATATATGATCTGGAGGAAAAAAATATTCTGCTGAACTTTCCCAATTGTGTTTATGGAAGGTAATTGAGCTAAGCAGTTTGCCCCCACTGTTTGTTTTCCTTATGAATCAAATTGTCCTAGTGACATTTTTAAATTTTATTTTACTCATCTTTTTAGTAGGGCTTTGAATTTTTGAGAAAAACAAAAAACTGATTGTTCTATTTCTCTTTATAAAAAATGAGGAGAAACAAAATACCTCACTGGCAAAGTTTGCTTAAAGTAAGCAAAGGTAAAGTGAAAAATCAGCAAAAGCATGCACATTTTTTTTTTTTTAATTGTAACTACAAGCACCTCTCTCCATAAACAAGTTTGCAGAATGGCTTAAATGGAGAACAAAAACAAGATGAAATATGTAAATTAAAACAGATAAGCATTAAAATACATTTTGGGGAGAAATGACCAAGAAAAGCAAAGCACATTGGAACAGTGGGAAAAAAAGAAGCCTGCGCAAGAACAGATATGGAAAACAAAAAGATGTTTGCTGCCAAAACTACAATAAAGTAGGTATTATATATATATATATATAATTACTTTCTAGATGATATTAATCCCCACACATAATACTACAACACCAGGAACTAGATTACTCAGAACTTGTACCACACTGTACTCGGTATTAGTGTCATCACAAATGAAGCCGTTTCAGAAGGCTTCTTCACCACCACCACCACCCCAGTCATTGCCTTCAAGTTCATAAGAATGAAACAGAGGATAAATAAAACTCACTGCAAAAATCAGGACTCATCAAGAATGTATTAAGCCTATTTATGTTGCATACAAAGGAACAGAATCAAAAGAAATATGTATGGAATCACCTAATAACAAATCCCAGGGCCAATCTGAGCCAAGTTATCATTCCTGTTCCTTGTGCAATAAGTGTTACGATTAAATAAGATATGGTATCTTCTGGCATTGCTTACAACGTAGAAACTATGATAACACGAAGTAGATTTCTCATTAAGCCAAGCCTCTTTTCTGTCTTCCCATCATAGCAATTTGTGTACAGTGTACAACAGGTGGCCAGATTATTTTACAGCTTTTAAGCTCCAAGCACAGCTTAATATAAGCAGAGTCTTTGATCAAACAATAAAAAGCCAGGTAAATAAGTGATCACTGCAGAGAGGTCATAGTCTATTACTAATTAACCCTACACCTTCTCCAGTTCGCAGAAGTTGGTAGCTCTAGATCCATGCAGATTTGGTGGGAATGAGTGTACCAAACAGACTGAGATCTAACCATCCATAATTTTCAGGGGGGCTTTCCCTCCCCTACACATGAAATCAAAATGTTCTGAATCAGTGGGGTCAAATTCTCTGCCCTAGTACAGATTCAGGAACAGACATTCTCAGCTGGGATAAATCAAGGTACCTCAAATGGAATCAGTGGAGCTGTACCAAATTATGCCAACCAAAAGCCTAGCCTTTATTTCTTAATCTTTGTTTCAGATCAGAAGCCCAAAGAGAAAACTCATTTGAAAGGCAAAAAGCAACGCTTTCACACACAGAGATAGAAATCCCTTCCTGTGTTAAGCACCAGTACAAAAATGCATTAGCATTTAGCAGCATGAGCCATGGACCAGTGGCACCATGGGGATAATAGCATGCACTGATGCTAAATTTTTATTAGAATGTATATGTGCTTATCTATCCCACATGGCTATCCAGAGATTTCTATTCCCTCCCAAAGCTAAATTTATCAAGCAAAGGTAATGTATTGTCCTTTTTACTGTCACTCCTAACACTGCCTGGTGAAAGCTATGACCAATAGGCTACTTGTTAAAGAAGCAGAAGACCTTACAAAATGGGGAAGCCATTTCTGCCTCTTGCATAAATCTGGTATGTTGACAACTAGTGAATCATTGAGAAAAATAAGTTACTTCTGCTAATTATTGTACAATATGAAGGGAGAATTATTATGTTTTAGCAATTTTTAAACACATACTAAAGAATTAGACTTTAAATTAATAAAGCAAAACACTGAAAAAAAAAATAGCCCAGCCTTCCTTACAATTAACCTAGAGTGATGTTTTAAAAATGATACATTCATACATAGTATATATATATTTCATATTCATATATGAATTAGAAATAGTACAGGCAAAATCATTTAAATCATTTCCTTAGTAATACAAGTAATATTTAAATAGATTTAATAGCACTGCTCCAAACCAGTGAATTATGAGTTTAAAACCTATTAAAATGTAATGTTTTTTTTTTTCCCTGAGCTTAGGGGAGAGAGATTTAAATCCACTGAATTTTAATATTTCAGCTTGAGCTGCAGGAGGTAGGGAAAGTCCAAATGAACTATTCCATCAGCACCATTCAAGCATGAACATTTTAATCAGTTTTACTTCCTTGGAGTTCTCTAACACAGTTTACGCTGTCATTCTGAAAGCACTTAATACAGAGAGTGTGAAAAACCACCAAGGCTTGTTATTGCCTTCACAATTGATAGCAAATAATTTTGCAGGCTTCCTATCATTAAAGTGTCACTGCTAAAAATTGAGGTTCAGCACTTCTGGTGCTAAATTGTATTTTTTGGAACATCACTGCATACCTGGTTCTTACATTTTAGCTATGTTTCTTTCAGTGATAAACAGGTACACAAGTACTTGTCTTCATTTGTGGGCTGCAATATAGATAGTAAAAACTAGAAAGGTATATGTGTATGTTACACATGTATATAATTACAAATGCTTATTGGTAGTGGTATGCATACAAGAAGAAGGAAAGATCAACAGATACCAAATGAAGGAAAGGATTAGGGTTAGGGTATCAGGTTTTGTAAATGCAGACATCTGTATATTTTATATTGTGTGTGTGTGTGTGCGTGTAACAAAAAGATAGAAAGAAGAAAACACAGAAAGAAATTAAAAAAGAAAACAGAATTATGCCTTCCGCCATTCTATCAAGTATCATCTTAACCTTTTCCGCATCCACTTTGTGCCTTTTTAGTCTCCAAATCCTGAAATCATCAATTCGATCTTTTCTTCTTTCAACAAAAAGTCCATATATAGTAAGGTTTCCAGTCTTTCAAAAAGATTTTTGTCATTTTTTTCTGACCAAGCTGGTCAGTTTTGCCACTTCTGCAAGTTCAGTTAATCTTATAATCCAATCTTCCACCATAGATATTTCATTGCTTTTGTATATTTTACATTGTGTTTTGTATTTTGCATACCATTGTTTTGTTTTAAATTGTGAGACACCCAGACTCACTTTTGGTGTCATCTGATAAATAAATATATTACTCTTCTTTTAAGAAGTACAGTTATGACTGATCTAAGAGATTTTGCTGCTTTTGACTGAATCTATTGTCAACTAGAATATTCTGTCCATGAATATATAGAACAGCATTTATATACCCACCCAATCTGGGCAGTTACCTGTTATTGTTTTAACTTTTTTTACGCCACAAAAATATAAGAATAAAACCAGCAGAAACAGGCAATTCACACCACAAAACTGAAAATACTGTAATATTCAACCACCCTGAGGGGGGAAAAAAGTCTTTGGTTGGTGAGGGTAAATATCTATGGGGTAGATGTTGATAGTGGCACCCCCACAAAAGCTCTTTCTCTTTCAACCATCCATCATAGCTCATGGTAAACCACTTCCAAAAATGTTGCCAAGAAAACTGCAGGGACTTGTCCAGGCAGTTAACAGGCGTCAGGACTGACTTGAAGACACAGACACAGACACACAAAAGTACCATATTTCGTATTTCATTTTTTCTTGTTTATTTTCTTTTTTAACCATTGAATAGATCATGCATCCAAACAGCACTCAAGGCCCTCAGGGTAGATAAAAGAAATTGCCGAAATCTAGTAAGATTGCCAGTCTTATGAAATTTCAGCATCTTTCTTTGTGATCCTGTAAAATTTCAAGTGATAACACTGAAATCTCAAGATTTCAAGAGAGATTTTGGTATTCTTTCACACACTTAAAATTTCAGATCCTTTTCTATTTTAGAAAGCACTATAATAAATTTGCCAAATAAGAGTTAATTTTTAAGCATGGCTTAATGTTGTTGTGACATTAGCAGCATGACATTTTATAGCAGAGCTGAGCTACTGCTTCTTGCTTCCAGCTTAATTCTGAATCCCCTTGGAATTTCTTGAGGAGAAACACAATGTATCCATTTGCTATAATTTTTCATTAGGCAAAACTCTCTAATTTTAATTTTCTCAGAATCTTTTTGCAATAGTTTAAATTGACATGGGAGCCAGTTTGGTGTAGTGGTTAAGGCACCAAGCTAGAACCCGGGGGACAGTGATTTCTGCTCTTGCCTTAGGCACAGAACCAGCTGGGTGACCTTGGACCAGTCACTCTCTCTCAGCCCTAGGAAGCAGGCAAGGGCAAACCATGCCCAAAAAACTTGCCAAGAACACTGCAGGGACTAGTCCAGGCAGTTGCCAGGAGTCAAGACTAACTAGAAGTCACACACACACAACCAAACCCACATTTACAGTATCACAATGGGGTCAGTATCATAATCATTGCCTGTTCTACACATATTTCAGTACATCAATGAAATAACTGACCAGTTATTTTGCTATTACTACCTAGCAGCTACATGTAACATCAACAACATCAACAACCTATTATATCGGCCCATCTCACCCAATCATCCAGAGAGGGCATGTTACGGACCCCGTCCATAAGGGAGTTTCATCTGGCGGGGTCCAGGAAACGCACCTTCTCTGCAGTGGCCCCCAGCCTTTGGAACATCTTTCCCCCGGAGGTGAGGCAGGCCCCTTCACTCCTGACCTTCCGGAAGGCCCTTAAGACTTGGTTCTGCCGTCTCGCCTGGGGCGGGAAAATGGGTAACCATTCTTGGGGGTGGCTCGCACCCTAGAGGCCCTCCCACCAGCTTGGAATGTTATACCCTCTTGGATTTTATATGTAGTTATTGTATTTTATAATAATTGTAATCTGGCTGGTTTTATGAGATTTTAACATTTATGATTATAGTTTGATTTTATTGTAAACTGCCCAGAGTCCCTCTTTTGGGGGAGATGGGCAGTAATTAAATTTGAATAATAACAACGACAACAACAACTGGCTCTGTAGTTGAGATATTATGTTGTGGCTTCCATACCATTTCAAAAAAAAATCTGAACTCTGGGAGGCCCTTTCAAATAACCAAGTATCTTTGGGTACCACATGTGTGTACACAATTGATATGGTGAGTATCTTTTGCCTATGGTGATACTTCATCTTTTTACCCACCATAACAAAAAGTCAAATCCAGTTTATCAGGATTTGTGTTTCTGTGTGTTTGTGTGTGTGTGTGTGTGTATGTCTGGTGAGTATCAAAGCCGCTGCCCTGGATGAGACCCAAAGCATCCAGGAGTACATCAGTAAGATGGCCCTTAAAGATGAGCTGTTGAGAGAATGCCTGAGGCAGCAGCAGACATGGAAGGAAGATCAAGCAGAGGAAGTGCCATGGCAAGACAAGACCCTGCATGGGATGTACCATCGACAGATAGCTGAAGCGGCTGACATTGGGAAAACCTACCAGTGGCTGGAAAGGGCTGGACTAAAAGACAGCACCGAGGCACTGATCATAGCAGCACAAGAATAGGCACTAAGTACCAGATCCATAGAAGCAGGGGTTTACCACACTAGACAGGACCCAAGGCACAGACTGTGCAGAGAGGCCTCAGAGACAGTCCAACACATAGTGGCAGGGTGCAAGATGCAGGCAGGAACAGCATACACTGAATGGCATAACCAAGTAGTTGGCAATGTGTACAGGAACATCAGCACAGTGTATGGGCTAGACCCTCCCAAGTCCAGATGGGAGATTCCACAGAAGGTTGTGGAGAATGACAGGGCTAAGATGCTGTGGGACTTCCAGATCTAGACAGACAGGCAGGTACTGGCCAATCAACCGGACATCGTGGTAATAGACAAGGACCAGAAGACAGTGGTGGTCATAGATATAGCAGTGCCAAGTAACAGCAAGATCAGGAAGAAGGAGTATGAGAAGCTGGAGAAGTACCAGGCCTGAAGGAGGAACTAGAGAGGATGTGGAAAGTGAAGGCCAAAGTGGTCCCAGTGGTGGTAGGGGCACTTGGGGCTGTGACCCCCAAGCTGGGAGACTGGCTCCAACAGATCGCAGGAACAACATCAGAGATCTCTGTCCAGAACAGTGCAGTGCTAGGAACAGCTTAGATACTGCGCAGAACCCTCAAACTCCCAGGCCTCTGGTAGAGGATCTGAGGTTGAAGAAGACACATACCACCCATAAGGGTGAGAAGGGATTTTTTTTTTTTTTATGATTACTATACAGAAGTAATCCCATTCACATTTCCATATTATATTATATATTTGGCATAGAATTCAGCCAACATAGAGCATTTAAATCATGTTGGTTTCAACACAGAAAAGCATATGCCTTAATCTCTCTGGATAAATCAAACGGAGCCTAGAAATGTTTAATTTTGTCTACATTATATACTTGTTGTGTGTCCCAACATAACTATTCTCATCATGTAAATAAGCATAAATATTGATTCAATTCAACTTCTTATGCAAGTTCCAACTTCAGATAATTAAAAGCAGTAAATCCCCAACATTATCTATAGTTATCCTTCATTATATTTATTCCAAACAATGGAAAGAGCATTTATTCTCTCTCCACAGTCTACATGCTTCACTGCTATTTTCAACCACCCCAAGTTCTATCACCCTGCCCTTGGCCCACATATGGTGTCTTTCTGGGTGTCCCCATTCACCCACAGCAGAAGAATCTGATACAAAGTGGGAGAGAATGAAGCACTTCATAGCCTAGCTCCAGCAGAAAGTTTGTGTTACAGAAGAGAAAAAGTTATCATCTACAAAGCTAAACTGCCCTTCAGTCATGATCTTATAGCTAGTTAGTGGAATAAAGAAATGGGATGACACAAAAAGTTGAGGAGGAAACTATCAGGCCTCTGTATTGCAAAGCAGTGCAGTACCAGCAGTTTTTGTTCTTTCATAAGGGTGCCCCTGATATGTAGGGAAATATTTTGATCCCTTCCTCCTGGAGTCATTGTAGCCTCAAAACTAAGAAAGCAAGACGGAAATGCCACTTAGTCTTGCAGGTTTTTACTGCACAGTAAGGAAACACCTTTTACATATAAAATTACTCTCCCCAGGGAGAATAATCCCCATACTCTCTTCCCTCTTTCTCTTCCTTCCGCTCCCCTTCCCCCTCCCTATCTCACATATATGGAAGAACTAGTTCTGATGTTTTATAATACTCTCCAGGAACATGAAAAACACTTGAAACAATTTGCTCCCTCCCAATAAGACTGGGAATCCTACCCATCCTCATCAGTCTTCCTCTTACCCACCTACCCCGGTTGATAAACTGGACCTCTGTGTAGCCAGGTCCCAAACCAGATATTGGTGGAAAGCAACACACACCAGCTCACTTTAAGTAAGTAAATAAATAAATAAAAACCCTCTGATTTAAAATTATACAATGTGTACTATTCCAATAGTATGTGATCTTTCCTTTCCTAAGGCATAATCATAGAAATGAGACTAGCTGATCCCACTGCTTTTACTAAGTGCAAAACTTTACTAATGTTTGGCTGCAATCAATTAATATGCTACAATGGGATCTACAACAATGTTCCAATTACAATCCTAATCCTGTGAAGTGATTTTCCATAATTTTCTCTTCTATAACCCCTACAAATTTACTCCTAGGATTTATGGAACTCCGCAGAACAGAGGAACTGGTGGACTTGGAACCAATAAAGAAAAGCATCTTTCCCAATTTACCCTGGGCAAGTCTCTTCTACATGGCCAACTTTTTTTGTGAAGAAAAAGAATTCTTCTATATCAAGGAAAACTCAAAATCAAATAATTATATATAAAACTGTTCTGAAAATGTGAAGAAACAAAAGAAGAGGAACACTAATATTACACATCTAACCTGATCATGAAGATTGCCTTAAGTTGAGTTCTGTTCCTGATGACTCTACAGACAGTACTGAAGTAGAACAAAATAGCTTCTACCGTAATAACAATTGCTACATTTTCACCAATAACGGTTGCCTTCATCTCAAAGCCAGCCTCCAATCATTTTTCTTCCCCAATATACAAAAAATATAAAAACAGCTAATATTTAACTTGTGTCAATCTGTCAGTAATTTTCAACAGAACAGAACCTGTGAAAGAAGTCATTATAAGTGTTTCATTCCATTAAACACAACTGGTTTACTGTCAAGTGAACAACCCGTCTCTCCATATTTCAAGTTCGCGTTGGCATTCCACATTTAAATAGCATGGATCAGTGGGTTTGCTTCATTTACCAATGAAGGTAGAATAATGCAAAGTTAACAAGGTGTTTCACTGAGTTTCGTGAAATTTTAACGTCAGATTATCAAGAATCGATAGCATACTATAAATGCACATACAAACATGGTAGAATTCCTCTAAACAAACCCTTGATTAGCTCTGTATCTTTCTTTCATATATTCTTGTCTACATAGAACTAGACTTTTTAAAAACTTACCAACACTTCTAATTATTTATACCTTTTACATCTTGCCTTCCTGGATGAAGAAAATATGTTCAAGGCAATGTACGAATGAAATATCATTGGTTATAGACATTTAGGAAAATTCATAGAATAATTAAATGCCCTTTGGGATTTTTTTTTCTTGGTTTACATGTACATGCCAAGTAGAAAGTCTTTACCAACCCACACCCCACTAGATATGCAGGATTTCAACTCCCATGATTTTCCAGATACCAGTGAGCAGTTGTACACCAAATCTGAAGAGCAGCAGGTTAGGGAAGTTTACCCTAGTTGGAGAGTCTAAAACTTAACAACTTCCAAAATCAGTTTTTTGGATATGAGCTAGAATAGATACTGTAGACTTATTGATGCAGTTTAGGGAACATGATAACTGCTTCTAAAGGATAATTTTCACATGAAAACGTATATACATCCTATATACATCCAAGATCATACATTGCAGACTTCCCGATTAAAACAATGTCCAATTTTAATTTTAATGCCTAAAAATCAGAGTGAAGCTAAGCTTGCACTTTCATAACATATGCTGAAAAGAATTACATTGAAATGACATTTAGTAATTTATTTTATTCAAATAATATTTAGATAGTGGTAGTTTTATTATATAATGAAAACTAATTGGAAAATTATTAATTTTCTGCTCTCTCTATTGGAATGTAAAAGACATACAACAAATGTTATTCACGATTCTATACAACCTACTGTGTCTGGTTCACCCCCTTTCAGAGGAAATAAAGGTTACTTTCCCTCATTTATATTTTTTAATTGACTGCTGATATTTTAGTGTGGTCAGAAGGATAGGAAAAAGTCCTCAAACCAGCTTATTAAGAAAAACAAGTCCCCCCACTTAACAGCACTGTCAGCAATGATCAGAGAGCACTCCTATTTTCTTGTTAAAAGTAAGAAGCATAAACAGAGGAATATCTTCACAACAGATTGATTATTCGGCAACTCTTATCCACATCTTCACTCAACAATTTGAATTTTAATGAAAGTAAATGGAGTAATTAGCATTTCAAAGTGTGTTTGATATGCTGTATTTTCTAAAAGAGCGACTTTTCTGTATGTTCTGTATGGAAAAGGAAAAAGACACTTATAAGCGGGGGGGAAAAAGGAAGGCACAATGCTATGGTCTTTATTACACTAACTTAAACAACAGCCTGCCCGAACTGAATAATTACAGACATCAATCATGGGCTATTATTGATTTTTCTCACCTGTATTTTATGATTCTTCTGAATAACTGTTTTATCAGTTTGTTAGAAGTGAGTCACACAATATAAAGAAAAAAACTAAGAAAAAAGTAGATGGGTATTCAGTTTTTCTCCCATACAGTTAGTCCTCGCTTAACAACCTTAACTGGGACTGGCAACTCCATTGCTAAGCAAAGCGGTTATTAATGCCCCACTTAGTGACAGCAGTTCTGGCAGTCCCAGTTGCAGTTAAGTGAATCACCCACGGTCATTAAGCAAGACATCACATGATTGTGACTTGCACCTTTCTGCTGACTTCCCTGTTGACTTTGCTTGTCAGAAGCTGGCTGGGAAGGTCAGAAAGGGCAATTACGTGACAGGTGTAAATGTGTGATGGTTGCCAAGTGTCCAGATCTTGATAATGTGACTGTGGGGATGGTGCAATGGTCCTAAGTGTGCAGACCAGTCATAAGTCACTTTTTTCAGTGCCAATGAGGACCAGTCGTAAGTCACTTTTTTCAGTGCCAATGAGGACCAATTTGTAAGTCACTTTTTTCAGTACCGTCGTAATTTCAAACAGTTGCTAAACAAATGATCATTAAGTGAGACTACCTTAAACACCATTTTTCATGTTCCATATAGAGAAAGAAGCTTTTTTGGGCCACATAGGAACAATAACATTTTATATTAAATGTAATATATAATTAGAAGGTTAAAAATCTTGTCCCTGTTGATCCTAAAATTAAAAGTAACAGTTCTCAAACAAAGTCAATTCTAACTTAGTGGTAAATGGACACTAAGAATTATAGTGCGTGACATGTCAGTTCTCAAGATCATTTACTTCAGATGAAAACTGATGATTTTCAATGAGATGTCCAAATATTTCTCTATGGGACAGCAATTTCAAGCTGTCTCCAAAGTTCTGGGTACAAGTGAACAATGTTCTACATGAACTGATTTCCCCTGTGGCTTCTTGTGCTACACTGAACATACTGTGTAAGTCTTCTCAGCCTCTAGGACATACACAGTCCTTCAGCATCCCCTTTATGGACTCCAGAAACCCTCCAAAATGGATAGGGTCCAAAAGTTTGGCCTTTTTTCTTATTTTGCACTTTTTGGCTCTGAAGACATTTAAAGGAACAAAATAGGTACTTTAAGTTTTTCAAATGCTTAAGACAACCATTTTACCCTTTGAAATGTCTGGCACCCACTTCCCATAAAACAGGCTCTTATTCTGCCCATTTTAGGAGTGCAGCCTTCAACCTGCTACACAAAAGTAGATGTGCCTTCAGCTGACAAGCTGCATGCCCCTGATTTGGATGAAATTTTCAAATGCCAGTAGCTGAAATTGCAAGAAAGCTTACACACAACACACATACACACAGGTTCATACACATACACATACACACACATACATATATATATAGGTTCATATATATATACACATACATATACACACATATATAAGTTCTCCAACCCAAAGCCCACCAGATATGGCTATACAGTCCAGAATATAATTATCTTACAGCAGCTTAACCCACTTATACAGAAAGATCACTATCATGCCAAATTACAAGGGGCCATCAAGCTCTCATTGTAATGGGGGTAAGTTAAAATATTTAATTGTATGATTCCAGATAAATAAAGGAATATAATTCAAAGTTACAATTGGCTTTCCTGCAACATTCTGATAAGTCAGCCCAACCATTTACAGCCCAATGGGCTTAGGATCATTGCTCTAGGGCTTTTTAGTACATCAAACCCCTTCTAAGGTCCATGTTCTAATTTTTCCTCTGTGTGTGTTTAATGCACCTTGTGAAAGTTGTCAGACACACAGAAGATGGCATGTTTGGGGAACCTTATCTGAAATGCATTAAAGATCCTGTACAGATGTTATTTTTGGACTTTTTCTTCATTCACCAAAGACATCCAAATCCATAAACAGCTTGTGTGGGCGAGCAAAAATGATCTGATCTGAGGGCCAAGATACACAGATGTATTTGCTGCGGTTGATAGTTTGTTCCTCTTAGGAGATGTTGTCTTGCGTTAATGTTTTATCATGCTTTGACATGGAACTTTTACTGTTAGCCACCCTGAGAGTTTTGGCCTCAGCAATGGATTACAACTTGGGAAAATAAATAGATTATTAAATAAAGAACAGGAGAGACACAAGGCAGCTGTAAATCCTCTATTTTATATACTGATTTTCCACTATGGATGCATCTGAATGTTCAAATCGCTGTATTCCAGACTGATATCATAGCTGATCCCATGTACTGTTCATGAAAGTGGACACCTCTGGTGAATAAAGGAGGTGAAAATATTTTAATATATAATCTTAGATACACATCTAGCCAACAACCTCAGTGTTGTAGATCAATATCAAATTAATATTCATTTTCTGAATTTATGCTCATTTGTAAAGTGTAGCTTGGGAAAATGGAAGTGAGACACGGTCAATGGCAGTCCTGATTGCAAAGTGGAAGTCAAGAAGTCTCAACTGTTCAGGCTCTGTTTGAACAAAAGGCCAATTAGCTGCAACTGCAGCAGTGCAATGTAACCAGATTGTTAGGTCCACTGGCATCCAATGCAGCATTATTATTATTATTATTATTATTATTATTATTATTATTATTATTATTATCTAGGAAGACTAAACAACAAAAAACATTGTTTGGGGAAAAAAGAATGTGAACTAGTTTTTAAAAGACTATTAAAGCTAAAATGGAAAGACCACATACCCCAATGATTGCGTTCAGTTCTGCCATGGTCACTTGCTTGGCACGTTCCACAGCCTGCACCACTTGTTGCTGGTGCTATAAATGAAGATCAGAAACAGAATAAAATTATTTGCTTTCTAGTGAATTAAGCATAGATTTTCCTAATTCCTTTTCCCTCCTCTAAAATAAGCTAAAAACGTTTTCAGATTGCATGCAGGCTTGAAATAATGTGTGCCTTAAAGAGCAAGAATTCTAGGTAGACTTATCAGATAGGTCAAAGCGAGGGTTTATCTTATCTAAATTAAGGGACTATAACTGGAATCCAATATCCATCTCACTTCCCAGACAGAAAACTCAACTAACTCAATATAAGCAACAGCAATCAATCCTTTACTCCAAAAATTATTCTGTCTTGGATTGCAAGAACAACCGCCTGGGGTTGAAGACAACAGAATACTGTGAGCAAAACAATGTGTTTGGAAAAGAAGGAGTGTGTTAGACCTTCATCACCAGTTCGTGATCAGAAAAAAACAAAATGTTCTTATTCTCTGCCATTCAGATATCTGCTTGCTTCTTTTGGCTTCAGTGTTGTTTAGTTTGCTCCAGTCTTGCTATTATTTATGCAACAAAGAAATTAATCAAAAGCTGAAGCAATTAAAAGGCAAGAAGAGTAGAGAGAAGTGGAAGAGCAAGAACGCATGGCTTAAACAACTTGTTGTAATTCTCAACGTATAGCTTGCTTTATTTAAGACTATTACAACCTTAACCCTAACCCAGAACGTAGCTATTTGGGCACTTCTGGAAGAAGCTCAACTACAGGAATTTGCATGTAGAATCTTTGTTCATCTTTCAATAGTTCTGGTCTCTGTGAAGTTTAAGGTAACAATTTTAAACATTTCTCCCTGAAATGCATAAACTAACCAACCAAATAAAATGTTCAGAAGTTCAAAACGTTTTGAACGTGGAATGCTCAAAAATTTCTCTCTCCCTATGGGAAGTGGCATAAAAAAATGGTAAGAAACCTACATTTGAATTGATGTGGGATTATTAGATATTATATTGCTTTAACTCTTATGACTTCTCCTACCTTCCAAGAACTGCAGAATCTATAGTTTTGCGAGAAGTCTGACAATTATTGTGATAAATATCTCTGGTTCCACTAAAGCACTAGTTTCCTCTCCTCTATGGTTGAGAGCCATAACAGATACATGCAATTGTTTCATAAAGATCAGTAAGAGAGAACATATGTTCAGTTCAGCAAATATGATTTGTTGATCAATATTCATCCAACAGCTAAGAAGAGTAATTCACAAAATAGATTCAAAGGCTTACAAGATGAGAACAACGTAAGGATTTTCATCTAGGGGAATGATGCTTCAAGGAGAACGACGGTGCTAGCTAAACGGATAGAAGATACAAAATTTTCCCTCAGTTAGATGCAGTAGGTTGGGTAACCCCAGCTTTGCCCTACTATCACCATCAGAAGGAAGGAAGGAAAGGATAAACATGCTCAAAAGTCTTTTAAGAAGAGAAGCAATTGTGCATATACCATCTTTATCAGACAACTGAGAAGAGGAAGGAGGAGCTGCTTTATATGTAAGGGATCTCTATATAGCACACAACAGTGCTGTAAAGATCTACAGCTCTACTACCTCCAGGATCTTAATAGAAATACTGAGCCTGTTAATTACACCTGGTTTGCCAAAGAGGCAGGGGAAACCATTTCTCCTTCTCATGTGCTGTTTGTACACCTTGGATCCTGCTTCTATTTATTCCTCATTCATTCTTTATCCAATTGCCCCACTACTGATTTTTATATATTTGGCTTTCTGTAGTTGCTAACTACAATGCGGTGTATTAATTGTTATATCTCTTCACTTACATTCCCTCCTAAATCAGCTACTACAATTCCATCATACTTAGGGCCAGAACTAGTTTGGGTCACCCATAGTTAGAAAGTAGGGGAGATGCACTGAATCAAAGGGAATCTACTACAGAATGGTTTAGCAGCACTGGAGGCAGTTTACTAAAGTTCATCAGTATTTCAAAAAAAGGTGCTTGGGAACCTGGGCATTTTTTAAAAGCCTACATTGTAGACAGCTTTCTTGTACTATAAAAAAGTAAACCAGAGATAATATTTCATGCTTTTAAAAGTGTACATTGGTCAAAGTTATGTACAAAACACAATATGTTAAAAAGCAAAATGCTTGAATTAAGAAAAGTACAAAAAAGAGTGACAAAATGCTATGTAAAATCCTGCCATGCTGACATGGCAGATTAAGGCTGACCTACACATTGTTGCCATGGATTGTGGTTCTGTTCTGGTGGTAATAAATAGAGAATGCTTCCCAGCCCCAGCCCCCCCCCCCATTTTTTTCATTTGCCCCGTTGGTTTTAATCTTTCTTGATCTCATATTTTATTTATTCTTATTTTCTGTCTTCATCAATTCTCCTCTTTGTATTGGTACTCCTTTGTAATCTTGGCACTATTTTTTGTTTCTAATTTCCACCTTTTAGTTCAATAATTACTTTTATTTTGTTATTATGTTCACCCTGTTGTGAGGAACAAAACTCCAATTACACTTTAGTTGAAGTTGGGAAATTGTTTGGCACTTAACTTGTCCAACTTCACAATACAGACCCATAAAAAGTCTCATCCCCAGCTAGAATGGAAGAGATGCAGACACACAGTTCTCCACAGCACCTAAGAAGGAATCCGAGTTTTGAACACCTATTGGCAACTAGTTCACTTCTGCTTTCTGACTCCAGCTCAGAGCTGAGGACACAGAGAAGAGATAAGAGATATAAAAAGGAAGATATATAGACTTGTCTCAGAAACTTTATAGGTGCTCCAAAAGAAGTGAGTGCTTGTCTTTGTCTTGGAGCTAAAAGCTGTTTGAGAGATGAAAACAGGCAAATATAATTCCAAATTTGATGGATGTCCCATGACCAGTGCCTCCTAAGGTGCAGAGCATAGCAAGTCTATTTTCCTCCATCATATCTGAAATGGTGAGACAAGGGTTTCTCCTCTTCTCCCTATTAGCACATTCTGAGCTGAAGAAAACGCCAGAAATTAAGACATGGACTAGGAAAAAGGCAACACTTGGTGAGAATAATTTTGGTTAGCCAGCAAAACCAATGTACTGCATGTGGAGATTGGTAAATGCTGGTAACATAGAAAGATCCCCCCCCCCCACAAAGGAATAGTTAAACAAATAGAATCAGGGGCAAAAGAGTGTTGTATGCAAATGCCAAAACAGCAAAACACAGATTGCTTCAGTAATACATCTGCTAATTCATTCACAGAAATAAATGCCCTCAAGCAGTCTACTTGCATGAACAATAAGTACACACACCATGTAGCAGTTATTTGCACAAATAAGCTGATAGATGAAGCTTATAAACCAATTCTTATTGAGTGTTTGTAAGTAAAATAATATAGATATAGCAGGCAAATGAGAAATCTGGTAGAACAATGAAAAACAATGAAATACTGTTATTCCAGTGTAGACTGTAGTAGGAAAATAGATCTATTAGAGGGGCATTGCATTGCATGTCAAAAGTAAATATCTTACAGGAAATATATTTATCCATAGAATACCTTAAGTAGAAATTCAGACATGCCCCCCCAAAAAGCGATATAGCATTAGAGTTATACATTTATACCTCATCGAATATTGTTTGCTTGTTTCCAAATGGAACTAGAAAGAAGGAAAAAGTAGGAAATATAAAAACAAATGGCTGGGCCTGAAGCTAAGTTAAGTGGTTCTAAGTCTAGTTCATATTTAGACAGGATACTACCAGAGAATACCAGAGATGTAAACTAAACTGGGAAATTGGGAAAAACATAACATCCTGAAAAAGGCAATGGCAAACCATTTATGTTGCCTAGAATACTACATGAATATGTCCAAGAGGTCACCAGGAATGTTTCTAGTTATTCTGTGTCACATTGAGGTTAAAATATAATTAAAATATAAAACTTCCAGATACAAGTGAAGATCTGTCTCTTTGTTTAATCACAAGCAATTCCAAAGAACTGATGCAAGACTACATACACACAGAGGACATGTTTAAGTAGAATGGAAGTCCACAAAGCATGAACAAATTCAAGCAATTGCAAGTGAACATTAAACAGTAAGATAGGCACATTTAAGCTGGAGACAGCTTGCCTTGATTCTAGAAATTCTAAGTTTACTAGAAATAGTAAGAGCAAATAGTTTAAAACAAACCAAAACCTTCATATAAATCTTTGCTGCTGAAGATGTTGCATCTAATTTCTTTTTTTACCCATATTCACCAGCATCACTGGAATATAAAAATAAAGGCAATAATCAAAGAAACGTACTATTTGATTTTGTTATTGTAGGATGGTGGCCAGATGTTCCTGTAATCATAATGCCAGTGTTTCACAAAAATTATCCCTATTGTTGTAAAACGTTGTTGATCCCTTCAACTTGTGCTCCCACAGTGAATGCCTAGCTTGTCCTCACCTACCACTGGTTATGTCCACACCTCGAAAAGTCAACGCCTTGTAGTAGGAAGTCCATCAACACACATTAACTGCCTACACTACTCAGAACCCAGATTGAATGCATTGGGTTCTAGATCATTTAGAGACAATATGAGGTACCAGTCTCTTCAAAGAATTGCGGGGTGGGGCAGGGTATGTGGGAGATGAAACCAAGGAATACTTCCCTGCTTGTAATAGCATAGGACTTCAAACAGGGTTTAACATATTTAGGAAATCTTAGCCTAATAAGATTACTTCTAATCAATGTTTGGTATATTAGACAACAGAAACTTCCATCTGACACAATTTATCAGCACTACTCAAAGCACTGCTAATAGTTTGGGACTACATTAATTCCCAGATAATCCAAACGCTGAGAAGCATAAGGAAGGTTTAATCACATCCTCTTTCCAATCTGGGGTCTCTTGTACTCTGTACTCTGGCAAGAATAGAAAGGCACACAACTCTAATATTTTACACATGTATTGCTAGGCAATGTTTGTATTTTTGAATATCCTTTTAGTCTTCAATGCAATTTAGTCATTTTAGAATATGGCCTGACTTTGCAAATATTTTGCAAATAATTTTAAATGTTTAGAAAAATAGATGCAACCAAAAATATCACTAGTACTCCACACAGAGTTAGCCATTTATTTTTTTAAAAAGACACCTAAATACTACATAGTGACAGAAAAAAAGATTTAAGAATTAAAGGATTTATTTTCTGCTGATGGGAAATAGATGAGTTAGAATGTGTAGAAAAAAACAGGATGTAAATATAGTAAGAGGCATGTAATCAGTTATAAAAAAAAACTGGACAAAGAGAAATTAAAGACATTGTATTAATAAGCAAGTGGAAACTAAAGAACATCTTTATTCTATCACATTATAAAATATTCAGATAAGATCAATGAATTTAGATATGCACATCTAGAAAAAGTGGACCTGCATGAATTAGTTCTGATTGAGTTCAAACTGGGATTGAGAAAAGGCAGTTTTTTACACGAGTCTGCAATCTGAGAATAAACTAATTTAATATGAGCTGTTCAAGATTCAATTTGAAAATAAGAAAAAAAAAAACCTACAAAATTTGTCCATAGACAACAGTGGGGAACTAATCAACATGCTTCACAAGCTTTTGGCGGACTAGGTGAAAAGAGCAGGGATTACAAATCCTTAATAGGATATTAACCCTGACAAATTTCAATCAGGCATTTTCATGGAGTTTATATATATATTCCCCTGTACTTCTTTTTCAGGGAAAAAGAGCACAGCAGCCTCCAATTATCTAAAAAAAAAATCAGATTATCTAAAAAAAACATTTGGTTGAAAAAGTGTATTAATTGTGCTGAGAAAGTGAATGAAGCCCAAAGCAAAGTTAATATTTCCTTCCTAAGAGCACCAGTAGGCAAGATGGTAGTGAAATGATAAAACTCATTGGCCAGCTTCTCTTGTCAGGGGTCAAAGAACCCATCACACCTCCTTCAGCATTCTCCATTTATAGAAGTACAGTTGCAATAGTGTATACTGTCTGTAATAACCCAAGAACAATAAAAACACCATCCAAGCAGAATGTGCTTTGAATCCGCCTGATCTAATTCTGCTTCAAATTAGATCTCTGGTGTAATTCACACATCTGCTTTGATAGGTGATTCAATCAAAGCTTGGTCCAATAAAAGCACCCTTTTGAAGCTTTGTACAAACCTAGAAAAAATATAAGGTAAAGGTAACGTTTCCCCTGGACAGTTGTGTCCGACTCTAGGGGGTGGTGCTCATCTCCATTTCTTAGCCAAAGAGCCAGCGCTGTCCAAAGACGCATCTGCAGCCATGGGGCTGGCACGACAAGCACGGAACACTGTTACCATCCCACGGAAGTGGTACCTATTTATCTACTCGCATTTGCATGCTTTCAAATTGCTAGACTGGCAAGAGCTGGGGCGAGTGTGGGAGCTCACTCCATCACACGGCGCTCTGGTCTCAAACCGCTGTACTTGCAACCTTCCGATCGGCAAGCCTGGTATCTTAACCACTGAGCCATTGTGCCCCCTTTAGAATAAATATACTTGTTTTAAAATGATTAAAGTTAGCCAAGAAAATATCAAAACCTAGTAAGTCTATTGCTGAGACAGTCACCAATTCTCTCTTTCATCACAAGTGCAAATGATCCCAAAACAATATGGTGGTTAAGGCAGGTGGATGGGAATGAAAGCAATATAATCATTACTTGCGGAGGGAATTTAGGATTACCATCCCTTCAACCTTATACTGTAGAGCAACAGGAAAGATTTCATTTGTATCCATTTGTAATGTTGCTCTACTGCAGGTTACAGAGGAAGAGAATACATACATTCATGCGCTATTTAGTTTTAAGCAGGCTAATATGAGTGATCTAATTCACTTTCTTATTAAATTATCTTCAGTCTGCCAATGTATTTTAAATATATAAATAAGAATACATAGTTTGAATATCTTAACAGATAAAGTATAACTACTCAACATTATTCTCTAAGTGCCTTCTTCCTTTCAAGTACGTACCTAATGAGGTTATATGCTTTTGCAAGAAATCAGGCACAAACTGGACCACAATAAATCATGTAGAGTGGCACAATTACACCATAACCTACTTTATGCCCAATGCTGTATTATTGCCTGATTCTAGAAAAATGCACCACAAATAAGTTCTCATAAATATTTATGCCAAATCTCCTCTTTATTAATGCTAGTTTGTGGGGTATGCCCTTCTTACTCTGCATTATAACTACTGGAATAATAAAGATCTCGTACTATAATATTCATATCACTTCTTTGACAAATATGAAGTTTACGGTACTAGCAACAGGATATGAAACTGTTGAGCTATTCTTTTTCCTTATAAAGCATTTCTCAAACTTCATGTTGCATATTGGCCAAAGACTAGTTCTATACTATTCCCATCATGGGCCAACTAATTTCAGTAAACTTACCATTATGACACAGTTGCAAAAATATTTTTACAATTGAGATGACTGCTCAGAGTAGAAACTGCAGCATCTCCAAGTGAAAGAGAACAATATGGGGAAGAGAACAATGCAACAACTGATATGGATCTTTTGGTATCAACATATTCAACACCAGCCTTTCTTTATCAGAATGCCTATAACGTTCATCTACTATTCTGGGCATCTGGAAGAGAATTGTGACAGTTATTTCTCAGGCATAGATAAATTGACATCAACCATACTCGAAAGTGAGGTCTGGCAAAGGAAAACAGCCCAGATATTCTGAACTGAAAGTCTTCAAGATTTCCATATGCTGTAAAATTTCTAAAAACAACATTTCCCGAAAAGAAAATGGAGAATTTGCCTTTCTTATTGTCATTGTATTGATAAAAATAAGATGGGAAGTAAATGAAAGGAAGATGAAAAATGTAAGAAACTAAGAAAAAAATCTGAGAAATTTTAGTAAATTTATAATCTACCAAAAAAAATATATGCTAGTTTGTTATCATGTTGCATTGTGTGCCTCAAAGCTGAACTAAAAAGAGGAAGAGGAGGAGGAGTAAGAGGAGGAAACTGCATTTTCCTAACAAAGAGCTATATATGCTTAGTAGAAAAGAACTATACTTTTCCCAACCCAATCAGATCGGTTTGCAAAAAGTTGACAAAAAGGGGTAAACAGTCCCTGGTCCCTACTAAATAGTACCTTCAACACTTTCCCAACATGCATCAAGTAAATCTATCTTGTATTATTGTGTTGGATTTCATTTAATATCTTAAATCCAATCTCAGATTTGTTTATTGCATATTAAAATACCAAAACTCCCTCCTTTCCCAATAAAACTATAACAACAAGGCTGTCTTTTCTCCAGGCATGATGGAGAAACATCAGGAAACCATGATAGGAAACCATGCCAGTGGCCCTGGAAGATGCTACTGTAACTCTACATTATTGGAAAATGTTGGTTTGTATAGTCTTTAGAAACATCTTACAAGCTAAAGGGTGGGATGAATCAAATACAAACCCAAGAAATTAAGAAAATTACTATTAGGATCATTTCACACAGTCCACAAGAGGCAAAATGAAGGGTTATGCCACAGTTTCATAACACAAGTCTATTTATAATATTCACTGAAAATAATAATAGTAATAATAAATGCTGTACTCCAGAGATATCCCCAACCTGGTTCTGTCAGCTACCTTGGAATTGCAGCTCTTAGAAATGCCAGCCAGTATGGCACTTGGCTACAATGGCTAAGAATTCTGGGATATATGGTACCAGTACTTTTGGAAGGCAGCATGTTGGGAAAGTTGCTCTAGGCCCCTCCGCACACGTCTGGAATAGGCCTAGAGGACCTACTGCTAATAACATTGTGGTCTTGCCCTTCTTTTTCTTCACCCATCTTGTGGCACTGAGGGGGGAATCAAGAAACTAGTAGCAACAGTATGAATAAGAAGTAACAGCCTCTCCCAGTTCCCTTCCTGGCAAGCAATTAAATGGAAAGATAGGAAATGAGGATCTACAAAGAGTAAGAAAGCACCTTAAGGAAGGTTCTGGTTGAAATGTAATCAACACTCATACTATATCATGCTGACTCAGGTGCACAAACAAAGTTATGGTTCCTTCTGCATTATCTCTGGCAGCGTTTTTCAACCTTGGCAATTTTAAGATCTGTGGACTTCAACTCCCAGAATTCTCCAGCCAGCTTCAATTCCCCTTGAGAAGTCCACACATCTTAAAATTGCCAGGGTTGAGAAACATTGATCTCTGGTATCACATGTTTAAATGTGATTTCAAAAAGATGAGATTTACAAAGTTTAATAACCCTGCTGTAACCACAGCACCGCTGCTAATAAAAATGGTAACAGCAGCAGCTTATCGACACAAACACTCAATCTCTAGAAGGTAAAGGTGAACAAAGAGGTACTATTTTCAGTAATAGTCAAGCAGTTACCATAATATTTAGCTTGGCCCTAATGTGCAAAATTAAAATGACTTCAGAACCATAACAACTAGGAAAATGTAATATAAGGTATTAACTAATAAAATGTAACAAGCTGATAGACTTGCTCACTGTCTTAGCTAATTTGTCTTCAAGATAATTTATATTGCAAGGTGAAAAGTTCTACAGAGTACTGATTAAATTGCCCTGAAAATAGTTTGTACAATAGTGACATACTATGAGTTCAATCTTAACAAGAAACCTCTGCTGAATTTGATGATCTCTTGCATCAAACCATGTTAGCACAAGCCACTGATCTCTTGCAAAGTTAACAAGCAATACGATGAGGTAACCCAGCACTATTATCAGTGCATGCAGCCACTGCATTTTGTTCATTTTTCCCACAGGCACAATAAAGAAATGACTGATAACATTTCCTAGCCTCTTTTAAATTCCTTTACAATTATACTGTATGCAAAAAGAAATACCACAGGGAGTGCTTTCACCAGAGCATAATGCCTCCATCTTTTGAACTACAGGTTCCAAACACAATTTCTTTAAGGTGCTTCTGTTCTGACATTCACAAATAAAATAGCCCATCGAAGGAAAAAGAGACCTAACTTCTTCAGATCTTTTGCCTATAAAGGGTTCATTGAGGACATTAAGCCATTGTGGGTTTGGTTAGGCTCATTGTGACATAAGAACACACCCTTTGGTTTGGTTTGTACTGTGAGTCAATCAGGTGGCTACGGCTTCTTCAGTGAGCCAGTGATGAGCTAATGATGTATGAACAGAGGCTAGCCCAGGGTTTCTCAACCTTGGCAACTTTAAGTCATGTGGACTTCAACTCCCATGGCTGGCTGGGGAATTCTGGGAGTTGAAGTCCACATGTCTTAAAGTTGCCAAGGTTGAGAAACACTGGGCTAGACAATCAGGCAAGAACATGGTAGCAACAATTAGTTCTGCCCCAGCTTGTCCAGAAGAAGGACCAGGCTTGGAGGCATTTTGGTCTCTTCCAAAATCATCCTTAGGGAACAAAAGCATCAAGGCAGGCTAAGATACGATCTCGTGATTCTTCTAATCTACTTCTCTTTACTCCATTTGCCAGGAAGGCTGTGCTATGATTTGGATTCAAAACACAAAAAGATGGGTCAGAGTGCATAAGCCTGCCTTCAGCTCCTAATAGCTGCTGCAACTTCTCCAGGGATCATGCAGCTGGCAACCACAGGCTCTGCATGATGCCGGGCAAAGATGCCTTTGGTTTATGGACTTGCAGAGAGGTGCTAAGTATGTACTTTGGTGCACTTCTAAGCAGCTTTTTGACTTCCAATCAGAAGCACTGCACAGCCCTATTTGCCATATATTGTATAATTCACAGGTACAAATGATCCAGTAGTACCTCTTTTGGGAGAGATGGGTGGTGGCTAAATTTGAATAAATAAATAAATAAAATATAGATAAAAGTTTAAAGTGAAGCCTTAAAACTATCATCCATGGATCATCTATAACCATGACCTATCCTCTTTTTATATTATTTTTATTCAAATGAGGTAATTTTCTGGCTAAAATCTCCATCCGAAAATAAACAAAAAAAAATCTGTAACCCTGGAACAGTACTGTTGCTTAGGGTTAGCATACAAAAACTTAGTGACCAAAATGGAATCTTCAACTTTTAATTAAAAATGCAAACAAACTTGCAAAGAAAAGTTACCATCGAATCTGTCAGAATTAAATAGCCATTCCACCAAAGTAAAAGAAAAGAAAAAAGAAAAGCAGTATCTGCATGATTATTTTTCTAATTCTTTAACTTTGAGAGTAATATTGTAACATATACAGGATACATTGTTATGTCATTCACTTATTTGAGCCAGCAAATGTTAGCATTGCTCCTCTTCTGGAGGGAAAAACAAACAAAACCTCAGAGCTGTGCTTCAGTGTGTTCTCTCTCTACCACAGAAAATTTGTTAGCAATCCAAGTAAAAACTGCAGTAAAATTCCGTATCACAACAGTGTTTTTCAACCTTAAGATGGGTGGACTTCAACTCCCAGAATTCCCCAGTCAGCATGAATTCTGGGAGTTGAAGTCCACCCATCTTAAAGTTGCCAAGGTTGAGAAACACTGTAATTACATTTATTTTGTTTGCTGGAGAATCTTTCCTTTTTGAAAACCGTAACATATGCTGTTTTGTTCTTTTCAATTTCTTACAAAACTTTTTGAAAACGATTTCTAAGCACTGCATTCCTTTCTAAGATATCTAATACTTTCTATACTGGAACATCAATGCTTCTAGGACTGGGAAAAAATATACTGCAAAACTCTGACGTTCCATCAAATGGGCTACTTCAATACTACCAAAACTAACAGCATCAACAGCAAACAGCAATGAAGTCAATGAACACTAGTGCACAGTGACTCCATTATCCAAATCCTGCAATTGTGTCCTTCATGCCTATGAAAAAATGCTTCTAATGTTCTGCATAAGGGATCCATTTTGAGCATATACTGGGTAGTACCCTCCTTTATCAAAATCTTGAAGATAGCAGGTCTGGAATCTTCCAATTTGCATTTTATTATTAGTGGTGAAGTGGTTATTCTCAGACTGACAACAGGAAGTGAGAGCTACCTAACATAATCATTATATGTGGCCCTTCCAAAAACACATGGAAAAACCACTTCTGTATCAAACTAGATGCTGATTCTGAACTTTCCCTGAAATCCCACTTTCTTCACTCTGGTCTGTCTTCTTGCTGGAACTACTGATTTATTTTTATAATATAGAATGAAAACATGATATAATCCTTGAGGGGTGGTAGTTAGTTTGTTAAATCAACAAAGATAATGAAGGATCATTAAGGAATTAGGATTTTAGAAGAAGGCAAAGATCTTCCGACCCAAAAGCACATTCAAATTGTGATATGAAACCACCTAATTCTGCTAATCCTTCAGAACTGAATATGCAAAGTTTTCAGTAAGAATCGTGTAACTGAAACTTTAAATCACTAACTGGTTACTGGAAGGTTTAGAAATCTACAGAAATGCAGTGCTTCGGAATAATGTCTCTCTGCCATTCCCCATTAAGAGCAAACCCAGGTGACACTGTGCAGAAGGAAAACACTCTCAAATATTTTGCATCTGTGTAATTTAAGTAGAGCACAGACATGAGATTTGGCCTCATGGAAACCAAAGAAACAAACATGGAGATTTAGTGTGACACCACATTTCAACCAATCCCCCATTCTCCCCTTTATAAGATGCCAATATCCCGGTTCCCATCACATTCATGTGCCAACCAAAAAACTCAGAGCCAAAATAATGCCACCAGTGCCACTTTGCAACTGGCTAAGGCCATTGTTTAAAAACAGCTACTGCATCTTTTAGATTTAAAAAAAAAATCTGCCTTTATCTATCACAGTCAAATGTCATCTATCTTCAGTCTTTTGTATGGCAGTGTTGTGCCTGGTAGGATCCATTATTTGTTGGCTCCTTCTCCTTAATTCCAGCTTGTAACTAGATACTGCCCAAATGCTCTTCAAAGGGGCCATATGTTTGCATTCATTTACAACAGAACAACACTAATGTTGCCTAATAAAGAGAACACTTAGCCTGGATGTGGCTGGCCTAGATGTTAACTCCGCCTCCCACTCAAATGTGGCAAATTACTAAACAAATCATTACCCAAGCAAGGTAGAGCTGTGAAGTAGTGGAGAAACTACTAAACTAAGAGATTAACATTATAGATTCAATATTCTACATTTCTCAGCTGTGTTCCACTCTAAATAGTGTTCAGATGTGGATATGATTAAAAAAAACCTTTAGAAAGAGAAGTGGGAGAATTTGACACATTTCAGCAATGATTAGCACAATTCTAGGAAGGCATTGCTTAAACAAAAGTGGTCTGTGGTTACTGCCATTTAAAAATATGTTTCCTGTGGACACCAGATGTTTGATGGTGAAAGGAGAGGGCAGGGTGGTGGCACTGAAAAGGAGAATATTCTAGCTTAGTTTCTAGTATGAACTCCTTGTGCACAATACAGGGGAACATGACTGTGTGGAGGAGGCAGGGAGAGAATAATATAATCCTTCAGCCAATGTTTTCCTTCTAGAATTCAACTTGAAATCTATTAGAAAATCTGGTATGTGCCCTTTCAAGAATCACATTACCCCAATTAGGCACGAATATGACAGGATGTACAAAAAACTGGATGATGGAAAAAACCACAGCATTGCTTATATAATTAGCACCCAAGAGATTCCCAAGATGCAGAGATTTATCTTTAAACACCTGTTTATAAAATCAATAAGAAGATCAAGCAACACAAGAAGATACTTTGTATTGTTGATCATCTGCTGCAGATGTATTTGTAATTTCAGTGGGTAAGTCAATTAAATACTGCTCCTCACCCGTTTTCAAATTTGCTTTATTGCTTAAACATGGGAGAAAAACTGATTTTGTAAATTGGGATACTACACAGAAATGGGAAAGGGATGTATCTTCAGATTTCCAAAGAGAAACATTCAAAAGTTGCAATCACCAAGGTAAGTAAACAACCTACAAATCTAGAAGAAGATGCTTAGTATTCTTAACTGCTAACTTGTTTAGCATTACACACTATAGGTTCAAGCTCACTTCAGAGACCTACCTGGCCTTTTTACTAGAACCTCAAGCTCTATAAATTGGAGTCATATGAAAAATAGTGACTCAGGGTAGACATTATGAGTAAAATTAAGGACCTTAGAAAGCAAGAAGTTGCATTAGCATCTGAACTGAGTATTCAGCACTCTTTGCACAAAAATTTACTCTTGCTTCTTTCCCCCTCACCGAAGCAATTTTTTTTCTTGAGTTGAAGAATAATTGTGGGGGGATGAGTGGAGGGGTTCGGAGAAGCAGTGAATAGAGAAGGACACACCTGTATTAGTCTGTTTATTGCCTAGAGCAACATATTTTCTGCCAAGCTAAACTGCCAGGAAGGCTGCATAAATCATGGCTTTCCAGCAATTTTTCAATATCTCCTATTAGATACCAGCTTGACAGGGTCATATTTTTTAGCACCAGTGTACTGGCATGACAGGCAAACATTTTTATAAAGTGGCCTAAACCTAACTGGTATTACAACCGGATGAAGCACTGTAGGATGCAGCGATTTCAACTGGTTTCACAAGTCACAATTATGTGATTTGCCTTCTCATATTATGGTGTTAGCAACTAACTTAAAATAGTTTTAAAGAAAAGAAAACAAAGACTAGATCTGTGCAAGGAGGATAGTCAATGGCTTTTTCCAAGATAGCATGATAATGCCTTGCTTATCAGCATATAGTAGCTCCATCTATTTCTTGTCGAGGAGAAAAATAAGGCAGGCAATATGTTTTAGATTACAACTCCTACTACCCCCGACCATTGGCAATGCTGGCTAGGGCTGGTGCAAGTTGTAATCCAAAACATTTGAAGGGCACCAGGTGGACAACTCCTGTAAAAAGAATAGCTATAATTTCCTTGTCCTGCCTGTGGCTTCCAGAACTATCCAGCTGGCTGCTGTCACAAACTGAATCCTGAATCCTGCTTGTTTTTGCTTTTGTGCTGGTACTAAAGGCAGAGATGCTGCTGGCACAAATAATGTAGATCATCATTTAAAATTGCTTCATGTGTCCATACAATGAACAAGTTAATATTAACACAATGGGGTGGACAAAGAGTGAAACTACAGGAAAGTGAAATATAAACACTTTCAAGCTTTGTGCTGCTGGATAGCCCTTAGCTCCTCTTTAGTTAAAGCAGTTCCCTGTAATTTGAGGTCAGCACATGTAAACAACCACCCTTACCTCCTGGGATAAGAACGGAATGACCTGGGCACATATGGCATTCAGCCTCTTGACAATTTCCGCCTATGGATGAGAAAGAAAAAGTTAGTGAGCAACAAGTTACAAGCATATGATTGTGGTCATATATAAAAAGAAAATGCATTTAAAGTGGTGATTTGGACAAAGACAGCTCAGCCCTTTGGATTGACTCCAGATGTTATAATGGCATACTTTTAAGTTTGCACCATAGCAGCTACAGTAACTTCCATGCTTGAGAAAAAGGAACCACCAATGGTTTGAGGTATGTGGCTCTTCCACATTTGCAATAGAATCCCTGTTCTGTTCAGAAAGAGTGGGTAATCTGTAGCCTATTGGTCACATGCAAGCTCCTAATCCCCCAAACACTCACAGACTATGTCATTAAATGTTGGTGGCAAAACCGCTGATTTCCAGCTGCATAAATTTTAGTGATTTTTCACATGGATATTTTAAGCTTCAAAGGAGCTTAATAAATCCTTTCTCCCCTTGCAACCCCTAATCAAACAAAACTGACTGAAAACTTGATCCCATTCCTGATCATATCATTCTGTTTCCAGACACATCCTTGGGGTCTAAATACCTGGGAAAAAAGTGTTACCTCCTCTAGCAAAAAACAGTTACCTCTTACTGGTATAAAATAACAATAGTTGAAGTTTTAAGTTTGCACCGTAGCAGCTACAGTAACTTCCATGCTTGAGAAAAAAGAACCACCAATGGACAGAAGCTCATTGTGCTGTGCACACACTAAAGTTGATCAGAGTTAACTTTGGAACCATTTACCCACCATGGCCCCAGAATAGAAAGAAAGCACATCAGCTTTAATATTTTAAATCCAGTCATAACACAGCCTCCCCCTCAAATTATAGTCCAGTGGGGTTTTGCCCATTCAGTTGCCTTACATTCTTCCACACTGCCACTGATTGTTGTATGAAGGAATACAGCCACGATCCAGTTGTGAGAAAAATTAAAAGAACTAAATATTTATTATCCAAATAAAAAGAATACAACTTTTGGAAATTTGACAACTGAAAATTATAAAAATGTACAATGATTAAAATGCAATTAAGAATGACACCCAACAGCAATTATGTGGGATCCCCAGAAAATAGTGTCAATCCCTCTCTTTCTCTCTCTCTCTCTCTAAAAAAAAAAAAGCAGACACTAGATACCAAGAAGGACATGGAAGTCCTGAATTTCTGCCAGGACCTGGTAAGAAACTAAACTTAGATAAACCAATTGATGCTTGATCCAGCCATGACAGATTGAGACGCTACTCAAGTAGTATTACTATCTGTTTAGTCTGTAGTAGCATTCCCTTTGAAGGACCAGGTAAGCAGTCTTGGTGGTCTGGAGTTGAACACCTGGGGTTTTTTTTTTGGAAGGTCAGGTCTGGAACATAGATCTGGCCACGGTCATCATATGCTTTAATTGCCTCATGTTTTGATAACTGTACTGTAATGTGTTCTACTGATGAATGTACTTTTGGAAAATGTCCAGAAAGTACACCTAATACAAAACATACAGCAGGTGTTGTTGCAAAAACATTTTTTTAAAAAAATCATCAGATAATATGAACAGAAAGTTTGAAGGAAAAACAACAGAAAAATATACCTGCAAACGATTTAGACTGAAAATATGAAGAGATGGCCATGAGGAAACAAAGAGGTGGTCCCGATGGGAGACAAAAACAGACAATCCAGACTTAATGTTCCTCAGAGCAGACACGTTGACATCAATAGGACAAATAAGTTATGACTGAAATCTTAATTGATTTCTTTGGGTTTACTTGTAGCGTGAGCAAATCTGCACTGAAGCCACTGAGATATAGTTTTAAAAATTCTGGACTGGCACTGTGGAGACTCAGGTTCAAGTCCACTCTTAACCATGATAGCATATTGGGTGACTTTGGGCCAGGAACTCTTTCTCAGCCTAACCTATCTCACACAAGGTAGTTGTAGTGGGATAAAATGGGATGAAGGAGCACTACAAAGGCTGCCTTAAGTTCCTAAAGAAAAAGTGTGATAGAAATCTAATCAAGAAAACAAATAAATAATGAGAACTAATATAATTGCATTCATTACATTGGACAATAATAATAAAAACTCCAAAGTGCTTGAAATAAAGTTTTAAGGAACCACCCATATATACCATCTTTATAAGTGAGCCCTTTATAACAAAATAAGACACCAGTTATAGTGACCTGAAAAAGTTTCTTAGAAAGTTAAAAGAGAAAACAATGTGGACAAGTATCATGAAAATTAATATACAAGTGGCTGGGGGTGGGGGAGAGAGACAATGATCAACCATATCGAAAAGTGAATACTGAGCAGAAAGGAAATAAAATATTCCTTCTATTTAGACAAATAAACTCACAGTAATAACATAAAGTGTGCAAGTTTAATATAGGAAGAGATTGATAAAAGTAAAATAGTTATATAAAAATAATTCAAATGGTGGAGGAAAAATTTCAATTAAGAAGCAACAGAAGAGAAAACTAATCATTACAAGGAAGAATCAGTAGATCTAAAACCAAAACAAACTCAGCAGAACTAAATGAGATTTAGAATAGGAAAAAATGTTAGAAGTCAGTGAAAGTGCACAAATACAAAATCAATTCAAGAGAGAAGAACAATTTGCTTAAAATATATATGAAAACAGAATTTAAGGACAAAAGTAGTTATTTTCGGAGGCAAAATAAAAGAAATCATTCTCGGTAATTGGAGAAAGAAAAAATGAAGAACAAAGCTTTGAGGGTGACATAGATTATTTGCAAAGCTGCGGAAAAGTAATCAAAAAAGACTCGAATGACAGAAATAGGGAATGAAGAACAATAGATTCATCATTTTAAAAAAATGTACAAACTCAGGGGAACAACCACAAAGAATCAACCAAAAGAGATGGCATAACAAATTGCAAAAATGACAAGAAATAGTTTTGAAAAATAAAATGGTCCAAAGAAAACATGAGAAATGGAACCAAACAGAAATTGTAGTAAAAAATGTTGATGTGCACTCCAGACTCGCACCAAAAATGTTCAGCTGTTCAATAATACAGGCAGAAGATAATGCAATCAATTAATATAGCAAAATCAGAAAAGAAAGAGAAAATGTATTTTGTTTTGTGCATGAAACAAATACATAGAGGCTTGGAAGTTCAGTCAAGTGTTCCACATGGTTGCAGTTTGATTGAACTGAAACCCAGAACATCTGATTGTACCAGGTTCTGGACGAGACATAGTCCAGAGAGATCTTATGGGGCAAAGTTACAGCAAGGCTGGTATGCCTTACTCTCTCTTGTTCCTTCTCTGCAAATCTTGAGTGCCAACTTGGAAATCTCAGCACCTTCCTTCCCTTTTCATCAGCTTACCTGCCACCATGCTTGAATTTAATTACCCTGCCCATCTTTCCCTGTAATTTGCTCAGCACCTTCCTTTTCCTTACCACCCTCTGCTATTGGAGGTGTTTTTTTCCTACTGTCCCCACCCAGGAACACTTCCATCCAGAAAAGTATATTTCTGGTTTGAGTCCAAGCACAGATGCACAAAACTCTGGTTTGCATGTGGAATGGTTTGAATATGGACCATTTGCCTCATCCCTAGAAAGAGAGAGCTAGTTTGGTGTAGTGGTTAAGGCATCAGGCTAGAAACTGAGAGACTGTGAATTCTAGTCCCGCCTTAGGCACAAGCCAACTAGGTGACCTTGGGCCAGTCACTCTCTCTCAGCCCTAGGAAGCAGGCAATGGCAAACCACTTCTAAAAAACTCTGGCAGGAAAACTGCAGGGACTTGTCCAGGCAGTCTCTGAGAATCAGACACGATTGAACAGATTATAAAAAAGAAAGAAAGAAAAGGATAGTGCTGATAAATTAATGGAAACATGGGAATCTATGATTGAAGAAAGAAATGGATAGAACTAGCCTCACGAGGAGAACATTCATAAAGAAAAAAACCAGAAATGGCTGGGAAGAAAGCAACCCTACCCCCAAGTACTTTGCAAAAAGTCAAGTACTGCAAAAGATGCTCTTAAAAAATAAAATAATAAAAAAGGAACAGAACAGGGAGAATTTTTTTTTTCCTGAAAGTTATTCTATCTTGCAAAGTTCTGGGATTTTTTGTTGTGCTAGTATTAAGAATTGGCAAAATGCATAAAAAATGTACAGAAAAACAAATGATAATCAGACAATAGAAAAACAGAATTAATAACATCAAGAGGAAAGCAAGACAAAGTCCAAATCATGACAATTATAGTGTTAGCTTAAAAAAGACAGGAAAGTGTTCAAAAAAAGAACGGGAAGTAAAGATCAACCCTCCAAATTATCAAATACATAAACAGGGATAATACTAAGGTAGTCCTTGGGTTAAAATGGCAATTGGGACCGGGATGGCTGTTGCTAAGCAATGCTGTCATAAAGCACAATGTCACATGACTGCATTGCTTAGCGACAATTTCTGTTGCCTTCATAACCCCAAGACATGCAGGTTGTTAAACAGGAAGCAGCAGGAGACCCAGGTAAGGAGCACTGGGGTGCTGCAGGGGGTGGGGTGCGAAAGGCCTTGAGAGAGCTGGTGCAGGCTGTGTGCGAGCGCAGAAAGGCTGGAGTGTGGATGGCACAGCGCAAGCACAGGAAGGCCAGTGGGACTTACCAGAGTGACTTGCAACGTTCCCTGCCAGGTTTTCCATTGACTTTTCTTGTGGGATGATGACAGGGAAGGTCACAAATGGTGATCATGTGACTGCAGGATGTTGCAATTATTGTAAGTGCAAGCTGGTTGCCAAGCACCCGAATCGCAATCATGTGACCACGGGAGCACTGCAACGGCTGGAACTTTGAGGACCAGTCATAAGTACCATTTAGCACCACTGCAACTTTGAACAGTCACTGAACGGGTGGTCTTTAAGCGAGGACTACCAGTATACCTAAACACTTATAAGATAGAGGAGTAGAACTCTCAGAAGTAAGAAACTAATCTTGATTAGCCCTAACTAGGAAAAGGGTTTTAAAGTCCTGAAAAATGATAGCCTTATTAGCAGCTGAATGACACTAAATCTATTTTCTTTTCTTCCACTATACCCATTTAAAGAAACATATGCTGCTGCTGTAGAGATTATAGACTCGTAGTAGGACCAAGAGTCAGGTTAAAAACACCACTCACTTTCTTTTAGCTTCATCTACCTCAGAGAGATGTCAAGATGAGCAAGAAAATGAGAGGGCGTATTGTGAAAAATGTTCTCCAGAGGCCCTAGTGAGTTGCTGCCATTGAGGAAAGACAATTCAGATTGGACTGAGTCAATGAATAACCCGAAGTTCAATATACAGTGCTAGGAACAGATACAGTATAATTTAAAATGTAAATTTGGAATATCATGTCTCTCAGCAAGATATCCAGGCAACTTCTATTGTAAACTGGTGAAGTTTACTTTAGTTTCTTATCAGTACATTAGTATTTTTAAATTGGATAGATAGGGTTTGAAGTCTTTCCCTTTCAAAAGATTGCATACCAAGAAGAACAAGCCAGCAAAAGGAGGAAATCAGAATTACACAAGTACAAGTGCATCTGTCATCTGGGTAATGATTTTGCATGAAAGAGCATTTTGCCACCAAAAGTAATTGCAAACTGACCAAAAGTAGAAGCCAATTCAAAACATCCCTTTACAGGTAGGTCTCTCTTCCTCTTCCTATCTAAGTCAAACGCAGAGGGTGGATTACAAAGTGAAAGGCTATTTATTTATTTATTTATTTATTTAATGTGAACTACCTTACACAGTTTGCTCTCATTTCTGACAGACAAAACAGGGCCTTTCAGTAACATTTTACATTCACCAAATATCTGCTGTTGTTTTTTTTTTAATGAGAAAAATATATTAAAGGATGTGGAAATTCTGCTGAAGTAGGATGAGAGAGGTGACCATTGTCCAGCAACTACATTTCCTTCCTTTGTGTCTTTTAAAGGGATATTTACATAAATAGAAACATCCAGTTTCCTAACCTGCTTAAGAAAATTCTGAGTCTTGAATAAGCAGTCTTTATTGGTACATAAATTTCATTCATTCATTCATTCATTCATTCATTCATTCATTCCTCACATTTATATAGCTCCCTATCTCACAAATGTGACTCTGGTCAGCATATAATAAAAACCAACCATAAAAAACAAACATTAAAACATTCCATAATAAAAGGCATCAATATTTTTCAAAAAAGACTAAAAGAGAACATCTTTGATGTTACAAACCATGTAGCTATCTCAGCAATTCTCCAGTTACAACGCATATGGAGCCATGGTGGCATGGCAAAGTATAATGGAGAGTACGTTTTTCCTTTTTTTTTTAGAATTCCAAGTTTATTTTATTGTTCTAACAAGATGGAAAGGGCCATTCATATACTGGCATATAAAAGTGTACTATCTGGCATATTTTTAAATCCTTTTTTATTCTAGGCAATATTTTATAAGGTGTCCTATATAAAATAATCCGACTTGTTTTTAATTAGAAGTAAGCCTCATTCCTACTATTATAACAGAGCTTATTTTCAGTAATTCCCAGTGAAATGCTTACATTTCTGCTCAAAAGTTTTGCTGAGTTCAGCTGGACTTCTCAGGTAAGCTGATTGCAGCTTTGATTTTCTATTTCTTTAGGAAAGCATTAGTTTTGTAAAAGCAAAGCTGGGAAGATACCTAATGCTGGGGGGTGGGGGTGGGGGAGGGAGTTGCATCTTATGAAATTTAAGCAGTTGTGTAATGTAAAAAGCTGAGGAAAAATATATAAAAAAATCAATGAGGAAAAGAAATCCATACTAAGGCAATGAGTTATGACATCAGCTAAATGTTTAATAAGTTCTTAGCTATCTTGCTACAGAAAAAATATTTTAGGAAATAAATCCCACCAATGTTGCAGTTGCTAAAAAGAAAACCAGGTGCTCAAGCCAATTTTTTACCAAAATGTTCCAACTAGCATCGTCATCTGGATTTCATACTGTATTTATTTGAATATTATATTTGTATTTATATTTTTATGGTATTTTGATGTTTTATTCCAGTTGTAAACCACCCATAGTCCCCCCTTTGGGGGGAGATGGGAGGTGTCAACATTTGATAAATAAATAAAATGTATAAGAACATATTAAGGACTAGCAGCATACCTGCCTATTAGCTTAAATTTTGATAATACTAAATAATATATGGAATAATTTTCTAGGGCTATACATGACTTCATCCTGCATATTTTCAAAACCTAATCTTGAAAAGCACTATAATGCAAAACTAAAAGCACTGAGGAGGGGTAACTTTGTTCTTTTAAAAAAAATCAAAGAAAGAAAAATTTGGACAAAAAAATATACCTCTTCCCCTCATTTTTACACTGTTGCCCTTTTTTCCCTTAGACCTTCTCTTCTGTAATCCTGATTAATATGGAAGGAACAGTGTTAAAATTCATCCCCCTTCAGGTTGCCGCATTCTTGCAGAATATTCTGAAGCAGCAGCACTGCCAGTTCTAAAATTGGTCCTCAGTACCCTTTTTTCAGGGCCTTTCTGCACTTTCTCATTCCACGTTCTCTTCTTTATTGCCACTGCCATTTGCTCTTCCCCAATTTAAGAGGACTCCAGGAATCTGTGTGTCTCTGACAGCAGGGATTAGGTTACTAGACCCAACACTTTGTACCAAAGGGTGCCACTAAAGTGCAGCCATTTTCTAGAGTGACACTCTGAGACAGAGAGAGAGGTCTGAAGCAGTGTTTCTCAGCCTTAGCAACTTTAAGATGCATGGACTTCAACTCCCAGAATTCCCCCCATGCTGGCTGTGGAATTCTAGGAGTTGAAGTCCATGCATCTTAAAGTTGCTGAGGTTGAGAAACACTGATCTAAAGTATGGGATCTAGTCCCACTGAGGTACACCCATTTTCCAGATGACGGTAAGACTTTACTTCTTATGGTCACCTACCTTCAGATGAAAAACCTGGAGAAAGCAAAGCAGTGAGAGTCCCACTGCATCTTAAAGAAGGCATTTTATAAATATCTTAATAAGGCAATTAACCTGTGGATTCCAATCCAATCTCACATACCTCACACTTTCTACCCAATGCTCTCTTTACAGCACGTCTACCTATGGCCCCATCTTGAACCATTTCAGTTAATGCCTTTTAGGAGGACAAGGATTGCAAAGGAGCATCCCACTGTGTGGATTTTGACTTACAAATCTCTGGATCTAATTCTAAGAGATGTTAAGAGGGTCTGCATTTACATATGAGAATACCTTTCATCAGTATGCATTGTTAACTGAAAAGAAAGCTTTTACCTAGGAAACCTAGGAAACCTCAGGAAACAAAATACTTTGTATTTATAATACAATAGACTAATGGAGCTACTCTTCTGGAATTTGGCTCTAAATTGGAAGCATGCTGAGGGAAGATCTAAAATGATGGTGTAGAAAAAGCAGGGAAGGGTTTTTTTACTCTCTCTTTCTCTTTCTCTCATAATCCAATGAACGTGAATGGTGGGCAATTCAGAACAGCCAAAACTGTAAGCTTGCTGCCAGAAGATGAAGCAATGACCTCCAGCTAGATTGGCTTTAACAAGAGATGAGCTAGGTCCATGGCAAATAAGGCTATCAATTGCTGTTCTTCACAATGGCTGTATTTATCTCCAGTAAGATGCATCAGAGGCACTTTGCTTCTGAATATAAGCTGCTGGAAAACACACCTGTCAGCATACTTTCTGGCTTTTCTCCTGCTGGTGGACTGCTGATAGGTGTTTGGTGAGGCACTGCAGAAACAGAATGCTGGATTCACAGGCTCTCAGGTTAATCCAGCATTACTCTTGTGACATTGTAGTTCCAATTTCAGGACAGTACGTTACTAATGATCAAAGTCCCACATTTCGAACTGATTGGTGATACTAGAATCAAGATAGTGCGTGCACTCCATGCCCTCGTAAGACTGAAGGTGTTTAGAGGATGGATAATATTCATGGGAAGAAATATGAAAGCAACTGAATAAAGTGTGCATGTGTAAGAGAATCCAAAATAGAGAAACTGAAAAAATTAAAATGTATGGATTGAGTTGTATGAATGCTGAAGGGGAAGTGTGTAGGAAGAAGACTTTGCTTCAATATAAACTGTTTATAGATCAGCAAGGAATGCCAATTTACATGACCTCAGAGTGATGTTAACCGCTCCAAATGCCTGTCCATCTTGGCTCTCTGCCAATAGCCAACTGATTGTATGTGGCCAATATATACACATGTGTTTACAATGGTATAACATTTTAATCCTGTGTGAAAGGAAGCTGTGCTTGATGATCCAACCTAAGCAGGAATGTCAAGCAAATATCACAACAATTGTCTGAAGTGACCCTGATACAAGGTTCATTGCAGAGCTATTTAATTTGGGACTTCAACATCCTTGTTTTTATTTACTCAAATAGGTTAGGCCAGAGTGCTGTAGGCCAATGTACACCTGTTGCTCAAGGCTGTAGTTTATCAGCACGCAAGCTTGTGTACACAATAGAGTCCAAATGTTTTGACAGAATTCATTCTGGCATTTTAAAAAAGCTGTATCCAGTACTAGTAAAACAGAAAGCAATCTGTGTAACTCTCTTCTACTATGGACCTAATTTAAAAGGTCTTGCTCTACTTTATCACCTCCATCCTTTCCTTCTGCCACCTGAAGGAGACCAAGTCACCTATTGCACAGTTGGACAATCCAGACTAAATGTACAGTTGCCTCTTTGTAACACTGCCAGTTGTGTAGTGAATTCATGCTTATGCTGGGCCCTTAGCTCTAGTCTCATTTTACTTTTTTAGGTTATTTTCAGATCATTCTTGTTCTCCAGTTCTTATATCTGCATGTTCTGCAGCTATGGTTTTATTTGCACAGCCAGTTATTCCAAACTGAAGCAGAGGCACAAAATTGTTTGTCATTAATCATAATATTCTTTTTCCCTTCCATTTCTAATAGTCTACATACTTTTATCCCTTGATCATATGCAGAATATTGAAAAGGTATGCAATCCTGTAAAATCAGAATATATGAGCATGTAAAGGAGCCACCCAGATTTTGGTTGGGAGCTGCCCAGACTTTGATATAAGATGGATGGCTATATGAATGTTTTAAATAAGTAAGTAAGTAAGTAATCTTGGAATAATTTCCAGCATGAGGAAATTTGTGTCACATATGTATTAGCAGATCAAAAGAAAATTGAATATTATTTAATCAGAGTTTTATCCACTAACAGGGGAGTGATGTAAATATGAAATATTATCTAGACAATGTTATTTTGAAGAAAAACGCATTCTTCACCCCATGTGACATGTAGCTTAACAGAATGATCTGCTTTTTTATTTTAGGGAAAAAAGTGTTTTTAAGGAGAAGGAAAGTGTATTAACAAAACTGTGGCTTGTTAGTGTGTCATTAAGGACTCGGGAAGTCTTTGCAGACAGACTGATTCAGTGATGGAAATTAATCTATCTGCCCTGAACTGAATCTCAGGCACATGCTGTTTGGAAGGAACTCTCAGAGCAGTGAGCAATTATTGTTGACCATTACTCAGTTTCTAATTGCTGAAGTTGGTTTGTTACTGTTCCTTGCATTTTATTTCCTGCTGAAGGGTGCATATAAACTGGAGAATTGTAAAGTTCAAAGAAACCAATGTTAACTTAGGTCTAAGCTTGTGGATGACAAAAGAGGCTCCATACTTAACCATTAGGCTTGTGTAAACTGGGGAAGAGCAGAGAATATTAGCAGTACAAATAAATAGCAAGCATTGCTCCTGTGATGCTTTCTCCCGGTTGCATCCCAAACAGCTTCTTGGTTAGCTGACTGAAAAGATGCTTAGAGTGAAGATGGTAGAGAACCAGAAATGGACATGACTGAGCACTAGTAAGAGTTCACATCTGAACCCTTGGGGTAAGAGTGGCAAAACACCATTCTTCTCTGTGTTTACTACATCCACAGACTCCCACATACAGCAGATGTCCTGTTCAGAGTAACCAGGGCTCTTTGAGGGAAAGATGGATGGAACTAAGCAATTGGGCAGAGTCTGCTGTGATGAGCAAGCATCTTATGTTGCAATATGGGGTTCTTCTGAGTTTGTGGACCACAAAGGAAGTGGATACTGGAGTAGTGTAATTTGAATTGTGTCACCTATAGGCTTGATCCATGTCCTCTCCTTGCAGCTAGGTGGGGTATAAGCAAATGGATCCAGCAGATAACCAAAGTTTATTTGAGGCAGGGTGTCACGCTAACTGCCTTTAAGGAGACAGAAGGTATGCCCTGTCTAGGGTTATCAGATGTCTGGCACAAGGAGGACATGTCCTCCTTTTTTCCTCATGTCCTCTGCTTGGCAGGCATAGCCTTAAAATCAAATATTGTCCAGCTTTCTGAATGTCCTTTTTTTTTTAAAGAAAAAAAATGGACTGTTTTCACAACAAAAGTCATTCAAAGTTTCGCGTATTGTGACCTTGTAAATTGCTGGCCTCTTTCTTTCCCTCATCAATCAACAGACTCAACAGCCTAGATTTACATTATTTAATTTATTTCCTGATTCCAGCAATTGGCTTCAATCCAGCTCCTTCCAATTTATGATCATTGCAGTCTGTAAATCATATGACTCATCATACATTTCTATGGTGAAGTTTGAAAACCGTGTCGTCGATTCTACATTATCGCTAGCATATGTTCTTGAAAATAAAGATTTGTTGGAAAATTATTGCAGTTGAAAAACCAGCCCTTCTGATGCTGGAAAAAGTAATTTCATATACATGCAGGCCCGAGTACTTTTTCTTTTCAGGGTTTTTTTTTTGTATTTTTTGTTGCGGTTGCAGTTGCCAAGAAAGTTAAACAGTTAGTATATCCTCCTTTTCCCTCCATTTGTCTCCTTTCCAATTGTCCATGTCCTCCTTTGCCTGTTCCTATATCTGACAGCCCTGGCCCTGTCCTAAAAATCTTTCCTGGATCAGGTCATAACTCTGATAACTCTTTGGTCTCCAACATTCCCTTTTTAGGCAAAATTGGGAACCAATTACAGACAATTCTAGAAGAAATGGATTAATGAAACCTCTCCAGTCAGGATTCAGGCCCAGTCATAGGACAGAATCAGCTTTGATTTCTCTGTTAGATAAACTTTGTTGGGACTTACATGATAGGAGTTTGCCCCTTTGGTTCCATCAGTCTTCTTGGTGGCATTTGATACCATGAATTGTGGTATTTTTCTGGATCATCTACAAAGGTTGGGCATTCTGTTCTATGGTGGTTCCAACCCTATCTCAGTGAGAGGTTCCAGTCAGTGGTCATGGGGAAGAAGTGCTTGAGGCAATCAGTCCCATATGGAATCTTAAAAGGCTTGATTCCCTCCCTGCCATACCCAATAAGTACTCAATATGTTACTCAATATGTACTTAATATGGTACTCAAGTTACTCAATAAGTACACGAAGCTGCTGGGAAAGGCCAACCATCAGTTCAGGGTGAAGTATCATCAATATGTTGATGACACCCAGTTACATATAACTGCCCTGGGCCAAAATCTTTAACTAACTGGAGGCTATGAGGAACTGAAACGGGTAAAGCAAGCTCAAATAAATCTGACGAAGTTGCAGTTGCTGTTTGTTGGCAAATAACTGGGAAATCCTATAGCACTGACCCCAGAAGTGACTAAGGATGGGGTCATGTTGCCCGCAAAGGAGGTGATTCATGACTTGAAAGACTTCCTGGGCACTTAGCTCCTGCTAATACAGCAAGTGGAAACTGGAGAAAGGGGTGGAGGGTCATCCAGATTCAGCCAGTCCCCAAGTTATGACTCAATCTGGACCAGGATGCTCTGGTGATGGTAACTCACTCCTGATCATCATCTGGTTGAACTACTATGTCAACCTTTCAAGGTAGACCAGACTTGGAAACCAACGTTATAAATATTCAAACTACTTTTATTAGACTGTTACAGTAACAGAACTGTGCAAGTCTGAATGTTCCTTCCCCCTCCCTGCCTTTATCCTAAAGAGAACTAGGGAGGCAACTCTCAGACATTTTCTCAAATTACATTCCTGCTTTGGATTCAGATATCTCTGACCATTGTCTTGGCTGCAGCTCTTCCTCCTGTTTCTCATGGTTATTCACACAGTCGATTACATACAAGAATACACTCTATATGTGGCTGCCTATGGAAACAACTCAGAAACTTCATCTGGTACAAAATGAAGTGGCTACTGCTAGAACAACTGTGTCAGTGTAGAATAACATTAATTTTAAAGTTGGTGGATTGATGTAATCTTGATCTTGGGGAAGGATGGATGAATTATTAAGGGGGACTTCCAGAAGAAATTACACAGCCCTGAGAAAGAGCAAAGTGTTGTTGTTCACTGTCCAGGGTCCAGTAGGATGGTGATATACTATAATTGTTGCCAAATAAATATATAAAATCTTCAGATACATGGAAATCAAATTTAATTCAACTGTCAGCATTCAGGAATGCAGTCAGGCATGCTAGTAACTGTAGCTACAGTAAAGCAATACATCTTATTTAAATTACAAATCTTTTTATAGAGTGCTAACCTGAGAATTAAGATCCTGAAAAGTGAAAACTTTTCTAAAAGTAACAAGCTGAAGGCTCAAGAACTTGCTCAAATTGGAATGTCCCCAATCTCCAGTGAAGCTGCATATACAGTAGTGCCTTGTGTGAAAGAATCAGGTGTTCTTAAGCACATTTTATTTTTTTAAACCATATTGGAAGCATATATAACCTGAAATGGAAGTATAAATAATGATGAATCAAATTCTGCTTGAGGAAAGACAAGAGTTACAAAAAACCTTGATGTAGTTGTAATAACAACCATTAATACCACATTCAGACTATCATTTCTCCCATGGTTTCATGTTAATCATCAGTTTTTATATAACTAATAAGAGAACAACTATAATAGACAGAATAAGGCAAAGATTTAAGGGCATTCTATTATGTATTTATTTAATTGAGTTATATGGCTGCCCATCTTGCAAATTTGATTCTAGGCAACTAACAACATGTCAAAACAATAAAAACAATATTAGCAAAGAATGAAAACCTACAATGGTCATCGAAGAGAATCCTAAGCAAAACAATTAACAAAACCTCTCAACAGGCCACCTAACTGTCTGACCCCTAGGCCCTGGAGCACTTCCAGGTCTTCAACACTTTACAAAATGCCAGCAGGGTTGTAGCCAAATTGATCAGCTGGAGCATGGTGCAGGGCAGGCACTGCAACAGAAAAGGCACACTTCCAAGGTCTCATGAGATGATATCCTTTAACTGAAAGGATCTGGAGTGTGCCCCTCATTGGACCTAGTGAGATGGGTGGAAACAACCAGGGAGAGGTGGTCCCAGATAACCCAGCCCCATGCCATGATCGGTTTTATAGATTATGACTAGCACCTTGAATTGTGCCTGGAAGCAAACTGGGAGCCAGTGCAGTTCACAAAGCAGAGGTGTAACATGGGCATACCAAAGTGCACCCATAACTGCCTTTGCTACTATATTCTGGACCAGCTGTAGCTTCTGGATGGTCTACAGGGCAATCCCATGTATAGCACATTGCAGTAATCCATTCAGGAGGTGACTAAGGTATGAGTGACCGTGAGCAGCAGTCTTGCTCCTGGTCCTCAATCCTTCTTGAAAAGCACTACCATTTCTTTTGACCTAAAAAGAAGATGCATGAAAGAACATAATTTGGTCATGGTAGTATTCAGATTGAGGTCATAAAATGTTTAGATCCACTAAATCCCTTCGGTTTCTACTCCAATTGCAGTGAAACCAGATATCATGAAAATATTATTATACAAATAAGTGATTAGTAAGAATTTTGTTTGGATGATGGTTTTAAAATGGTACAAAAATTTGCCCCATAAACAAGATTCAGTTATTTTATTAGCCAGAATAAATATTTAAAAAGTAGGTCTGGTTCCCAAATAAATTTCCGTGAAATTCAAAGTAAATATGAAGGGTCTCTTTCAACTGGTGCAAGCTTCTATGATTTCCAGTATAAAACATAAATCTTGCTGGAGCCAGAAAATGGTATAGTTGTTATTCAATTTTTGAAAATAAAATTGTCTGTATCTAGATAATTTAACTTCCCTTAGTACATCTACTGAAAGAGATAGAGGCTTCTCCATCACTAGCCAGCAACTTGCCTGCAAAAAAGAAAAAGACCAAAATAAAAAAATAAAAAACAAATGGAGATCAGGTGAAGAGAAGTGGAAAGAACAGTATGGGACACTGAGTGAGTGAGTGAGTGAGCAGGTAGAATGGAGTGAAAGTGTCAAGAAGCAGAGTGCAATGGTGGTACTTACTAGGAGGTGAAATGGAAAGTAAAGGAAAGTCTTTCACCAGTACATCCTACTGGACATGTGTCAGATGAGAAGAGGTTGCTCATGCCTGTCCTGTGGAATTCCTCTTAATCATCACTGCCACACTTTGCATAGTGGCACACCATGAAATTCAAAAGCAACAAATAAGAAAGGTCTACAACATTTGAGGGACCATATGCAACCTCCAGGTGATGTGGTGTGCATTTTTGTTTTAAACAGATATAGTTGACCCTACTCTTGGATGAGGAAAAACAATAAAAGAACCATAGAATGCTAGAAAATGAAGTGAGAACCAAGGTTTATTTTAACATTCTCGTGATTATACAGAACGGTTGACTCATTGTTTTTATAAGACTTGGGGCTGGCCACCCAGAAGTCTATCTAAATCTTTTCCTCAAAACCAGAGATTTATCTTAACCATCAAATAAAAAGTGTATTGCAAATAATTGGGTTGTTTTAGGTGCTCACCCACAGCTTGCTGTAACCTGCCACCTGTTAAACCAGATAATTGTAAGAGGAGATTTGGACAAAAGGGGAATTCAAGATACCTCTACCTCACAGCAAAGGAGAAATCTCACTCTAGGAGATGCACAGAGACTTGAAATTAAAGCACCCAGATGCTCTGGCATAAGTGTCCTATAAAAAGATAGCAGTGGGATTAGATAACATTCCAGGCATGGGAGAAACCATTTTGTTCTATCTGTAGAACCTCCACAAAGGTATTATTAGTGGTAGACTAATTATTCTGGTCACAGGCTTGTTGAAACTGTTCTTCGATCCTTTTTTTTTTTTTTACTCATTTCCTATTAAAGACAGTAACAGAATTGCAACACAGCTACAGCTGGGCGACGAGGATGTTCACTCCATTGTAATTATCCATAATGACAATTTGACTTCGCAGCCTGTTTTGAACTCACATGATAAAATTCCAAACAAATCCTTTTAAATGCCAAGAATATCCTCCATGGTTACCTTTTGCTTCAGGGGCAAAACACCAACAGCAGTTACTGATGAAGGTTTGGATTTTTATAGGAAAAATAACTTATCCAAATTGTGTGTATGTCCATATGTGTTTTTAGGAAAGCCCAATTCCAGATTTGTGAACTCCTGAAACAAAACATCTTGATATTTTAAGGGACTTAATAAAACATACGATGAGCCATCCAGGGCAGGCAATGAGTCCTGGAGAAGAGCCAAACGGCAAAGGCCAGAGGGAATCCAAGGACGAAGTACTAGTGGTGGTTGGTAGCACAAGCCATCTATTCAGTTATGATGCAGAGAGAGAGAAAAGCTGCAACGGGCAAGAAAAAGGCAGATTTACATCTTGCTTTGCTGGCAAATGGCCAGAAAGTGAAGAAGGAGGAGAAGGAGAAGGAGAAGGAGAAGGAAGAGAAGACCCCTAGGCTGGCTGGTTGATTTTAGTTAGCTTGCAATCCCACCTGGGAATAACTTGACCTCTGTGGCTGTGTGTGTGTGTGTAGATGTGTGTGACTACATCCTTCTTCAACAACAATCTTCATACATGCTATCTCTTGGGAGGAGTCAACAGCACTAATGTTCAGACCACAAGAAGCATAACAAATAGGACAGTGGGAAACTGAACATTTACATTTAAAATAGGGCTGTACATCTTTTTATTTATCTATTATTAAATTTATATCACTGCCCATCTCCCCCAATGGGGGACTCTAGCTGTTGTAGTAAGGATTCTCAGATTCCTTTGTAAAAGACCTCATTTCTATTAAAAGCACGTGTAACTCCTCTAACTCCAAGAAGACTTACACTCCATCAGACTTTTCCTTTCCTCTCCCTTCCCTGAAAAACGTTACTGCAAAGGAAATACTGTTGGCTTAGCAGAGTCTCCTCAAGATCTGTTAAAACTCCAGCTCCTAGAATTTCCATTCAACATGATATATGGGGTACAAACATCTGGATGGCTACTAGGCACTCTAGAGCAGCCTTTCTCAACCTTTTGACCCTGGAGGAACCCTTGAAATATTTTTCAGGCCTCGGGGAACCCCTGCACATTCAGGCTCAAATATAGGCCAGAAGTTACAAACTTATTATATTTGTTTCATGGGTAGGCCTGTACGTATGCATTAACAGTGTTCTTAAACTAAAAATAAAGAAGGAAACTTACCTCTTTAACGTGATGTTGCCTGAATTTGAAATATTTCTTTTTAAATAAATCATGATCTCCCAGGGGAACCTCAGTGACCTCTCACATAATCCTGGTTGGGAAACCCTGCTCTAGAGCATGGTTTTTCAACCATGGCAGCTTTAAGATGTGTGGACTTCAACTCCCAGAATTCCCCAGCCAGCTATTCTGGGAATTCAAGTCCACACATCTTAAAGCTGCCAAGGCTGAAGAACACTGCTCTACAGGTTGTTTGGAGTGGGGGTGGGGGGGAGGTGTTGCCTATATGGTAGGCCTAAACAAAGCTGTCTTTGTAACTGCACACTAACTGTTGAGCAGTAAGGTAGCGAAAGCCAATATAAAGCGTAAGACATTCTAATGTAAGAGGTCTGTGTATGTGGGTGCATCTTCTGTTCTATTCTTCTATCATTACCAGAACCTATTAAAGGCATGAAATCATACTCTATAACATGCACTGTTGATGTGTGCTGTTTCACAGAATACGCCATTAAAGCCTGGTTCTTCAAACAGCTGAAGGAGTATCCAGCATTATTTAATTTAATTTATTTTGCACGAAGAATTAAGAAAAAGAGAGAAAGAAAAAAACAAGTCTTCCCTGGGAGCTAATATTTATAATAAGATTTCCTGAAGATAGAAGCTGGCATTCAATGCTGCATGCAAACTTAACTGCATTGATTTTTTTTAAAGCTATGGTAAAATGTTTTGTTTAAAGGAAGCGACTTTTGCTTAAGATGCTCTTTTTCTTCATTCAAGTGCTTTGCCGATAGAGTTTTTATGGTCCTTCCTAATTGGCAGGAGGACGCATTGGTTTTGCGGGGGCAGGGCACGAAGAGGCAGAGATGGAGGGGGAGAAGTAGGATTTCACAAAATTAAGTAGGCAATTCTTCACTTTGAAAGCTAAAGTTGCCTCGGAAACACCACTGATTCCATGGTCATCTAATTTTGCTTCTTTTGTCCCACAGGGCCACGCTTTAGAGAGGCATTTATTTACAGGCCTTTCCAGTGGGCTTCAGTTATCGGTCAATAATACCGTGGACACACACTTCTAATGGCCTCTGTTTTGAAACCGAGTCTAATCTAATGGCACAGCGCCCAAACTCCTTTTTCCAGCATAGCCATTAAAGGATGTAGGTTATTGCTGTTGTCACCATTGATATTTGTCATTGTAATGTAATTAGGGCTCTAAAATGATGCATTACAGCCCTTGGCAGAACTTCTATTAAAATCTTCTCTTCTGCTCACTGAACTGCGACCTGCTTTCTGATGAACAACAGACAGACAGCTTTAGGGCGAGGAGCAGATTCATCAAAGTTGTATTTTCAGCAATGGAAATGGAAGGGGGGTTATAAAGACAATATACCCTATGAAGAAAAGGAAGAGGTTGGCAAGGGTAGAAGGGAAGGAGCTGCATAGCACATTTGAATTTCATCTGACCACTTGAAATTCTGATTGCATCTGATGAATCTTGTTTAGACAATATATTCCCAGCCTGAGAATCACATGGTTAATCAGAGTTCTAATCTGCTATCCATCAGCCTGTGCCAGCAATGTAACTTCCAATCAAATTTATAGGTTATGTGGGTCACACATCTCTGAACAACTAAATGCACAGATCTCCCATTTAGAAGCAGGCAGATTCTGAAACGCTGATGCGAGGGCCACTGAATGTAAGGAGACTATTCAGTGCTTTATGAAAGCTTCTGATAAACAGCTGCTAAATTATGGCCTGTGGACATGGCACAATGTTCTGAAAGAGCATTAATGGCCCAATAAAAGGGTGATTGTTCATGCCAAACCCTAAAAAGGATAGCCTGGCTTGCCATACATTGTCAGAAACATTAACAAATACTGACATGTCTGTGACTTCTTTCTCTTAACATTTAAAAGCATTTCCCATGCATTAAAACACTCTGGTGATGATCAGAGAACACAAACGGTTTCATTTTCTTAAAGTACTATTTACTGACAATTAAATGATACATGCTTTTTAAAAAGTATATTTTGACAAAATAACTTTTGAAAAGTAGCATGAGCATGGAAACACATACCCATGATACTATTTTTTTTAAGTTGTCCTTAGAAAGCTCATATATATATATATAATCTTAATTATATACAAGTAAATACACTATATTCACATTATATTCCCTTTTCTTGCAAGAACTCAGAGTGGGGGGTATGGTTCTACTCCACCATTACAAAACAATACTATTTAGCCTCATAATCACCTTTATATTTATTCCTTTATGTATTGGAGTTTATGCTTTCTTTTCTGCCATTGATTCAGACTTGACTCCTGGCAACTACATGGACAAGTCCATGCAGTTTTCTTGGCAACATTTTTGGAAGTGGTTTCCTACTGCCTTCTTGCTAGGTCTGAGAAAGAGTAACTGGCCCAAAGTCACCTAGTTGGCTTTTGTACCTAAGGCAGAACTAGAACTCAAGTCCCCCCACTCTAATCCAGTGCCTTAACTACTACACCAAACTGGCTGTTATTGCATTTATATTCCACTTTTTTCTCTTTCTGAAAGTTAAAGGCAGTGTACCAGCAAGTAAATTGATTACTACCCTCACAAGACTGACTTGGTTTGGGAGAGAATGATTAACCCACATTTTGGTAAGATTGATAGTCAAATGGGAGTTTGAACCTAGTATGAATTTGATTTCCCTCAATCCTAATTCAATCCTAGTCCAGTATCCTAAATACTTCACTAGATTAGAATAGAGCAGAATATAATCGCACCTGTAGTTGATATGACCTGTGTTCCATATGCTTTTCAATCAATTTTACACAAACAGCTATTTTTTTCTGATGGATTTTGTTCCTACATATCCAAAAAAGACATGCATAGGAGTAGACAAACCACCTGGTAAGATTAGAAAGTGAGCCTCCAGTTGTTAAACTTCAATCTTGGCATCCCTGAGCATTTCCTAGTCTGCCCACGCTATCTAGTGTTACTAGGAGTTCAACAACTTCTAGAGGACCATAGGTTCTCCTTCCCTGGACAACACTGAGGGATGGCTCAGGCAAGTATAGATGCTTAAGTATCAAGTAACTCTGAGAGAGTTTTTCTAAACACACTTATTCACAGAAAGTTATCTTGTCCTTAATCCATTATCTTAGGGTATATCCACCTGTAAGATATGCTGCTCCAGGATTGGCTCTGAACCCCAATTATCCCATATTGTCCCTTTTTCGGCAGCTGAGCCATTTGATTTCCTGCTTAGTTGTGGTGCACTTGAAAGTTCTGTTAAGCTGTTGGTCTGTTTGTTATGAGATGTCATGATTCTGTCACTACTGAGGATGAACTATTTCAGAGTTGCAAGGATTCCGTCTTCACCCAGCCTCCTGGATCCTGGGCTGCAACTACTAGCTACAGTGCTCTTTTCAGAGGAAAGGTGGCTGATGGCTTTTCAGCCCGCCCCAACAGGAACCGCTGTGGGGCTTTTTTGCAGACAGTCAGATGAATGAAACATGAAGTAGGGAGGGTGCAAGTAATTTACTTCTTCCCTTTAGCATAGAGTGAGATGTTGATGCTGTTGCTACAGGACCTGAAGCAACTTGGGAGGGGACAATGATTTTTATTCCTTTGTTCTCAGCATTGTGAGATCAACAGACTTAAAGACATGGAAGTGCCCTAAGACTTCACATGTTTCTCCCTACCCTTTCCTCCCAGCCCATTTCCTTGTCTGGAATCACAGAAGGTTAGTTGATGTTCACATTAGTCAGCACTAAGCTATCTTTTAAAAAATCAGATTTAGTTAAAGCACCAAGTTATTGCAAGAGTTGGGCCAAGCAGTTCCAAAAATTAAAACACATCTCGGATTCACCAACAATTCAGTCTGGTCTCAGTAACAAAGTTTGGTTTCACTATTAGAAAAAAACTAAAATATCTTGCAAATTTTTTATCAGAATATAATTCTTCACCATATAGTATCAGCAACATAGCCAGGCAGAAGGTCTCTGGAAGCAGTAATATAGCTCTGGAAATAATCTGTATGCATTTCCTTTTGTTTATACAATCTTGGGGTTTTTTTTCTAACTATTTGGGGAATTTTACCAAACCCCAATTATACTGGCTTACACAGACTTGAAGCTAAGCATTTTCTCCTCCCAAACTATTGGTATTACAACCATCTCTCCAAATATGCACAGTTGGTAAATTGACTAAGCACCCTGGTGGGTCTGAGTGTGGGGATTATATTCCAAGTAAATGTGTCAGAATAATTGCCTTCAAAACAGCTTCCTTCAACCTGATGCCCTCCAGATGTTAAATGAGAATATTGGGAGTTGCAGGCCTAACATCTTTGGAGACGAGCAGGTTAGGAAACTGGCATTTTTAAACATTTTTTCTTTGGCACCATCTTTCCTGCTGTACTTTATTAATAAAAATGAAGGTTTATTTTACAAATAGAATTGGAAGCAAGTTTTAATTGCTTTTGATTTTCTAATATACTGGCTAACATACAGTCTTGAGCCATCAATGAAAAGGTTTTATAAAACTTAAGGAACTCAAGGAAACATTTCCTTTTAGTCCCCAAATCTAAGCAAATAATAATAATTTAAAAAATCTGTTACACAGCAAATCACTGCTAGTTAAATAATATAAAAATATACCTCCTATAAATGTATTTGTATATTTAGAGCAGTATGCACATACAAAACCTGATAAAGATAACCATGTTAGTAATTGTATGAAATTCAGAGTCACTTAATGCATTTAGAACAAACAAAGCTTTAAACAAATATTAGGCCTGATATGGGCATATGCTCTAGATGACTATAATTTGAAAAACTGGTCTCTCTCTAAAAGGTTGCTGTTATGGTTTGCCCTTCGGTTTCATAACTCAAGGCCTTTTTATATGATCTGAATTTGAATTTGCAATATACTGTTCCCCTGTCAGTGGACAGATTCTACTCAAAGCATTTATGTCTACATTATACTTGACCTCCATAGGGCATGACGAAAGCAAATGCTTTTGACTGAAACTGAGTATCAGAATATATCATAGCACTTATAGCAGCCAGATGATCTCACATACTAATGATAAGGTTAGACAATCAACAAGTTGCTATGTTGCTTGCAAGTTGCTCTGCATGTCTAACTTGCTGGTGTGTAAGTATAATTACCAAAGTATTATATCCTCTAGTCTAGGGGTGTAATCCAATTGCAATTCAGAAAGAAGCAATCTACCAAAGATGTAATCCTCCAGCTATTCAGAAGAAAAAGATACAATTGAAAAGATAGAGTATGCTCATAACCCATTCATTTAGAGAAAGACCACACAAACACTTTCTCATACTTATGGCTTTGAGTGAGAAATATGCAAGAAATTAAAGAAAATACCGCATGATAAAATCTCAGTAAAGCTATCTTTGTAGATTGCTAAATATGCACCTCAGAAATTATTTTGAAAAATACTCTAATTGGGTTTATTACAAGAGGAACTGACAAATACACACAGTACTTGCTCTTAGACACTTTGACCAGACTTGATAGAGTCAAATATACCCAATGCTGTTCATCTTGGCCAAGACAAGAGTCTCCAACCTCTTAACAGTTTGTTGATGTTGTTGCTTTTAGTTATCTTTCAAGCAGACCAGAAGAAGATGAATCCTCTAACTCTTTATAATAGGGGAGATGGAGTGATCACTCCACCACATGCTTAATGCTCAGGCTCTGTCCACCCATCATACTCAACATCCACAATACCTGCTAATCAGAGGTAATTGTTGAGCATAAGAATGAACATATATTGAATTTACACACAAAGAAAGCTCACCACCAGTCATAGATCCAATGCTACTTTCCATAAATTTCATGCATGATTACTGTACATAAATACATATGTACTGTATAAACAGAACATTTTTCAAATGTTATTGGTGGTGAACTCAGTGACAGACAGCAATGAAAGCAGCAAAGAGTAGGGGAGAAGCCACTTTCTAATGGTATCCACCAGTGCCAGCTCCACTAGGTGGGCCAGACCAGGCAATCAACTCCACAGGAAGACTAGAACTACACTTTCTTGAGGTTGGCTATAGTAACAGAATCCTGCAAGTCTGATGGTGCTGTACCTTCCCTCTTTTTATACCCCAATGAATCAGGGAGTTGTCTGCCTGAGCTAATTTCAAATATTAGCTTGTTTCCCAAGGCTTAAAGAGTGTTTCAGCCCCCCTTTACCTAGGTAACTGTACTTGCATATTTCTGTCAAAGTCATCTTCTTTACTCTCTACAACCAGCGCCATGGAGGAGCAGAAATGACTTGACATGCTACCAATGAGTTCATCATTTGCTGTTTCCTCCCTCCCCCTTCTGGGGGAGAGGGCTGATAACTATAGCTGCTTGACTGAGGAGTGGAGAAAGCAAGGAGGCAGATCACATCCTTGTTCTGACTACGCCAGGCTCTTGATTATTCTGGCCCAACTTAGAGAAGACGAGGAGCCAGAAGAGTCTATGGAAAGAAAGAATTTCTACAGTGCAGTGGAATGAGTCTGCAGGAGCAGAAACAAAAGAAATAGAGAACCCTATGAAAGGAAATTAGGAAGAATAAATACAGATTATTGCCCATCTCTACTTGCAGGACTCCGCAAGCAAAACTTTTTCCCCACTCAGCATGGAGGTAGAGTTATCAAGACACAAGCGTATACAAAGAGTGATGGCAGGCAATGCAGATGTTTAGGGGCCGGAAGGCCCAGGCTGGCCCATAGGAAAGGAGGGAGCAAGGAAAGAAAGGCTGTTGCTGCAGCCACAACGCCTCCTCCATTGCTACCGCCAAGCCAGCCATCACTTCAGTCAATAAAAATGCCTTCCACTGCCAGCCTCCTCTTCCTGAAAACTCACATCTGGGCTTCAATAGGGCAGATGGCTATTAGATGGGAGGAAAGTCTTACAAATGTCTGTATCTCTTTGTTGTCCTCTGTTGGTCATCTGGATTTCGCAGCCAAGATAAGATAGCAGTACTTTTCTTCATCTTCTCAATCAGGAAAACAACTTAATGGTGACTGAGGATGTGACAGGAAACTCTCACTAGAGTCAGCCATGTTGCTGCTACAAATGCAGGGAATAAGTGACCATATGACCCTCCTCCTCCTTTCCTCCTACCTGCCCTCAACTGCTGTGGGGCATGGCTTGGATCTTGAACACTCTCACTCATCTGAAAGGTTTCTCTGGAGGACCAGAGAACTCTATTTACCCTACTGTTAACACTAGTGTTGGAATAAGTGGTAAGGTTTTGCTCCCTTGTATAGTTTAAATCTGGCAGCTGCCCCTAGAACTTGAACTGCAAAACCACCACCACCACCACCACCATCATCCATTAAAACAAAAAGGGTTTGGGGGAGTAAGACAAATTGCAGGTGTAAGAAATGTAATTTTAACAAATGTTCTCTAAGACCCAACCTGAGGTCTAAATCTAGATGGAGGTTCTTCTATTTAAGGCCCATACCACACAGAGAAATGAATATACAGTTCGGTTTGAAAAGGAGAATGTTACATTGAAAGACAATTATACAGTCAGGATTTGAGGAAATGGAGAAGTATGACACAGCCACAGGAAATCATGAGAACTGTAAAATGTATGTATGCATTTTTACATAGTTATTGATGTAAAATATATTGAGGTGCACTTCACTTCTAAGTCTTCAGCATTTGAATCATGAGATCGGGACACTTGTTTGTTTGTTTTTCCAAAGGGAGAAGGTGGGAGAAAATCAAGCAACCTGCAAGCTTGTCTAATCATTTTGGCAAAGTTTGCTCATTCCACTACTATTCTACCTTCTTATTCCATCAAGATGCACACAGACCCATCTTTAAAAAATTCCATCCAAAAATCAGATAACCTAAGACCACCCAGCGAAGTTCACACACAAAGTGATTTGAGCAAACTTCCCTTTTTCAAACATACTACCCATGCACTATAGCTACTAAAGTATTCTAAGTCTCTAGAGGTAGTAGATGACAGATTACTTTAGTCGTTTGCTCTGGGCAAGTAGAGATATTCAGAGAACTGGTGATGACAAATGTGCAAATCTGATCATGTTTCCAGCTATCACTGAACAGGGTAAACTGACATCTTTGCAGCAGTGACTTGCAAACCCCACCTTTGCAAGTTACACTATTCCACTGCCTTTCTGAACAACTGAACTTACTCTTAATATGAGAAAGAGCCCTAAACAACCAAACAAAATCTCAAATAAGCCCTCCCCCAAACCCCTCTTCATACATTAGTCAGGCACAAAAAACATGGTTTTCCATTTGTTCCTCCTCCAAATCCTTTCTAAGCAAGGAATGAACTCTTTCTGATCCCACAGTCCTCTGTGTCCCGCATCCAGGGCCTTCAGGATCTTTCCAGAATTACGATTTGTAATGGAACAGGGGGGAAAATCATTAAGTACTTGGGAGGTAATATTAGCCATGTTTAATAAAATGCATATGGAATGAAATATTGTTTGTCCTGACCCATTCATTTCTTAGTGAACAGCTCCTGGCATGCCACTGAAAGTCTACAATCTGGTGATATAGGCAATATAAAAATACTGTTAATCAATCCATCAATCAATCTTCAGCCTGGAAATAGGTGACATACCACTATTCTACCTCATTCTCTTTATTATTTAAAAGCAGACAGGAAAAGTATTACAAGTACCTTTAACTTCAAAATAGGTGGAGGTATGTGAAGGAAGAAAGAATAACACTCTGGTCAGATTTCTGAAAGCTAACCATAAGTCAACCAGTGACAAGACATACCCAGAGAAAACCACAACTTTGCTTCCTTAATGTTTTTTAAATATTTTTGTGGTTTTGCTGCCACTGAGCAAAACTGAAGCTTACTCTAGGCCTATCTGTGAGGCCTGCAATTTCTATACATGTGATCGGTAACCTCACAACTCTTTGAACTTCCTCCCATGTTACAGTTGTCACACAATTTTGTATGCTGTTAATGCAAGAGAGCAACTCTGTGTACTGCTGCAGTGGATAAGAGTATTAAGGGATTCAAAGCAGTTACTCTCCAAATAAGCATTTAGTCTAGATCTGTAGTATATCTCCTGATTTAAACAAATGAATAATTACAGAATGCTTAATGCTTTGGACTCAGCACACCTTTAATTTAATATTATTATAGATGTGTATCCTAACAGAAGAGCCAATTTGATGTAGTGGTTAAAGGAACCAGGAGACACTGAATTCTAGTCTTGCCTTAGGCACAATGCATATCCTAGCATATCTCTAAAACTGGGAACAAATAATAATTTTTCCTTACTGGTTTTGTTCCTAATCACTGTATATACTAATAATTTTCTATTAGCACAACTTGGGTTATGGTGCAAAAGAGAGTAATTTGTTGAAGTTCATGCACATTGCCAAGAAGGAACAACAATTATAATTTAGCAATGCACAGATCCAACACTCACATGTTCAACAAGATTAACCAACAGTTTCATGTATGAATGTACGTACGTGCACTTTTGAGCCAGTCTTGGCTCCTGGCAACTGCCTGAGCTAGTCCCTGCAGCTTTATTGGCAAGATTTTTAGAAGTGGTTTGCCATTACCTCCTTCCTAGGGCTGAGAGAAAGTGACTGGCCCAAGGTCACCCAGCTGGCTTCGTGCCCAAGGCGGGACTAAAACTCACAATCTCCTGGTTTCTAGCCTGATGCCTTAATCGCTACACCAAACTGGCTCTTAACAGTTTCTAGCCATATGCATAATCAGTTATTTAAAAGGCATATGATTAAGTTTACAAGTCTGGAAATTGACCATAATGAATCTCCCTAAAAGACATGATGTAAAGATATATACTGTGGCTTGTATTCTGCATTTTGGGGGGAGTGGTGTGGAAGGCAGGCCGGCAGGCAGGCCTTTTATAACTACTCTTCTGACATTGTTCAGTCTCAGCTTCTTCTCTCAAAAATAGTTCTTTGTGTGTCTTGCACACACTTTCTTTTAACCTCCTTCCCTCTTTCAAGAACTGCAGACAGCGTCATTGCTGTGGTGGATTCTCTCCCCTTTCCATCCAGTTGTCTTACATGTTAATACATTGCCATCTTTCAAAGAAAGTACTGTGAAATGGGAAGGCTGTCATACAGAGTGAATGGTACTGCAGGGAAATCAGAGACGTGTAGAGAAAACTAATTAAGTAATTTCTTCCCATTGTTCCTTTTCTCTGCAAGGTTTCCTCAGACTAAGGCTCCAATGTAGACTTTGACTGACTTAAGCCTGATATGCACTACCTTTTGTGCCTGGATAACTACATTGGTCAGTTTGCCAAAACAGCCCATAATAGGAGAGGAAAGGAATGGAATTTCTTCCTCATCCATGCAATATTCAGAGCAAGTCCACCCTATTCTCAGATTCTCATTAGCACAGAATTAGCAAAAGGGCAGCAAAGTTTACAACGAAGTAAGGTAAACAGAAGAGATTCTAGCAATTCCTTCACACTATTCATGAAAGAAGGGAAAAGGAAAGGTTGGACATCCTCTAAACTGCATCTGCCCTCTCCCAATTCCTCCACTGCTGTCCCTTCTGATCCCTCTTACTCTTTTCCACTATCTTTCCTTTTTGCATATGCTTACAACCCTTTCCCCCTTCCCCTTTCTTTATTCCACTCAGGGATATCACTGAAGCATAAAGGCACTGAATTATGGCTAGAATAGTCTTTTCCAAACATGTAACCCTCAGATATACTGGACTTCTGACTCCCATAGCCCTCATCCAACATGGTCAATACCAAAGAGAGTTGAAGTTTAACACATCTGTGAAGATAGCAATGATACTGGGTTCTCATTTTTTTTCCTTGCAAATAACAGTTCTGTCTTAGTGGGATTTAATTTGAGCTTGTTTGTCCAATCTACATCATCACAGGCTTTAGAACTTCCACAGCACCTCCAACTTTGCCCGGTGTAGCTATGTAACTAGGTTTCATCTGCAGATTGATATTTCACTGAACTGAGGGATGACCTCTTCCAGCAATTTCATAGTGCAAGAACTAAATAATGTAGAGACTATAATATTTAACAAAGCTTTGGTTTTTTATCGTATCTATTTATATCTAGGTATTTAATATAAAAGATATATACAAATACACAATGATCTAAAGTAGCTAAGTGCATGGGAACAGTGTGCTGTAGAGACTCACTTACTGCAGACTAGTTCCACACATGCTATTTTAATTGTAGAGATAAAGCAAACAGTGCTTTTCACTCAAGAGAGTCATAATATTCATTTACTTGAATAAAAACTCTAATTTATCAAAGATCTCTGCCAATATTTGTTTCAAGATCTTGTTTTAAGCTTGAATGGTATCACTTAGCACTCCTACTTTTCACATCATCCTAGACTCTCCCACCCTTGTTATTTCAATGATAGGTTATTTTAATCTTTTCATTCACAACCATCAAGCTTCCAGATCACATTCTCTGTTCTTGCCAAACCATTCCCTCAAGTGCTTTTCTCCACACTTACTAAATCCAGTTGCAATTTCCATGTTTTTTGAACCATAACACAGTCAAAACAAGCATACTTCACTGCTGCATTCTCTGGTGTTTTGCTGGTCTACCGAAGTAGTTCCTCAAAGGATTAATGCATTCAGTGGGGACAATAACTAGGAGCTGGAATTCTACTATGCATGCTAAATCTCTTTCCTGTTGTCAGCTGGAAAACAAGAAAGCTAAAAAAAAAAAATGAAGGGTGACATCCAACGTAGCCTGAGTAGACAAGAGACCTCCTTTTCTCTCCCTATAGTCTCTCTCCTCTGGATCAGAGCTCAAAGTGGTAGGAGGAATCCATTTTCCTCATAAATGCTACACAGTCAACAGATAGGCACAAATAAATCTCACCTGAAACCCCAAAGTGGTAGTCAAAAGAAAGATTTGTTTACAAGTAGCAAACCCAATGCATTTTAATGTATTCAGTGCATTTGAATAAAACGAGGAGCATGTCCCTTTCAACGTTAAAACAAGTTAAGACCACATAAGATATTTTCTCTCACTGCTGATGAAAGCTATAGCTGCAATACATATTTCAGTTTAATAAACTATGAACGAGATTTTTGCCAGCACATTTAAGCTCCTTTTCCTTTTGCCTGAACAAAATGCAAAGTCTCTAGTCAGCCATTATTTCCTGTTTCTTCTAAGCCAGAAAAGTAGGATTTCCTGCTTTGGAAGAAACTGATCAGAGAGGGAGTTCCATGCAGAGGAACAAGACTCATCTATATAAACAGAGATATAATTGTCTGAATTAGGCTGCAGTCTTTGCCTGAGTCTAAAAATCCTTTTTGTTTTGTTTTGTTTTACTTGCTTTTAAATTTTGAATAGAGCATGATTTAAGTGAAATACTAGATTTTACATACTTTTAGCTAGGGTTCCCTGGGCTTAGGGAAATTAATACTAAAGTAGAGATTTTTTTTTTTTTTTTTGCAGACAGAAATACTAGATTGTATCTGATTGGTTTCCCCATCCAGTGCAGATTATGTTAAAACATGAAACACTGGATACATTTAATCTGATAAATGCATTGCTCAGCAACTTCTTAAAACAGGAGTGCACAACTTTCGAAGGGCTAGAGTTTGCATTCCAAAAGCAGACAGGGACAAGAAAAAAACACATTCAATGTAATTTAAATGAAATCAATTTAAAGTAAATTAAATATGCCTATTATTATTGCCCAGGTATTCAGTAATTTTCCCCCTTATCACATTAAACATTCCAAACTAATTCCATCTTTTAAAATGCCTCAGGAAGCTGCCCCCAGGCTTTCAGGGGGCACCTGCAGTTTGGGCATCTCTGCCCTAAAATGAGCAACCTGCTGGTGCTGCCCTCTGTGCTTTTAGAGAAAAACTACCCCTAGCTTAACACATTCTCCAATACCAGCCTCAAATCCCCCCGTCTGCTCCCCAGTGTATGGGGAGGAATGGTCTTCCCAAGTAATCTACTGAATTCCAAAAGCCACAATATTAACCAACCTGATGATTAGAAGCACAACGCATCAACAGTGTTAAATTTCAATCTGACAAGGCAGTGAACTCCTGACCAAAAGAAGTACCGTTTATAGCTATGAGAGACTCAGCAAGAGCACCACTTATTCAATATTTATATTCTGCATCAGGACACATAAGTAATCACTACTGTGCTAGGATAAGAAAAACTGCACATGCTGGACTTCTAACCACCACACTGTGAAGGAAAGAGCACCAAGGTGTTGCTGAAGGTAAATGTCATCAACCTGAGCAACTCACTCTCCAAGCAAGGCCGCTATTCTTCTATAGCCCATTTTATCCGTGTAGCCACACAAAAAAGCAGGCCCAGTAGCCTTGGCTGATGAATCTTTCCTTCCTTCAATAGATAGCAATTGTGGCTTACAATACATTCTCCAACTTCATTTCTATCTTCAGTACAGGGCCTCAGCCTAGAGCTGGTAAATTGCTCAAATATTTACTACTGTTACTATTACTATTCTCTCCCCCTTCTCTCTCTATATATACTGTATATCCCTTGCTCTCCTCCCTTCTTTTTATTCCACATTCCCTCTACAATACTAGATTTCCCAAGAGTGCTACTGACACTGCCTCCAAGTAGCAAAATGCTTTATTAAACTTTGGTAGAGCATATATGCTGGTCTTGTTGTACTCAGCTTGGTAGTTTTAGAGCACAAACATGGAAAGAGCAAAGGAAATCCAGTCCTCTCTCTTTGCTTTCAGAAGTACTTTTCTCAGCCTCCTGCATCTCTGGCTTAGAATGGAACTGAAGCAGAGTTGATGAAGTAAGTGTTAATGCCTCACTTTCTGGACTGACAATGCAAAGGGCCTCTAGTGGGCTTAGAGGGCCATTCCTCATTTTAGAGTCAGCCTCCTGCCCATTTCTATGGTTGTTCCAGTTTGATATCTTCACTCAAATTAAAACAGAGATCAGTTGAAAGTGTGCATGAATCAACACAGTAGTGTGGACACATCCATTACATATGGTCCATCAGAACACTCGCTATAATTTCTGTGCAAAACAAAATTGCCTAGAAAGCTGAATGCCCTTGACATTAAAGCCTTTCTGAGAACCTGTAGATTAGACACTGACACTGTAAACTCTTCAGGTACAAAGACTGATTCACACATCACACATGTTTTGTTGAATAAGCCATAAGCTAAAAGAAAAAAAGAAACCATGTTATGGCTTAAAGCAAGTATGAACCCAGATTCATCCTTATACTTGGTAACATTCTTTACATTGTTAGTTTTCTTTTTTAAGAAGTGGTACAATCAAATTATATATGTGCTATAGAGTCCTTTTTTAAACTGTGCATATGTATAATAATAGTATTACAGATGCAGCCTACTGTAAGAGGATGCGTTTCAGTTTTCAGTTTCTGTCTGCCAGTTGAAGGCCAATGTTTGGTCTATCAACCAGCAACTCCAATGACCAGGTCTCAAAATAGGTACTAGACTTTGCTAATTATACACACATTGAGCACTGTATATAGGATGCCTTAACTGAGCTTGAAAACTGTTGAGCAAAAGAAGCAATGAGCAGTTCTTGCACCCCCATATTCCAAACACAAACACCCAATTGGCCTTACAGTCTACTGCAGCACCCATAGCCAGTTTGGAGGCAAAAGCTGGTGGTTTAACGATTCATACTATCAAACCCCACCTAGCTGTCAAGGCCAAGGAAGCAAGAACAACACAGATTTTGTAGGGCATCTTTAATGCTAGGCTGGAGTAAATATAGAATCTTAAAAACCATAATTGGAACTTCCCAGCCTCAGTTATACTGTAGTGAGTTAATTAAGTTGGAGACTCTTTGAAGTGCTTTTTCCCACCTCTCTCAGCAGCTGAGTTGCTTTTTCTGAGATAGACATTCATCTGGCTTGCCTCCAGCTTTCCCGCAGTCTATTATGCTTCCTCACATCCTGCTTGCCACAACTATTTTTGAGGGACACATCCTCATGACTTCACCTCCATCTCAACCCCATCCACTGTTAAAGCAGCCTAGAGTTATCCTTAGTTGTTCCAGCTGAAACTCCTCTATTCTTCCACCCCAAAATTTCCGATGTGGACAATCCAGAGCATCTGAGGGATGATGCATCTGGGATAGTGACCAACTCAGCTCCAAGTTACCCAGCAAATTTGCCACAGGAATGCCACTTCCCCATATGGTCTCTAAGCACTGTGACTCCATATCCACATGGCTTATTCTTGGTTTACACCAGAATATCAAATTCCCAGGAGGATATCAATAAGGCAATCATCCAGGAAGTTGTGTGTATTGGTGAGATAATCAAGTAGACACATGCACATATATATACAAATATGGGTTAGGGGTTTGGAGGGGGCTTGACATAAGTATACTGGTCTGGCAGGGCTACCAATTTGCCAGAAGATCAATCGTTCTCTGAAATAACCTCACAGATACAGATATCTAGAGGTTATCTGTGGGTTGGAATCAGGATTTTTTGATTCCCTAAATTTTCTCATCCCAATCTGCAGTAATCCAGATGGTTTCTAGATGGCAGTGTCAATGAAATCATTTCAAATGATCTTTCGTAGGGCAAAGGAGGGCAGGGAAAGTACTAATCGCTGGCCTGCAACTACACCAAGTTAAACTGGATGAGGGCAACAAGACTGTCTGGCCTCATTGTTGAGGCATGTAAAAGGGAGGCTGCAGGGACAGCAAATTCAGATTGATCTTTTTTCCCATCTCAAGAATAGGAGGCAAGTACATTAACATGGCTGTAAGGAAGAGCCCTAAGTCTTCACAGTTGCTGTAGGGATATCCACTCAGGCTTGTCCCTGGCATTATATAAAAAGCACCAAAGATAAATGTTGTGAATTTCTCCCTTTTGTTCTCTGTCTGAGAGACACACATATTTAACAAAACAAACTATCCTATTGAATTAAGTTGTAAGTAATATCTAATTCATCCATTAACAAAACTTTTACAGGTTGTGAGAGGCAGCGAAAGCTACACTGCAGGCCATAAGCTACTATTGTAGTTGGTCATTCTGCTTCAATTTCACTCCATTGAAGCCGGAGGGTTCCAGCCCACATGCTTGGCAATGTGAAGGGGCGGGGGAGAGAGAAGAGTAAAATATCTGTTCAAAATCTATTATGTAAATTGCTTTAAATTGAACTATATGGAGAACACATTTTCCTTTTCATGGCTAAGGGAGCACGATATATGAAATCTACCAAACAAAAGCATCAGGCTTTTCCTAACATTATTTTTCTAGTCATGAATTTTACATTCCATTCCAACGCTGTACTGCATTATACAACATATGCTTGGAATGGAGCTCGCTTACTGTTGTGTCCATTGCACAGGCCCATCATCAGTGTTACTCCAGCCACACGAAGTGTTCTTTTGGTATCACTGACTGAGATGCCAGCAAAAATATGTAGGTCTGTGCTTTAGCATACTGACCACCAGTCCTGGGTTTACCCACTTCAGTTAAGAATAATATTAGAGGTTCGCCATCATAAGCCGAGGTATGTTTTCAATTAGAAACAGTCCAACTGATTCCAGTTCTGCTTAGCAATGTAACGAAAGTTGGCAAGAAATGGCGCAAGCTATAGATCGTATGTTTGTGAGAGCCAGTAGCCAAACTATCCCAGAATGCTGTATAGCCAAATGATGTCTGCAACAAGCTGTGCATTTAGGCTCCATAAAATTGTACTTAGCTTCTCTGGCCTTCTAACAGGCCTACACAAATTCATCCATGGCATTTATTTGATCTGGAAAAGCAACACTTGAGTCGTTCAGAAAACGCAAACACAAATCAGCCTGATTATTTGGCGGGAGTTTGATGGTACTTTAGCTAAAATTTCAGGAAAACTTGTATCCTTATAAGCAGCCCATGCTAAACAAGAACTACATTTGGCAAAAGTATATTGAAATTGCAATGCCCTCTAAGCATATTCTTCTTTTTCTACTTGTAGTATTCGCTGTAGAACATGCCTCTGTGGAAGGATACCCATGACTTAGCTGGCAAATAACAATTGCTGTTGGTAAATTAAAGCTACCCCAATGTTGTCCCCCCCCCTCCATTCAAACTGGCATGTTATGAGGAGATAATAATATACTTTCATGTTTACATATCTTTTATACATACATCACTGTAGCATTGTAGCAGCAATATTAAAAGATTTGGGTATGTCAGCCACAGGTTATATTTCTGGTATGAGAAGCAAAGCAATCATGGGCGCTCAACAGATAATGCAATTCCAACATTTGTATGCATTTAAAAGGCAGCCAAAAATCCATGCTAGGAAAACAGTATCACAGAACCTATGATCAAACAGCATGTATGCATGCAGTACAGCCCAGCCCCAATTATGCAAACTAGATACCTTCTTCACTATGCATCCCTGTGGGACAATGTAACCTTATATAAACATTCTTCCCAATTAAAAGAAAATGTAATTATTCAAATGATTCTTCTCTCTAGAAGCAGGAAAATGAGGCTCATGCTAAAAAGAGAGACAGAGAGGCAGCAGTGAAATTAAAAGGCTCCTTCCCTATGAAAAAAAAAAAAGAATTTATATTTTAGAATGTTTATGCAGTAACTATTTTAACTCTCATAAGAGATATTACTCCATAGGATTGCTTCCTACACTGTTTGGATACTGAAGGCATACCTAAAGATTATTGATTAGATTTAAAGGTATATTCTACAACTTTGATTGGAAGAAACTGGATGATTTGGTCTCCAATAATATTTTCTTTCATTCATTATAGATGTTGGTTTCTACAAGAAGTTTCCTTACGCCATCTTCCCATTGCTCCAGTCATTAATATTTCCATATGAAAAAAATTCAAATCCATAGGAAGCCTGCATGAGCCCAAAGTCAAATAAGTGCTAGTTTGAGCCCTACGTGAACCATTTGACTGAACCAGTTTTAAGGAAGCTAGATCATCTTAAACAAAGAAAGATCGAAGTCTGGCTGTCATTTTTTTTCATCAGCTCACGCTTTATATTTTGAAATTGGATAGAAAAGCTTTGTCAGACTCCCCCTTTTCTTAACACCATGAGGCATCAGTGTTTACCTTTTCATTTCTAATTTATTTTATTTTTGCTTTCCAGTCCTTCTAGTAAGGCTCCCTCACTGCTTGTATCTTGAATAAATCTTTCCTATTGCTTAAAAAATGGAGAGAAAACTAACAATGTAATTTTAGCTGGTTTTCCAGCTTCTCCTCAGATAGAAAACAATACAACTCCAGCCACAAATCAATATAGCACATGTATATTTTGTAATTCTACTCACATGTATAGCCCCATTTATAGTCCAAAACATCTGGATAAATAGCAGGTCAAATAAACAGAACTTTTACACAGTGATATTTTATTAATATCCACCAATCACTGAGATGTATTATGAGAATAGATAGAGGAACGGAAACTTTCCTATACAGAAGCGACTTGAAAGCAAGAACTCACCAACCCATACAAGAGGGTGCCTGTTCTCTACAGCAGCGTTTCTCAAGCTCAGCAACTTTAAGATGTGTGGAGTTCAACTCCCCAAATTCCATAGCAAGCATGCTGGCCGTGGAATTCTGGGAGTTGAAGTCCACGCATCTTAAAGTCGCTGAGCTTGAGAAACACTGCTGTACACCCTTGACTTACAACCGGCAGTGAAGCAAATGGAGAAGCCTTTACACACCAGTCATCCCTTCATATTTACAACTTTCTCCCTTTCTAGAGCTATTTGTATGCCTTTCAAAATGTGCACATATGTGAGAAATTCCCTATCATCAACAGAAAGAACTCATTACCCTGGACTGTACTTGGCATTCCTGGGACGGAGAGCAGGATCTCATTTCTATTTGGGGAGATACCACTGCTGCCACACATGAATCTGCCTCCTCTGGACACCTGCTCCCTCAGTCGATCATTGCCATCCATGTGCACACCACACTGATGAGTGAGCAAACAGTAAAAGTGGCTCGGAGCAGATACCAGTTGCTAGTCTAAAGCAGCTGTCACAACTTACTCACAGAAAAGGAAGTGGTCCCAGACACCCCTATTGGTTTTGTAGGGGAAGCAGAGGAGAAAGGAAGCAAGCATCCTCATAGGTGGAATAGCAGGTATGCCAAACCCCAGCAGCTGAAAATACAGCAGTGGGCTACTACAGGTGGGTCAGGGATTGGCAATGAGCCCTTACAGAGGACCTGGGTTCATCCAACCTTGCTAACCCCCGATCTGCCTCTCTTAGATATCCAGCAAAATATACCAGCTCTCCTCAGTAACAAGCCCCAGAGATGAACAATAGTTCTAAGTTGATTCTAAACTAAACAAAGGGATTCCCATCTAAGTCTTTCATGCAATAATTTACCAAAGCCCAAGCAGTAAGCAGACTCAAGGCTGGGTTGTCATACAAACCATATATTAACACTGTCAGCAATAAATCTCCTCTCCCCACCTCAACCTCCACGTTCTATGCTATTTTCTTAAAGAGCTCGGTATAAAGCCCCAACCTAATTAAAAACAGCTTCCTCTGCAACAGCAGCCTTGATTTCGCTTATTTACACATTAACTGCAGCCTCCGCTTGGCCAATCCAGCCTATTCCCTGTACTACGCGGGGCCTTTTATCTGCCCTGGACAGCATTTTCTCCAGCAGATGAAGTAGATGCCGATTGATTTGCTGTCGAGCATGGTAAATTAATAGCAACAAATTGCTGAGGGCCCCATCTCACTGCACCACCATGCTTCGGCAGTTTTGCTTTATTTGCTCCATGATGGGCAGCAGTCAGGCCTCTTCAAGTCTATTTCATCTTAACAACCTGCAATACTTTTCAATGGTGAAAATAGAGCTGTTCCTTGTAAGTCAGAAATCAATATCCTATTGCCCTTAGAAAATGCTAAACAAGCGGTATTGGCAATCCACTTGGTACCAGAGGGTATCAGATATAATGCAAATCCATACCACTTCCCTCTTTGTAGTTATTACAGTTTGCTAAAAGGTTCCTAATGCCATTTATCATCATTTACCATCAACTACTGCAGCTACGATTATGATATCCTATCAGCCGGCCAGAGCCCGTTCGACTTAATTAATATTTTAGTAGCACTCAAAAGGTTGTTGCCTAAGAGTTGGAATAAAATTTACATGGATTGGAGCAAAACGGAGAAAGGAGCAAAGAATGGATTGAAATTTTTAAAAATGACTTTTTAAATTATGTCCAGCTTCAAGTTCTGATTTCTTTAAAAAAAAAGAGAAAGTGATCTGTTTGAGAATTCCTTCAATTATAACTAACTTAACTGACTTCCCACTAGTTTTATTTGCAAGTGTCTTATCTGTAGCCAAGTGCTGATTCTTATTATAGGGGAAAAACCAACAAACTCTGATTTAGAGAATTTTATGCAATATGACAATCTACTTAGCATAACAAAAATAATGTTCAAATTTATGCAACAAAACCCTGATTTTTTTTAAGGTATAGTAATATATATACATATATATGTTATAGATATTATAATATACATATATATTATAATATATACATGCCCATCATGCTATTCCCTTTTGGGGTAAGCGCCATTATGCAAAACTCAGAAAATGAGAAAGAAATGATAAGCCAAAGGAATTCAGAACATGTGATAAAAAAAGAAAAGGAAATAGAGCAAAATCCACAAAATATTCCACACCATTTGCTTCTCCATACCTTTCTATCCTGACAAACTATCTTGGCCGCTACCACATTCACACATTGCTTCTTACATTCAAAAGCCATAAAATATGGGGGGGAGGGGGAGATCCAAAGAATTTTCAGGATACTCTGATACATGGATTCAACAGAAATAAATATATTCACAGCTTAACAGTATCCAGTCAGAAGGAAGAATTGTGGTACTCTCTCTGCCCGATGCCTGGGCAAAAACATGCTATCTTCCCCACCATCTGGGATCCTCAAATGCCTCTATGGCACCTTACTGATATCAGCAGACATTGCCAAAAGCACAGATTAAACACTTAGGGTTTTATACCCCACACCAGGATTGTTAGTTTGTTATTTTTTTTAAAAAAAAGACCAAAATAATTCAGAGAACTAATTTTATCAGTCTAATGCTATTTACCCAGTTACCAAAATCTAAATTAATTATGTTCTCAAACATAATTGTTAAAAATTGGCAACATTATGCAGGCTTAATTAAGATTAAATCCAATTTACTAAATGTACTTTAATTGGTACTAATTACATTAGCTTTCCTTTCAGAATGACAAATTCCCCATAGGTTTCACTTTAATAGTCTTCTATCAAAACCAACACGGGATGACTGATGATCAGCATAGTGAAAGAGGTGGGGACAGAAAGCAACCACACCACATCCTTTTCACCCCTCCCTGAAGTCCATGTGGATATAGCCAGAGAGAGAGAGAGTGCGAGAAAAAGAGTGCTCTATGCATTTATCCTTTGATCAATCTGCTAAAACACAGAGGTTTGACACCACCACAGCAATCATTTTCTGTTCCAATGAAAAATTTCTCTAAAAATAAATACTCTGTGGCCGGGAGCAGCCAAGAAGAACAGATGCTTCAACAGAAAAATACACAAAGGTTTCAAATATCAGGGCCACCAATTACTAGGGTACTTCCAGGGACTCCAGGGAGCCCCACTTTTGAACCCTCTGAGACGCAAATCTAATAAGCAAATAAGCCTAACCTTATCTTGAGAACTAGACCCAATTATGCCGCAGGGCAACTCAGCCGCATTATTGCCTGCTTTCCATTACAAGGGCATCCAGCGACTACATCTGGAAAAGAAGCTAAAAGAAACCAAGGCTATCTGCCTAGGAAAACAAATAAAGATGGATAGGTCTCTATGCTTTGGTGTGGCATGGGGAGATGGAGGAGGGGCCCGGAGAAAGAAAATATAATAAGTTGGTGGTTTGCCGAGCTGCAAGTATTCCATAATGTGATAAACTGCCCTCAGGATTTTTTATGTGATTGAATCGAAAAACAAAACCCACAAATAATCCCCAAAGCAGATCGCTCAGTCTGAACCGGGTTGTATGAGGTGGAGGAGGGGGATCAGAAGAGGAAGAACAAGATGGAAGGATTTAAGGTGGAGGTTTGAAGGCTTTGTCCGCTTAAAAGCAGGTCCGTGCATCTATGAAGGGGTGGCCTTTGATATTTCTGTAACATCAGATGGGAAAGGGTCGGAAAAGAAGGTGAAAGTCTGAGCTAGGAGGGAAGAACGTACTTGAACCCTCCTTACCAATCTTTCTTGTTATACAGCAGGGAGAGATGCAATTTTTTTTTTAAAAAAACTATCATTCTATGAAGCATTTCATTCATCAATAGCATGTGATAGAAAAGTATTAAGATGTGTTTTGTGAAGTTGCAGCATTTAGACTACTAATCTTATAGAAAGGGCAGTAATGGGGGGAAATGATATCCTCATTTAATCCAATCCTTCAAAACCACTATATTTATAAAATAGAGAGGTTAGTACTACATGTTGTTTGCAAAGTGAATTTTTGGAAATAAAAATTAAAGAACACTTTCTCCTCCCCATCCCAAGTATCCTCAGCGATTTCATATCCAAGCTTTTTCCTATTTCTAATAGATACTTTAAAGAGAGGGAAAGTCTCAGTACACATATTTAACTGTTGTAAATATGATGTGGAACAACTGGCTGATGGCTGATTTGGAAACTATGTACCAAGATGATTCATATGGATTTTGGTAACCTTATTTATACAGGTTATAGTAATATATTCTACTGCATTCAAAAAGATAAAAAGCTGAGTTTTGAATTAATTTCAGCAAAAAGTTTTCCTTTGCTAAAGAGTTTTCCTAAAAGGTCATACACCTGACTGTCACTTACTGCACTCTTTTGTTGACTTAAGCATTAATTTCCAAAGCTGTGAATACTTCCAGCACCAAACTAAGGACAATTTAATATTTATAGTACACAGTACATTATATCACAAGACAGTGATTTAAACTAAAACACATTACGATATACACTGCTATTTTGCCTAGTGTAACAAGTTTCTAATTACAATAAGCTCCTAAATAGTGGTATTATAGGAACAAACTATGAACTCAGAAGTAGAATTTCAAGTTAAACGTTCTCAAGTATAGAATTCAGCACTGATCAAATAAATATGCTGTTATCAGATGCTTCCCTTGCCACACTTCTGTGTTTTGCAAGGATTTTAAAAAATAACTTTATTTAGGAATGCTTTCAAAATAAAATCATGATAATAAAGAAACTGAATAATTTCTCAAAGCAAAACTAATCAAAATATTTGGTTCTCCATCAGGAAATCTATCAGTTAGTTATCACTGAGGTTATGCTCATTAATAAGTTAACAACTTATTAAGCTTAGCCAAACTGCTAGACTACAACACAGGGCTAAACTTCAGTGTGGACTCATTTGCTATGAAAAATATCTGATTCTAAAAGAGATGAATGCATGCATGCATGAGTAAGTGAATTAATAAATGGAAGAAAGAAGCAACAATTCATTTTTTGCAACTTTTTTAATCTATATATCCTGATAAGCTTACCTACTTACATATGATTTCACTTAAATTAAGGCAACCACTCATTCCTGATAGATTTACTTTAGGGCAGGGGTTGGTATATGTATCAAAAGGCAGCAATTTACAGTGACCAACTTCAACCTACAATCCTGATTTTGCAAACAAAAAATACTTGAAAGAAGACATTATTTAGACAGCTGTTAGCAGAACACAACAGTTTCTCTTAGGCATGGCTAGAAGGGTTTGTCTCATAAAATAATTAAGACTGGCTCCCTCAGTCTGCTGAAACAATCACGTTTTGCTGAAGTGAATAAAAAACAAAAAATAAACAGTATTTAACTGCAAGGCAAGAGACAAAATATAGTTTGCCTACCTGTTTATGCATCTCTATATTCAACCCGTACGACATTTCATAATACTAAGGAAAAAAAGAAAAATATTTTTTTTAGAATTGGCAAGAACACAAATGTGACCAGTGTGTAGATTTTCGAATATATATGCTGTATAACAGTTAAATGTTCAGTCTTTCCAAATATAACCTATATCTAATTGTTGTCCGTCTGTTTTAATCCTACACTGATTAAATCAAGTTCAAAAAGGGGAAAGGGATCCATTCACATAAATATTGGCAAGGGGGCAAATCCAGTTATTAAATATTAGACAAGCACATATATACATTTTGAATATAAAAGATGATAAAATGCTGGAAATGATAAAAAGCAGGCATTGACAATACAGAAATGTATCCTATATTTTATATTTAAAAATAGAATGACTGCAACTATATATAGGTTCTAAAACCAACAAACAGGCAAAGCTACTTAAATGCATAATTATATTTTCCTGTACCAAATGGTTGCTCAATTTTGCCAGGTAGCACCATATGCACCAACCACATTAGATATGTGAAGGCCAGAATATAAGCTTTGATGGATAGCTTTGCTTTGGCTAGAAGGCAGCATATCTCTCAAGGTTACTGTCCTCCTTAAAACTGAGTCACTCCATCACATAAGGAAAGCAATTACTTTCCCATCTAACTATAGAGGAACAGAGAGAAAACAGCTTTGGGTGTTATCACAACCCATCAGAAAAATCAGGTATGTAGACACCATCATATGCCAATTGCTGATAACGGGAATTTGGAAAAATAGGCAAATACGTATCTAAATATTTTTCCACCCTCTGGTTGCTGACATCCCCAATTAAACATGAAGCGTGTTCATAAGCAACAGGTTTAAGAATGAAAACTTGATTAAAATGTGAGCAACCAGTTCTCTCACATCTATTATTGTACATTTCTTTCTTTGACACACATATACATGAAACACAGATCTATTCCACAACTCAAGGGAAGGGAATAGCATAAACCTGTCAGCTTTCCTCTTGAAGCAGTATGAAATTACTCTGATCAGCTAAATAAAGGGTGCAATGATTCTATATACTTTAAATACAGAGTACAATCAAGGACTCTCAGCCATGCAGGACACATTGAGGACATCTGTCTCTTTCAAGAGAAACTTGACCATAAAAAGGTCCAGGAGGACTCTGCGCAATCATTAGAGGAAAACTTCACACCTGAGCTATCAGCATTAAGCAGGCAAAAAAGTCTTCAAACCCAGCCTTTTATCCTGGCACCTTCATCTTAACAGCATCACTATCGCACACTAGCTAGCTGCCTGCAGCAACCTGAACATTTCGATCTGTTCAAAGACCAAACGAATAAAGCAGACACTCTGAATTGGTTACGCTGCCGCCGCCTGCTTACCATGACATAATGTCGCTGCATCTCCGTCTTTTCACTGGCCAGTTTTTCACATTCTAGCTTTAAACTGTTGGGGAGAGGAGGGGGAGGAAGGGAGACAAAAGACAACCATCTCTGAATATGTAGCAACATCACTTTTTAAAATACCTTGATATGTATACATTCCGTGCAGACCAGCCATGTAATATTGATAGATTTAAAAAAAAAACTTTGAACAACCCTCTAATGTCCTTTGTTGACAACTAACACTTGTCTTTCCTCAGACAAGATGTAGGAAAACTTTTTAAAGCATAAGGACGAGGTATTTGGGGGGAGGGAGGAGAGAGAGCAAAACAAATAATCTTCCTGGAAAAAAAGAGAGAGGGAAAAAAAAAAACCCTGAACACCAAAACTGAGAAGGCTGATTATGTCCAAAGTGTACCATTGTCTGCTACTGTAAAAATCTCTTTCAAAAAGACCTCTAAGCTGGTTTTGCATGTGATCTTGCCTGCCCTCAAACAGACAATGTAACTCAGAGTAACCACTCAGAGACAAAAAGAGTTGAAAGGTTTTCAGTTTTCAAAGAAAGCAGCACAACAGCATCCACAAGCGACATCTTGTGAGCAATAAGCCCTTTTTTGCACTCTCCCCACTTAAATAAATAAATAAGCAAGAAAGCAAACCACACAACCACCTGGGGGGACGTTGCTTGTCAAAAAGGGAATAAAGTATTCTCCCCCAAGGATAAGGAGGGAACCCTCCAGCTCCAGGTCTAATTAATCAGCACTTGATATTGCACGCAGTCACACCACCAATGAAGAAAATGAGCAATAACAAATGCGACACCCAAACAATATTTAACCCAAAATGCACACAGGAGAAAAGGGGAGGAAATGCAAAAGCGCTTCCCTTTGCAACCCCAACCTGAGGAGCAGGTGGTGGGGAAACCTTCGCCTCCTACTTTCCAAAGCTCCCACTTCTTTAACAGCTTCTCTAATCGGGCTTTGCTGAACTCAGAAGATCTCTTTTATTTGTATGTCGGTAACAGATCTGCCAAGACCAAGCTTTGAAAAAGATTTCTTCTGTTTGAGCTAGAATTCAGGGAGAAATCTAAGTGCTTCGGATAAAATGTTTTCAAATATATTCAGGGCCACGTTTAAAAGCACACTTGTAATATTTGGGGACCTTGTTCTGGCAAGAGGTCAGGGTTTAAGCCAGTCTTTGACAGCAAGATGAAACAGTTTGATAAAAGCTAAGACCTCAGAAAGTAGGGGTGGCTCTTTTCTTCCTGTGGGGGCTGTACCTTCTGAAGAGTGCAATTTAAAAAGAGAGAGAAAAAGATGCACCCCGAGCAAGATAAAAAGAACCGCCTTTTATCAAGGCTACAACCTGGGAGTGTTTAGACTGAGGAAGGTATCTTCTTCATGATGATAGAAACACAATTTTTGTAAAGAAGGTGGGCACCTCAGTACATGCCCACGAATTTTAGGGGAAGCAGGGGGCAAGACTGCCCAACCAGAAGCAAACCGCAGGGTCAGAGAAAGTAAACACAATTACCTGTGGTACTGAGCCTGTAAAAACTGAAACTCCTCCTTAATCCGATCACAGGATTCAGAAATGGTGAATTTGAAGGGTTGAGCAGGCTGATGCGGTGCCTAGAAGCGGTCATCAGAACAAAATATTTTAATTACTCCTCTGCTAAGCCGGCCTGCTGGTGCACATAATACACATAAACACACCCAGTGAAGTCACCTCCTCACCACTGATGGAAAGAGCGATTAAAACTCACTTTGTGAAGGTGTGTGCACGCACATACACACATAAGGTGTTTTTTCTTTCCTCACCATGAGAGCTCCCCTTGCCCTACACAAGCACAAAGTCTAGTCTGGTCCACACCTCGGTAAGCCTCTCTAATTGAGGGAGCGTCTTGCCTTTGATTGCTCATCTTTCCATGCCAACAAAAGCACCCGCAGTCTCAGAGCTTAGCAGGGTGAAAGTAGAGTACAGTTACCCCTAGGGTGCTATTAATCAGGATAAAAGAGGAGGAGGAGGAGGAGGAGGAGGGAAGTGAGGGGGAGGGCAAAGAGGGTGGGGAGGGGGAATCACAAGGCAAAAATGGACAGCACACACGGAAACAGAAACCGAATTCAGATTAAGCAACCTCCGCGCTCACACTCTAAATCGCCTTTGAATCTTTCAAAGGCTAGCAAGACGGAAGTAGTGTAAACATATTCCCTGACATCGCGAAGCCTGGAAAGCCAAAAGACAACAATAAGAAAATGGCTACAACTCAATTGTTTCACCCAACTCTCCCTCCCGTCGCTTTTCCCCCTCCCTTTCCCCTCATTTGCGGTCTCCAAGCAGGAGGCAAACGGGGGGGGGGGGAGAGATTTGTTCTTTATTCTTGTTGATCGTCCCTAATCTGTTTTCTCTCTCCCGTCCCCCGCCGCCGCCAGCGCACGGTTCCGCCCCTCCCATTCCGTAAACAAGACTTTCCCGGGGGGGGGGGAGTGCACGGGGGGGGGCTCCCACAGGCGCCACGAAAGTCGCAGCCCCCAACCCTTCGCCCTGCCTCGCCGCTACTCACCGGGTGTCTGGTTTGAGGGTACATCTTGCTCAGATCGCGAATCATCCAAACCGATTTAGTGGGTGCTCTGGGCCAGAAGGAAAACTCGGTTCATTGATTTGAATGGCAACAATGCAAAGGAGATGGAGGGGGACGGAGCTGCCCGACGCTCGCGCTTTGAAGAGCGCCTCGGCTCTGCCCGGGCTCTTCCAGCCCCTGGACGAGAGTGAAGACCCAAGAGGCGGCGGCAGCGGCGGCGGCGGCGGCGGTTCTGTCCCCGGCAGAAGGGAACCCGTGCAACATTCCACAGAGGCTGTCACTGACCGGCGTTCACAATCGCCGGCGAGGCCGCGGCCAATTCCCCCTGTTCCAGCGCTCCCACGCCCAGGGCCTCGGCGCTCCAAAGGTCCAGCTGCCTCTCGCCCCGCGCTTGGGCAAGTCCCCCGGCGAGGTCCCAGCGTTCGGAAGGCTTCTCACTCGCGGCTCCCAGCGGCACCAGCTCCCTCGCTCGCCGTCCGAGGGTCGGTTCTCCTTTCACTGCGACTGACCCTCTTTCTGTTCCCCTAAACGGCAAGCAAAGGAAAAGGAGAGGACAACTCCGTTCATACCAGACCTGATTCTCTCGCAGCCGCCTCTTCCGTTTGAAAACTTTTATTGATCTTAGTTGCTGCTCCTTCACGACGAAGGAGATAAGCGCGAGAGGGAGGGGAAAAAAAATCCTTCTCTGTAAGAACTCCCAAGATGAAAAGAATTTGTTGTTACTCCCGCCTTTCTCCCTAGCAATTATACGCGTCCTCAAATAGCTAAGTGCAATAACCTTTTGTTGTGGGTTTTTTTTTCCTTCTTCCTTCCCCTTTAAATGGTTCTTGTTCTCCCTCCCCTTTTGTAAAAAAAAAAGATATTTTAAAAATGAAGAAACACGGTCTTGATTAAATGACTTTTTATTTTCCCTTTTAAAAAAATCCTCTCCTTTTCCTTTCAAACTCTTGCAAATAGCAACACAAAACAATATAACATGAAACCGCAACAGCAGCCTAAACCCACCGCTCTGGCCAGCTCTAACAACACGCTCTGGCGAGGTGACTCCTTTGACCAAATTTAGCAGCAGCGAATCATTAACATTCTGATACATATTCACAACAATCGGAAGACAAGACTGTCGCAGAGCATCCTGGTATACGTAGTCCTTCGTCTAAGTATTCTTTCTAGCTGACACATACAATATACGCCAATAATAAACTACCATTCCCATCAGGAAGCACAAAACCTTTTTAGCCGCCTGTCTATTTCCCCCAACCGCTCCTCCCACGGAGGGCGTCAACAACGACCAATCAGCAGTGGCCACTCATTAATCGCCGTTCTGTATTAATGCCCATCATTTCGTCTCTGACAAATGGGCTTACGGCTCGGTGGGGTGGGTGGGGGGAGAGGATTCTGTTCGAGCTCCCCACGTGGGGAACTGACGCGTCTCTGGCGGAAGCCAATCCAACGAATCCGTTTGAAGGGGCACTCCCCCAACCCTCCCTTCTTCCCTCTGCCCGAGGTGGAGCTTTGAGATTGCTGACGTTCGATTGCGCCGGCGTTCGAACAGGGGAAACATTTGTTCAGCTGTCAATCAAAGTAACGTGGGACGGCTGCTGCTGCTGCCGCCGCTGCCGCTTGTCTGCTGGGTGGTGGCGCGATGAGGGAGGTGTGCGGCTGGAGCAGGAGGGGAGGAGAAGGACTCCATTGAACCCTGCTGCGTCCCACCCCCATCCAGTGCCACTCACCGTCGCTGTATCACCCACACCAGGAGGAATGCGGACTAATTAGGGGCCAATGTCTCCTTAAAGAGACAAGCTCGGCCTTGTGTAACGTGCCGAAACCCCTGTTGAGACAAGAGAGGGAAGATCACGCTGATCCCACTTCTTTCAGTTCACATCAATTTTACGCGCCACTGGAGCTGGCATAATTTTCATGTGAACGGGACCGAATCGCTTCGTCGAGTGAGAGACGGGGGGGCCTAGACGCTCGGGGAGCGGGGGTGCGGCGAGGGGCTGAGACTCGGAGCGGGCGATTGGGATCTTTTCATTTTCTTCCATTTAGGGATAAGTCAGGATTTCCCTGGGTTATAAAAGAGCTGCTGTTAATTGGGCACAAAGACGTCTGGCACTGAAAGGGAGCGCCGGCAGAAGGAAATGAAGGCTGCTCGAACGAATAATTTATCCGGAGCTAATTTACTCAGCGCCAATGACCTCCGTCCATAGGGGCGGCGAGCTAACTGTGGGCGCGGGATGGCGGGGTGGGGGGAACGTAATGAGGTAGAGCAGCGGTACCCTCGGCTGCACAAAGCGGGGTGGGGGGGCTTCCCTCCGGTACCAGGAAAGCTTATGCGAAATTAATTCGGCAACCTTTGCCCGTGGAAGCATTTGTCTCCCCTCCTGCAACGTGGATGGCTGGGCTGCTCCTTCCTTCAGTATTTCAAAACGGAGCGGGTTAACGATGAAGTCAGTTCATTTTGCGCACCTTGTCTGTCAAGTGGAAGGGAAAGCGGGAGGCTAGACTCGGGCTGTTTCGTTAAGCCTCCTTGATTTCTTTGAATCGTCCTCTCCCTCCCTCCCTCGAAACCTGGCACTTTCAACCAGATGGAAGAAAGCTGCGTGGCGCAGACTAAGCTGAAAAAACGAAGCGTTTGAATCATTGCAGAGTTATAAGGGACATTGACAACTACTGTACTTCAGTGCTAGTACACAAACAAACGTGGATGGGAATCCGGTCTGAGCATCTTGGGATTTTGCTTTGCTTGTTTTTTGTCCCTATCTTTTGAGAGCCTTGAGTTGTAGAACGGGCAGAAGGCCCTCTTTCAGAACCTGAAATTGCAGATCTGGGGAAGAAAATTCACTTGGGCACAGGGAGGTTTATTCCTGTGTTAAGTAGTGCTGGATCAAGCAGTAGTTATATTGCCCAAATTATGTAGCACACAAGAGTGCTGCCATGAGCACTGGTTTGACATGGAAGTTGCCTACAGCTGATGGACATGCCCATCTACCTTTAAATATGGGAGGTTGGGGGGGGGGTATTGAGGTTAAAGATGCAGATTTCCCATGTTGTGTCTACTAAAGGCAATGCAAAGAGAGAAATTAAACTCACTGACCCAGAAATCTGATAAATGCAATCTAGCCCAGAACACTGGTTTGTGGTCCACTCCTCACACAACAGTCCTGCTCTGTTTTAATCAGCGTATGCCCCTAAATCTCATCATTTTGCTTATAAGCAGAAACAGTTTCTTTCAAGGAGAAAATCAATATTGTGCGTAAGGATGCCCCCATACAACTTTTCCCTAGTTAACATCTTCCACATATGTTGGACTACAAGTCCCAGATTTTCCACCCGATATGGCTGCTGAAACTCATCACGCTGTATTACTAAATAAGCCACATTAATTTTTTTCCAATTTTTTTGGTGAGATGTGCCATGCCAATCACTGGGAAACCAGGTTTTCAAATAGTGCTTGCTTAATATCTCCTTGTGATGAAGAAACCATCCCTGCTTCCATCTGAAAAACATTTCATGCTGTTCAATGGGCACTCTTGTTTTCTAAAAGAACCTGAGCTGGTATACTGCCTGGTATACTGAACTATATATTGCCCAGATTGCTGCCTCTGTGTCATCATGCAGGTTGACAATACAGGCCGAAGGGTAGTGGAAAAATAAATTCTATCACAAGCTGTGGGCAGGAACCCAGGTCAGCTAGCAAATGCTCCCTCTAAAGTCTATATCTTGATTTGTGCCTCAAAAATCAATACAGCCCAAAAAGAGTGTCTCCAGTTCATTGTGTAGGTACTTCTGTTGTCTGTATCAGTGTGTTTGCAGCCTCACAACAGAATCTGAACAAAGCGAACATTGTAACCCTGCATAGCTCATGTAGTGCTCATACAAGCCAGCACCGGTACAACACGCTCTGGGTAGAAAGCAAGAACAGTATTAGTATTGCATGGGAAGTATACGAACAATTAAATAGCACTGATGATCTACTTTCTCACCAAGTCAACACTTCCAGGTAATTATTTCATCTTTTTTTTTTATGAACCCTGGTAAACAGTCTGGAATTACAAGAAACTAAATGTTGTCTTTAGAATAATGCCAAATATGATTAAGCTCTTGCCCTGGTGGCATTCTTTTAAATCTTAGGGGTACCTGGGCATTTTTATCAGGGTAAGATTAATGCACCACAGCCTTCTGACCCTAATAAACATCATGAAAATTGTCTGTGATCTCTTGTTCAGCAGAAGTAAATGACCTGTTATACCTAGTGATCGCTGCTGGGTATAATTTCAGTCTGACTAACTTTTGAAGAACCAAGATAAGTCTCTCAGCCACTGGAAGGATGATTCCAAGGCCTTGAAAATCATGTTAACCTGAAAAACAGCTTGCTAGATAGCTGGGGGACAAGCTAGATAGTGTGTGGGGCAGGGTCATTTGTTTAAACCTAGTTTAATTCTGCTAATCTAATAATGTATAACAGCAGTGGCCAACCTTTCCTCTATTGAGGGTTGCATTCCAGTCTTTTTGGGGTCACATGAAATGGTAGCTGGAAGTAATCAATCAGTGGGCAGGCAGGGCTGAGCTAAATATGTGGGGGACTACTGGCATGCAATCCCCCCTCTTTTTTTTCTCCTTTTTCTGACATCTTCCTCTCTTTGATTCCCTCTTCTCTCTTTCTCTCCTTTTTCTCTGCCACAGAGAGGAACAGGTAGCTCTTGCCAGGGCCTTGAAATGATTGCCTGTCAAAGACTTGAAATTAATCTAAGACCAGGGGTGCCCATGAGAAAGAGGAGGGTCAAAAAATCAAGATAATGGCCATGGCTACATAATCAAAGCCACACCCTTTTTAAATGCATCATCACATCACATGTGCAATGCATGTAGAAAGTGGGGGGCGGCTTCAAACACACTGTTATGGCTGCCATTTTTACTTTTTTTTACTCTCTTGACTCTTTTTACTCTCTGACTCTCCATGGATGACCCTTTTTGAGATCAACAGTTTGTTCCCCCCCACCCCTCCCACCCCCCATGCTGCTATATAAAAACTAAGTACTTAGCTACATGCAGTTGTGGAATCATTGGTGCCAGCAATGGCCAGGAGAGTTTTGTAGCTGGCATTAGCCTGTTGGACCTATCAGCTCTGTTCAAATTGCCTTCTGCTGATTGAGTGCCACATGGACTTTTGAGTGACATGCAAAGGACTGCACTCTTAAAATAATAGATGAGGCCAAAACAAAAAGAAAACTTACCATTTAACTGACTTTAACTACTATTGATTCCTGAAGTCTCTTGAATGGACAGGGGCGAGATAACAAAGTAGGCGAGGCTGAATAAAATTCTTCCAGGATTACATGTAGATAATAAAACTTTTCCATGATTCTACCTGTAGAGTTTTGCTTGCAATTGAGCAATTAGTTTTGAAAAGCTGGGAGTAGGAAGTACTGAATTAGCAAAAGCTGCATGAACTGTTTCTAGAAGTCATTATTTTTACAAGAGAAAAAATGATTGGTTGATTTTACTTGTACACACCATGGAATCACAGGGGTTCTGGAGCTGGGCACCATCAATTAAAATTGATTAGACACATTCTGGGTCCTGATGGAGAGGGAATAGGATTGGAGAAAGGCCTCCAGCTGTAAGAAAAAAATGCTTAGTCTCCCCAAATGAAGACCACATTGCAGTGGATCTTGATATAGCTAGAAATTGGGATAAGCACCCTGGAAGCCCAGTGGCCCAATCCAGCACTTTAGGCTTTTCTTTCTTCATGGGCAAAGGAGGTTTACCCCAGCAGACACTTTGTCTGTGTCTTGATTTGTATGGAATGAGTCAACAGGCAGAGACGCAGCTGATAGCTCTTCAGGTCTTGCTGAATTCAGATGGGTTCAAAAAATATTTGCCATCTAGAGCTTAGACTAACCAAGAAGTTTATTTATTATTTTAGGCATTTATATGATTTATATAACAGCCTATCTCACACAAGTAAGTCTGGACAGTGTAGAAGGGTTAAAATACCAAAACAAACAAACAAAACCCCCACAACATATAACCCTGGGCATCCAAGAAGAAACCATAACCTCACAGGAAGGAAAAAAGCACATCCACAACAGCAAAGCACAAGTAACCATCTGACCCCCATGCCTGGTGAAACAGCCAGGTCTTCAGTGCCTTGAGAAAGGCTAACGGGGTTGGGGCCATCCAAATCGCTGAGAAGCTGCTGTTCCATAGGGCAGGCACTGCTACTGAGAAGGCACAACTCTGGGGTCTAACAAGATGGACATTGTTTGAATTCCTCAATGGAATGAGGATGGTGGCATTGCCTTCTGGGGAAAAAAATGATGAAAGGTGCCCTGTGCAAGCACCGAGTCACATCTGACCCTTTGGGGGGACGCTGCTTTCACAACGTTTTCTTGGCAGACTATAGTGGGGTGGTTTGCCATTGCCTTCCCCAGTTGTCACCTTCCCCAGCAAGCTGGGTACTCATTGCCTTCTACTATCCCAAATTATAAGTAACATCTAGATCAGTGTTTCTCAACCTCAGCAACTTTAAGATGGGTGAACTTCAACTCCCAGAATTCCCCAACCAGCTATGCTTCCCTGAGAAGCATATGGGGAATTCCAGTGCCTCTGGCTCCAACATTTCCAATCAATTGATTCCAGGATTTAAAATGGCTGTAGCAAAAAAATGACCTGGGGCTTTCTAATGCACACCTAGCACACAGTTGCCTTTCTGGAACCTTGAAATGGCATTCTGAAATTGAAACTGAAACAGAAGCATAAAATATTTTAGAGCTTAAATGTGAGTTGAACTGGGATTCTTGTTCTCTCATAGTAACACTA